>NW_021163126.1:47500-417500 GCF_004324835.1 Dendronephthya gigantea
TTTGTGTTCACAGTCAATTTGAAAAGAAACTAATGATGCAGAACACATATGTACGAATATCCCCCCCCTATTAAGAATCTTTTGCAGTCCCTGATAAGTAACTGGATTTGTGAATTCACTGAATTGTGAATATCATGACTTGGCCTATCAAATTGTATTGCAAATTTGCAATACAGTATTGTAGTCAATTGTATTGTATGGCTAGTATATATATAACCTAGTGGAAGAATATGTACTTCAGTACTTGAGCTAATAAGTACACACTGTACCTTTAAGGATTGATTTGCCCTGCGCCAGAGCTGGAGGTGCTAATTTATAGATGTCAGTGATTTTACATTGATGCCGATCTTTTGCAATACTTTCACCCTTTGCCATCTTAAACTCCACAAGTCAAATAAACACATAAAAGAAGCAAAGGTCCCATCATTTGCATTTCTCATAGCTTCTCTTTTCACCACTATCACCATGCTAAGGATCATGCCTGTCATAACCATCGCCCAGTGCGTGGTCCGTAAACCGGGGTCAGTGTTTTCCACCAAACCTTGATCATTTAATTTTAGCCCAAGAAACGGGGCGTTGCTTAACCAATCAACGCACCATTTCAAAAAATGGAACAAAGCGTTTGAAATGCACTAATTAGACAGAAGTGACAGAACCAAAATAGCCAATGCGGTATTATTAAACAAGACCTTGATGAGTTCAGTGCACCTGTATATACTGATCGTCATCGAAGGCACATGGATACAATTCGCGTGTTCACAAAATTGTCAAGGTCCAAGTATGTCTTCAACTGGAAGAAACACAGGTATTTTCCAGGTACTGTAAATATTTTATTATTACATAATCGAGAGATGAAACTTAGATTACTTGAAAGTTAATTAGCAAAAACATAGGGTAGATATTGATGTTGTCCCCGAGCCGGTGCGGAGCACCGTGTGAGGGTACTAATTCCGCCCGGAGATTAGGAATTACACCCAAAGTTCCCCAAATGTCATGGACGTTCAATGGTCATGGTACTTGTGCGCATGCGCGAAATGCTAACGTGTGTAGACTGGTAATCAGCAACTTCCTGATTGGCTAAGACAAAACGTTTGTGTTTCAGTGAAAACGTCAGCAATTTAACTGTCATTTTGCAAACTATTTTTTAAAAAAATGTTTTGAAAACAAAATATGAAATGTGGAATCAAATAACAGATAAAACACTGGAAAGAGTTTAAAATATTATCAGAACTGGAGGAATTAGCGGTGAAAAGGAACAATTCGATTATAATCCTTGAAATGGTAGGAGTCTATTTTGTTTATTTCGAGGTTTATTTCGTGTTTGCTGTACGAATACATTTTATGACCTTGGTACAGTATGTCGTTTTGCTCGGTTTTGCGAAGACGTGACCAACTATTTAGGGCTTTACATCATCGTTTTTTAACTTCCAAAAGACTCCTTAAAAGTGTAATTCGGTGTTTTAATATAACAAATATCACTTTAAAGGTTTATATATAGTCGACTGCAATGACTGCATGAATTTAACAATCGAAAAACAACATTCGACATTCACTGCTTGGTTATTTATATTATTTGGGCTGTTTTGATGTTTTGAAGGTTTAGCTATAATGAAGTATTAACTCTCACGTAAACTGTGAAAGTCTATAACTTAATGCAACGGAAAGCAGCAGGAAATTTAGGACATTTCATAATATTGAAGGTTAAGTCTGGCTAGCTCAGGAAATATTTTGCTTCGTTTGAAATGGCGAGGGGTTGTTGCATGCATGTATTTCTAGTAGTTTTATATATTTTTTAGGCTTCTTCCGACCAAGCAGAGCCTTCTTTTCAAACATCAAATGGGAAGAGGTTTAAAATCTGTGATGGTGTCTACACGGAAATAGGGGACTTTCAATTGAAAATCGTTGGAGAAATTTCTAAGGAATAGCTCAGTCAGAGAGATTTAGACCGTGTTCGCGGAGGCCAGTGGATTTGCAACTGTACTTATCTTCTTGGTAGTGATTTAATGACACAGTGAGTATTAATGAGAATTTTCTTTTTCCTTATATTACCATTTGCGTTCAAGTTTGCGGTGTTCTATTTTAAAACGTACGTTTGAAGTTTCAAAAATCAAAACGTACGTCAGTTTGTTACGCCCCCTGTCATGTTTAGCGGACAATGAAATTGACATGTTTTTGGCCTGAAATTGACATGTCTTTCAGATTTTAGGCCGACTTTTTCGTCAATACAGCTTTCCGTAAGACTGGCGTCTCGAATAGTTTACCTGATTTTTACTAGCACCATAAATATTGTATAGGAGGATGTAGCTAACACCAAGCCCCTCCTCCTATAGGCTACAGCCCTCCCTGCATGCCTGAATTGAACTTATTCATATGATGGGTGGAATACGGTATTCCAACTTCACCCCTTGTATATAAGAAAAACTTTCAAGAGAAATAGAGGCTTTATACACTGGTAGGCATGCGTTAGGTGTTCAGGGGCTGGTTGTATCAAGCCCCTGTATTTAGCTTTAAACAGTGGTTAAGTCAAAATTAAATACACTCTTACATCTCTCTTGAATGAGTCAACTTGAATATCATGGACGGAATATGTAGTTGTGAAGAGTATATTTGTTTTAAGGTTAAAAAACATTTTGTTTGCTTGTTGAATAAACGATAGACTCACTTTCTATTTTAAACTTATCTACTGTTTAAGCTAATTAAACAGGCTTGATACAAGGACAACCGGCCCCAGGGATCTACAGAATGAAGGGTTTAAAGCAATCAAATGCCATAGATGAAATTATAACTGTATTAATGTGCCAAAATTTCATTTTGGTTTTCGAATATCTAAATTAAAAAAATTAATCACTCAGGGGTCTTTATTAAATAAATTGCATGAGGTGTTTGTATAGATAAAATCCAGATAAAATTATTTTCAGGAAGAATAGAACGTTATTTAAAAAGCTAGTATATAACATACGCCGGCGATAGCAATAAATTACATGTTTTGTTCATTTTAGAGCCATTGCACTTCCAGCAAGTGCATTCGACAGCAAGCAAAGATTTCTTGACACTTTGCGAGAACAACTTGGCGGGGGAACATTCATCAACTTCAGTAACGGTGTAACAGTGAGTGATTTGGCGGACTATTGCGCCTTTTTAAAAAAGGACTTCCAGCAACATGGTGATCCGCAAAACGTTGGATATTTCACCTCACACATTGGATGGCAAAACCGAAATTACATAGTACTTTCAAAAACGGTAAGAGCCAAAGGCTTTTTAAGGATTTATTTGTTGAGCAGC
The DNA here is from genome assembly GCF_004324835.1 of Dendronephthya gigantea. NCBI lineage: Eukaryota > Metazoa > Cnidaria > Anthozoa > Malacalcyonacea > Nephtheidae > Dendronephthya > Dendronephthya gigantea. The sequence goes on from NW_021163126.1 coordinate 50,783, forward strand.
TAGTTTCATAATTGAAAACACTAATTAGTAATATGTGTCTGATTGTACACAAGCTAGATAATGGCGTCTGTGGTCTGCCGTGTAGTGTTATTTTTAATTTACTCTAGTTGTCCGTACTTCGTTACACGATAGATTATATTCTACCATGTCCATGCGATTGTGAATAATGTATTTGCCATAGAATGAATTTTCGACTGAGAACATTTCCCGCTTGCCTTTATCTGTAGTAACCAGCTTTACTTATATCACCATGACCATTTATAGAATCATCTTGATGACCATTTATAGAATCAACGTCATTTAGAAATGACCGAGCAAAAGTATTATATGCTGGACGAAAAAATATATTCGTACAGCGTATCGGTTAAAGAGACACTCTGGAATTGAAATAATTTCATGGAAAATGGGAGAAAGTACGTATATCAGTATTCTAGCTACATACACACAAATATAAAAATAATTGGTTCTTTAATCAATTTAGACAATTGGAGATGTCAAAATTTTTGGGTGCGAACGAAGGCTCATTCAAGATGGCGATTTCTTTTGTCATCACTTGACTTTTGCGATTAACAACGGATGATAATAGGCAATGTACTACACGGCCAAAAATTGATCAAGTAATTGCATCAGGGGTGAACAATGTTATGCTGCACCCCATTAACAGAATTGTTAAGAATGTTTTTGAGCCTTGCTGAATCATCAGTGTTGATACAATGTTGTTGCAACAAGTTGTAACAGCATTGATAGTTCAACAAGTTTCAACAACATTGTTAGCAATACTGTTTGCAGGGTACAGCACAAACATTGTTCACTCCTGTTTTTAACAACTTGCACCAACATGATGATTTTTACGTGTGTAGACATTGCTATGAGGTACAGAGAGGATGTACTTGTAGCTGACCACACAAGAAACAACGAAAACTTTCGTCATGCTGCTTATCGAGAGTATGTTTTATGGCAATATGGACGTCTAGGTCGAGGTAACAGAGTTGTTGTACCAAGTTGCTGTGTGCTGAAAATAAGAGCTAGGTATCCTTCACCAAATGAATTGTATGTAGGATTCAGACCAGATAGACTTTGAAGATTCAAAACTATACTGACATTTTGGCAAGCTAATGAGGACATAATCATGTGTAAAAAATTATTGACACTTCACTAGTGGCATTGTATGACCAGCAATTTTACTGGTTATGTAACTTTATTCATTTACTGTTAAGATGATAGATTTTTAAAAGCAATAATTTATAAGATACTTAAACATAATACGCCCCCCCTCCCAATATTTAAATTCCCACAAATCATCTAAAATTACATATATAAATATGGTCCACAGATATGCAACATCAACTGTCAGTGCCACAAACAAGTACGGTATTCCCTCATATACACTGGCGGTCAAAAAAGATTGCTCAAAACAAGTTTAAATAAAATGCTCTCAAATGAACGTAACTGTATAAAGCACGTAACAATATATACGAGTAAATATAGACTAGATTACATGCTAAGCTATATAAAATATTAATATTTTGTAGACCCTCCTTTGGCCTTATAATTGATGACGGCCTTACATACGGCGTGGCATACTTCCTGTTAAGGTGGTAATCTTCACGGTCAAAATAAATTTATCCTATGATTTATGCATTGCTGTAAAAACTGTCCATGGACACTTTATGAATGAATTCCTTTCTTGCACTATCTCCTTGACATTGTCCCACAGATTTTCAATAGGGTTAAGGTCTTTTGACTGTGCAGGCCAATCCATTTCTGTCACTCCCTCTTCCTGAAACCATTGTTTTACTGTATCTTGGAAGTGTGGCAGGTTGTATTAAATTATTGAAATATTGTTTGGAATAAGAGAATTATACAAATGCCTATGAAGCTCTCTCCTATGTTTGGTCCTTTTTATGAATTTGTATCTAAACAGTTCTTTTTGACCGCTATAGTGTACAATAAAAGATGGATTGTCACGATTCCTGTTACATACGATAATAGCAACATTTGAGCAGTTCTTTTTGACCGCCAGTGTATATAGACCTTGTTTGGTGTCGTCTCAGAAGCTCTTTCATCAGAGGCTGGGGTATGACAGCAATATTTCTGACAATGTTCCGTGGGTCATCTGGAGCAAGACCTAATCGCTGTGTTACATGGGCAGGTGTTGCTCTTCATTCTTCAAATATTGCAGTGATTAATTCTGGCAAATATTTGTATTCCTTTGGCTCAAGGACTGCAACTGGGCACCATTGCTTTGTCCTTTTACTGTAGTGTGCTTTATATCTAGAATGCATTAAAAATTCTGATTAACACCATTTTAAAATAGACACGTTAACCACAATTGTACGATTAGTTGAAAAATATTGTTTCATGGCTTGCTTAGACTTGAAAGACGCATACTATTCGGTTCCTGTTGCAAAGCAGCACTGGGCATATCTGTGTTTTGTCTGGGGAGAGCAGTTATATCGGTTCATTTGCATGCCAAACAGATTATCTTGCGCACTGCGCAAATTTACAAAGCTACTGAAGCCTGCTCTTAGCGAATTACATATAAAGGGCCACATAACAAGTGGCTATATTGACAATATATATTTGCAGGGCAAAACATATAAAAAATGCGTAAATAATGTCATAGACACAGTTAGCCAATTTTGACGCCTTGGGCTTAATCACCCATCCTACAAAATTGATGTTTAATTCTGCACAGCAGCTTGAGATTCTTGGCTTTGTTTCGAACTCGGTTGATATGACAGTTATTTTAGCCCATAGCAAAGCTACTAAGTTGCTTGAGAGACAATCACCCACTATTAGGGAAATTGCGTGTGTGATTGGTAAAATTGTAGCGTCATTTTGGGAGTAATGTATGGGCCATTGCATTACCGTCTATTAGAACATGATAAAACTACTGCCCTACAAACACACAAGGGAAATTTTGACAAGCATATGACACTATCGGTTGAAGCTAAACAGGAATTAATTTGGTGGACCTACCACGTTTTAGAGTCTAAAAATTTCATGTCCAGGGCAGGCCCCTCTTTCAACCTGACAACAGATGCATCACATAAAGGTTGGGGGGCAGTGACAGCAAATAGCTCTATGGGAGGATTGTGGTCTGGATACGAGAAACAGTTCCACATCAACTACTTAGAACTTTTAGCGGTGTTCCTAGGGCTGAAAGCATATTTCCAAAAAACACCATGATACACATGTACGCTTGATGGTTGACAACAGCGGTAGCTGTCATCAACCATATCGGTACCAGTCATTCTTGCGTGCTTAATGATTTAGCAAAGCAGATCTGGGACTGGTGCACCTCGCGAAGTATATGGATTAGTGCAGCCCACATAGCCGGAAGATCAAACACAAAAGCAGATCGTGAATCTAGGAAGAATAGATCACAATCTGAGTGGATGCTTGAAAAAGAGATTTTAGTAAAAGCTCTAAAAGCATTAGGATGCACCACAGATATTGATCTTTTTGCAACTAGACTTAACGCCCAATTTGATTCCTATGTGGCATATAGACCAGACGCAGGAGCAATTGGGATTGATGCATTTACATTGGACTGGGCGCAACATGATTTTTATGCCTTCCTGCCTTTTAGTTTGTTACCATTAGTACTGAGGAAGATACAAGAAGACAGAGCAAGTGGCATTTGTGTAGTACCAAACTACATTGATCACGGCAATGCAACAGTTGGAAATGGCGTAGACTTTTTGGCATCGCTATACCACAAAGGTATGGGATATAGTGAGACAAAACACTGCTCGTTCCGCTTCGTCAATGCTCATCCACACGTCCGATCATGGCACATTTGGAAATCATCCCCTGGTAGTACGGTTATTAAAAGGTGTTTTTGAACTTAAGCTTTGTTACCCAGGTATTCTCATATATGGGATGTTGGGAATGTTCTGAAATACTTAGAAACTTTAGGACCAGCCCCAGGGTTAGATTTATAAACACTTTCCAAAAAGCTGAATACGTTGCTGGGCTTGCTGACAGGACAGCGCTGACAAACCCTTACACTACTGGATATAAAATGTATGCAAGAGTCACCAAAAAAGCACATTTTTGCTATTGGGGAGAAATTAAAAAACCACTAAACCTGGTAAACACCTTCTACCCAATACATCTAGAAACTCACACTCCAAATGAAAGCTTATGTGTTGTGTCACATTTAAGGAACTACCTTGAGAGAACTAGTACTTTAAGGGGAGAACATTCTAAATTACTAATCAGCTTTTTCAAACCACATCAGCCAGTTGGGAGTAGCACAATCAGCAAGTGGATAAAATCTGTTTTAAAAGAAGCGGGTGTTAATGTGACCACATTTTCTTGAAATAGCGGTAGGCCAGAATCGACGTCTTATGGAATGAATGGGCCAGCATCGACGTCTTATGGAATGAATGGGGGGTTGATACTGCAAGAAATACTTAAAGCCGGGGGTTGATCGAATGCAAAAACCTTTTGCAAAGTACTAAAAAAAGCCTATCGGAAAGAACTTTAGTACTAACATTATAGAACATTATAAAATGCAAAACAATGAATGCTAAATCGTTTAGATTGTTAATTTTGTTTATATCCATTATTGGCGTTGTTCAGGAAGGTAGGAACGAAGGAGTTACATGCCCTCCCTTTTCCCTCCCATCTTCTTCATTCCTTTTGCTGGTAACATTCACTGTGAAGATTGACTGAATGGGCACACTTGTGCTTCTCATGTAACTCCTTCGTTCCTGACTGGTGACGAGCAAAAATTACAATCAAACATCGACTTTGGTAAGTCTCGTTTAATTTGTAAATTTACTTTTATATCTTGGCATAAACAGATCTAAAAATCTTTAGTTAAACAATAACACCAAAAAATATTATGAATTTTGTTTGAAATAATGTGCAGGATTGGCTCAAATTAAATTCTTTGCACCATACAGTAAGTCCCCATAGTCTATAAATGGTATTTCTTGAAGGCCTTTTACAGTATTGTCCAAAAAGATATCTCTGTATTTAAAGTGGCAGTCAAGTCAGTTTTGCACACTCAGATGTTTTGTTTACATCGTTAACTATTATTATACATCTTTTACATGACGTTTGCCACCTATTACTTCTGTTTACATGAAATTTCAGACTGTTGAAAATTGAGCGGGTTTCTTTTATCAATTGTATGAAATTTGCATACTATACAGTGTCAATTTCATATCTTCTGATTTCGGCACTGTTGGACCTCACTTTTTTTCTACACCGTTGAACTGGACAATATTTTTTGTTAATATCAACAAAAGTTTGGATGTTGGGAATGCAGAGCGACTGCAAATTGAAGGGATTGATCAAGTCGCTAACTTGGATGAGAATTCGTTGTTGATAGTTGCCTTCTTCAACTAATCTCCTTCGACCTCTTCGTTTGGTTCTTAGAACAAGAGAAATGACTCTGGATTTGAAGAAAAGAATCGATGCGAACAGATTATACATTTGCGAGAGGCATTTTAAAGAGGAATGTATCTTGAATGGTAAGTATAGTTTATCATAAATTGCACGTTCTTGCGCTTATTGGACAGTCTTATGAATTATGCATTGGCCTAATCAGTGTGTTCAAAACTGAATGAAACATGAATATTTCAGGTCCTACACAGAAGGTATTGGTTACTGGTTGCGTACCAACAGAGAATTTGCCACAAAAGAGCCACAACATTGCCAAAAAAGAACGCAATGTTCTGGCTTACAAGGACAATGTTGACGAGCCATGCTCTTCAGCCTCATTGTCTGCTGTATCAACACAAGCTGAGCCAAAGCTGACAAGTATGGAGAGTCTTTCATCTCTTGTTAATGAATTAGAGATGGATCCATGGCAAGTTGATAAATCGCGGGAAGGAGAGCTGAGGTTCAATTTTTATGACAATGTGCACTGTGTCCCCAAGTTCTGCATTGTTGTTGATTCTGTTCTTCAGTTTTCTGTTTTTGTTTACAATTGGCCAATCCCAGAGGATCATGCTGTCTACCAGGAACGAAAGCGTTTAATGAAATACAATAACAATGTGGAACTGTTGATTTTTTCGTCAACTTCAAGATTTGCAAAGGTTTGGAACAAGACACGCATGTAAAATCTGTGGCTGTCGACCCCACACAAAGCCCACCAACATCTACAAAGTCTATCCCGCATCATTCTGTGCCAAAGTTGTTCACCCTTGATAAAGAACACTTTGAAATTTCTCTTTACCTTCGGTGTGTGTCCTGTGATATTCTCTTGGAAAATACAAGTACCACACAGATGTGCACATCCTGTGTTAATGCTAGCAATGATATACATAGAGCAGAGAAGAAAAGACCAAGAGCTTCGCCGAGTCCAGCAAAGCCAAAAGCATCCCTAGCGGCCTGCGGTCCAGCGAAGTTGCGTGCTACTGTTATGGCAACAAGATTGCAATGCAAGCAGCTGGAAGCACGTCTTGAGCATCTTCAAGTGTGAAAAAAAATGGCATTGGTGTGAATGATTCCTTAGAGAAGGACCTTCTCACAATTATGGGAGGCCACATGCAACCTCAATACTACACCTCACATGAAATTTTTTTGGGGAGAGCAGATGAAATTATTGCAAAGCAAGAAAATGGGTAGAAGGTACCATCCTCAAGTAATTCGATTTGCATTGTCAATCTATGGTAAATCACCATCCGCTTACGGGAAGTTGAGAGACAGTGGTGCTCTTGTACTTCCAAGTGAGAGAGTATTGAAGGATTACAATAATTATTTTAAACCTAAAGCAGGTAATCGTTTTGTAATTATTTTTTTATTTTGTGGAGGAATGTGCAAATTATAAATGTTATGCAAGTTATTTCTGACCAAGGTTTTTTTGGTATCATTTACAGTATATAATTGATTATTTCTTTTGGTGTTTTTTATGGTACTACTCAAAATATTCTAATTATGTTTAGTTATGAGAACTATAGCTCAGATATAAATTTGGAACTAAAATAAAGCATATTTGGACATATGTTAAGTGGTTTTGATTGAGAAATGGATTTCTATTTGACAACTATTTTCAGTAGTTTTCTGCATTTCCAGATCATCTCGTCTGAATTGAAAATATTGTTGAATGTGTGCATGGGTAATGTATAGCATGCTCTAATGTTAGGCCTATTGATTCCCCCTCAATAGGAATCCATCAAGAAAATGTGGCAACCCTGAAAGAAAAGGCCTTCTCGTTTTCTCCAACGCAAAGATATGTGGTGGTTGTAATGGATGAAATGAAGATCCAGTCAAACCTTGTGTTCGATAAAGTGTCTGGAGAACTCATTGGATTCATTGACCTTGGAGACCCAATGACGACCTTTGCCAATATAGAAGAGGAGGATCCAGTTGCAACACATGCGTTAGCATTTCTTGTGAGGGGATTATGCACTGACCTCAAAATGTCATTGCATATTTCTTCACAGGAAATGATTCCTTGTTCCAGCTGATGCCTCTGTTCTGGCAAATTGTCTCTGTTTTGAAGTTGTTTGTTAATCTCTGGGTTTGTGCTGCAGTTAATGATGGAGCGTCTCCCAATCGAAAGTTCTTTCGCCTTCATTTAAATTTGGTTTCTGGCTTGGATTGCGACGTAGTATATAAAACAACAAATATTTATAATCGATCGTTTTATATACTTCTTTGCAGACTCTCCTCATCTGATGAAGACTGCACGGAACTGCCTTTATAACTCTGGATTAGACTCATCCAGTCGTTATATGTGGAACAATCAGGGGCGTAGCTACGGGGGGGTGCGGGGGGGTGCTGCACCCCCCCAATGCCGTGCTTGTCGGCAAAATAAGGCAACTGTCGGCACAAAAATAAAATGAATTTTACTGATTTGTAATTTCGTACAAGTAATTTGAATGCATCGGAAAATACTTGAAAATGAAGAAATGAATTGTTTGTTCGGCCTCGGGTTCTGAAGATTCAGGCTTGCGCCATTGCGCGACAGTTCAGTGCCAGTTGCGGGCACATTTGACTTTTCGCAGCGCCACCTGCGGTCCGTACGCTGCAATAAGATATATCATATTACGTATATGAAAGTTGCGCTATGAAACATGATATAGCATACAAAACACAACACTCATCTGCGCGTCATTTGCTTTGGGAATGTTTATACTTTATTCAGGGGCGTAGCTACGGGGGGGTGCGGGGGGGTGCTGCACCCCCCCAATGCCGTGCTTGTCGGCAAAATAAGGCAACTGTCGGCACAAAAATAAAATGAATTTTACTGATTTGTAATTTCGTACAAGTAATTTGAATGCATCGGAAAATACTTGAAAATGAAGAAATGAATTGTTTGTTCGGCCTCGGGTTCTGAAGATTCAGGCTTGCGCCATTGCGCGACAGTTCAGTGCCAGTTGCGGGCACATTTGACTTTTCGCAGCGCCACCTGCGGTCCGTACGCTGCAATAAGATATATCATATTACGTATATGAAAGTTGCGCTATGAAACATGATATAGCATACAAAACACAACACTCATCTGCGCGTCATTTGCTTTGGGAATGTTTATACTTTATTATATACACGAATTTGCGAAATTAAAAAGGTAAACGAATAAAACAAACTGAATGAATGGAGAGTAGCAAAGGTAAACGCAAACGGAAGCGAGAGAAACTGACATGTTTAGTCTGTAATCGGTCGTTTGATGATGATTACCGAAATGAACACAACAAGAAATACCACGATGATTTGTTAAAGGCAGGGAAATCAATATCTTATAAAGTGGCCGGTGCTCCCGCAAACCCGTTTGTCTTGGCGGCACAGATACATAAGGAAAAGGTAAGGCTGTTTTTTAAATACCATATTTCTAGCTCCCCACAAACATATTAATTAGTAATAACCTCAAAGGAACATTTAAGTTTAAAACCTCCAATGTGTGATAACTATAGGTATCACAGACAAAGAATGATCCGGAAAGCTCTGGTGCCCCTTTGGAGACGTTGACTGTTTCCGCAGGCGAAAGTGTTGCCGAGAAAGATTCCCAACCCTCAAAATCACATAATGTTGACACAGCAGTACTTTCTTCAAAGGTAACTTTTTTATCTTTCAAGTCTAACTAAATTTATCCAATTAACTTTTTCCATATTTGTTATGAAATATTTGTAAATAGCTCTCAACGTTTTGAATTTTCAATAATATTGAATTAGGCATCAGGAAGCGAAAGTGACAAATCACACAAAGACGAAACAGTCGAGAGCTATACCGTGGAAGACGTGAACAAAGAGACCGAAGTAAGCGAGGGCGATGGTAACATCACATGGCTTCAGTGCGCAGGGTTGCTTCATTATCTCAAGTTTCAACTTCGTAACGTTGAAGGAATTATGGACGAAGTTGCATCGGCTGATAATCCCAATCAGGAACATTTTCTGAGCAAAGTGGTCGAAACTGCTGATCAAGTTAGGGAAACTGCAAGCGAGCTTGTTAAAAGATCATCTCAAGTTCTCAAAAACATTGAAAAGGAGAAGATGACACTCGAAGATAGCAATGAGAATTATTTTTCCCCTGCAATTCCACCATTGGATCCTGCATTGCGATCAAGGCATCTGACAGACAGTCAAAAAACGTACCTGATACAAATCGGTCCGAATCAACCGCATTTACAGGCATATCCAACCAACCCAAGTGCCTCCGACGTTATGAGAGAAGGCCACAAGCAGTCCAGGTTTAATCCATCCTGGTACAAAGATTACCCTCACCTGGAATATAGCATATCAAAAGATGCTGCCTTTTGCTTTGTATGTTCTCTGTTTAGCAGTGGTCCAGGGATGGAGAAAGCGGAAAGTGCTTGGAGTACAGAAGGAGTGCGCACATGGCATAAATTTAAGAGCTGTGGGAAGGCGAAGCCTGGGAAGTTAGCAACACACTTCTCATCTACGAGTCACAAAAGTGCCGTCCTGGCGTATGCAAATTTTGTGAAAACGTCTGGACACGTCGATGTACTGCTTTCTAAGGCCAGACGTCAGGCTCTCATCCAGGAAGAGGAAGACCTAATCCACAACAGGAAGATTGTTGAGATACTGCTCGACGTAACGAAAACACTCGGACGCCAAAGTATCGCGTTTAGAGGTCACGGAGATGACAAAGAAGGAAATTTCCAGCAGATTGTGATGATGATGGCAAGTTAAAGCTTGTGAAAACCCTGTGCAGATCAACGATGCGCGATGAACGACTGGAAGAACTGCTACTAATGGCTTGTGAAAAAGATATCACAGATAGCATAAGCATTTCCCGAATGGCTACAGCTTGGGCAGCTTTAAAACAACGTCGGGTCTCCATTTCCATATCATAGAGAAGACTAGAACTGTATGTCTGTATATACTGTAGTGGGAAATTTTATAAAATGCACACACGTTTCAACATTTTAGAAGTTTTAAATTTAGGAATCACATGAATAAAATATTTTACTTGGGAGTTATTGCCTTTTATATCACCTTCGACCACGCCCTAATTGCGCACTTAGCCACGCCCTTTTATCGGCAAAATGCGGTCGTGCACCCCCCCAAAACAATGACACTCGCTTCGCCCCTGGGAACAATGGTCATTACTTGCTATTTTAACATGTAGCAGATTTGTTTTACAGTGACCAGGAGTTTGGTCTGCATGTGGTTCCCAAGTTAACCATGGAGCATGTTGTTCTTACTCCATATAGTAAGATGAAGGTCAAGCTGGCAACCCAAGTTCTCAGTAAGTCAGTGGCAATAGCATTAAGAGAAAGTGAAAACCAGATGTCCTTGAAACTGCCCATTTTTGTGAGATGATGAACAATTTTTTTGACTGTACAAATGTCAGGTCAAAGACAGAGCATGTACGAAAGAGAAATGATTTCATCAAGCCTTACACTCTGTAGATGATGAAAGATGATCATGGCTTAAAGATGTCTTCATAAAGTACTTGGAAGATTGGCAGCTAAGTACTTTGACCCTTGAAGGTGAATATACAGCTGAACAAGGTGGAAGGATGTTTCTCTCTGCCCAAACATTTGAAGGATTCAAGATCTCTGCATATTCACATGTTGAAGCAATCCAATTCCTTCTCCAGGAAGGTTTTCAATATGTGCTCACGGAACGGTTCATGCAAGATGTTGTTGAAGATTATTTTGGCCACCAAAGGGAACAAGGCCGAAGGTCAGATAACCCAACTGCACAGCAGTTTGGTTACAATTATCTAACAATTGCATCTCAAAGGGACATTGCTCCTGTCATCAGAGGGAATGTAGGAGGTCGATATGAGAAGAAGAAGTGTATGTAAGAAACGTAATGCACAAATAATATTAAATTTCACCTTTGGTTGTAGTGGCTTTCATTTCGAATGAGGCTTCAAGCTCATTGTCAGCTTGAAGGTCAAGTAAAAATGAATTGTTAATAACTCAAAATATTATATATTTTACGTGGTGTTTCCACAAAAAGTATTATACATTTAATGTTACTTTGAAAGTTATCAATATTTTAGTTAGCAAAAAAGTAGGTAGTGTTCTAAACTGTGTGAGACAAGAAATGAGAGAGGGGAGATGCATAGGAGTCCTGTTTTTTTATTTGAATATTACAGATTTTTATGTTTGAAAGTGAGTGCAAGTCATTAACATTGCTTGCCCACACTTACTAACTACGGTATTTTTTAATTCTTACCATTAACTTTGGTGGCCTTTATCTGTTCAGTGGCTCTCATTTCAATGTCATCAAGCTCCGCATCTGATAGTGATGGTTCAAAATCGGCTTGGTAGTGAAGTGAAAATCAGTGTTAAAAACATGTTAAATGTATTGATCAAACACATTTACAGTGTATCTTGTTGTTAAAACATTGTAGTAAAAAGCCAGTCGTACATACCACTTATTAAATCCATGGTCTTCCAAATAAAAACAAATTGAATCTTCTCTAATTCTATATAAGAAATCTAATATAAATCGTTTGCTAATATATGTAATAAAATCATTCAAAAATAAGAAACACAAACAGAATTATATGTTAGTGAAGTTGGCAATTCCTTGGAGTCTTTTTTCCTCTTGCAACCTGTATTGCAATGATTGAATTTTTTTATAGAGGCAAGTCTATCAAACGTCATTGGTTATATTATTAGTGATGATAAATTTTGAACACGACTTATTCCAACATAAGTAATTCCTAGAGTGGTCTCTTTTTTTCCCACATCAATCCATGCTTTGTCCAAAGTCGAGTGTTAAAGGTAATTGCTGTCTTTCAAGTATGCTATTTTCAACTCTTACAGTGGCAGTCACTGGTGGAATAGGAACACAAGAAGGCATATTTGAAAATGAAGGCCCATGATAGTTGTCAAATTTTACCATAACAGCAATAGGCAAGTCAGGTGGAGCATGGTTGCCTGCATAAATTATATTAACAATGGTTCTTGTTGAGCCATTACATTGACCCACAGATGCTCATAAATTCATTGTTAACATTACTCTTGCTCCTTTGGAAATCAAAATAAATGGGTGCAAACCAAGCATATCTTGGGAACCAACATGTTTAGCATCATTACTGGAATGTTGAGCTTGGATTTCAGCGATTGGTGTTCTTAACTTAACTAAGTGATCATAATTGTATTTTGCTACTTCTTCATTGCTAAAATACAACCTTGTTGCACTTGAAAAATCATGAGTGTTAGACACAACACTTGGTTGACGAGTGAGAAGTAATTTCCAGTCATTTAAACTTATGTCTCCTGTTTGAAGTCTTGATAAAAGGCCTTTAAATCTACTTTGTTCACTTTCATTACCACTTACTCTCTCATTAACATCAAGTACCACAACATTATCAAACATTTTATATGCTAGATAGCCTTGTTCAGCTATTGGATTAGATGGTTTATCATGGTACAATGGTTTGACTCCAACTGGTGGTAATTGCCCAGGGTCACCAATCAGAATTATAGACTTGCCACCAAATAAGCTATCTTTCAAACCAGTAGCTTGTCTACAACGTCTGTCAATCCACCCTAAGGTTGTTTGACCGAGCATAGATTATAATGTACTCAACAGACAATAAGTTTTCTTGTAGTGTGTGCAAGCTTTGTCCAGATAAATCTTTCTGAGACATTTTGCCTATAGGCAGTTTTAAACATGAGTGGATGGTTATGCCATTTATATTAAAAGCAGCTTTTCCAGTTGTTGCTGTTACAACACAACTATCCTTTAAATTATTTTGAATTGCATTTATTAAATAACTTTTTCCAGTTCCACCTTCACCAATTATAATTAATAAAAGTTGTTCTTTGGCCATTGTTTTGCTGTGGTGGTTAACAATGATGTCATAAGCTAATTGTTGCTTATTATTTAATGTTGTTGTGTCTACTTGATAGTCTCTTGCTGCAACAATATAATCAGCCTTTTGGTTGGTAACCCATTTAGTCATAGAAGCAATTTGCTCAATAGTGTACTTTGTTGAGTCTAATTGCCAATTGTATGATTTTTCAGAGTGCTGATGTGTACCTTGAAGTTCATGATAATTAGACAAAATCATCCATTCCTCTTGGGGAAGATTTTCATGTTCATTACTACAGTTATCATTACCATTATAATCTTGGACAACATTATCTAAAACATTTTGCATGTGTTTCCCAATTTGGTACATAATTATTTGCAATAGGAGAGTTTAAAAATTCAAGCCAACAATTGACATAGGCAGTGTCTGAGGGTGTTTCACAATTCCATGCTTGATTTTGAGAGTTTTCCCAAGGTTTGTATTTTAAAAGCTGATATTTGCAATATAGAGGATAATTCACTCCTTTTGAGTTTGGAGAGTAACAAGGGAAAAAGCGTGGAACGATTTTTGATGACTGTTTGACTGACAAAACTTGAAATGAAGAACTGTGCAATTTCAGTGAAATAAATGCAATGTAATAGATGCATGGTTTCCTGTGCACTAAAATCTCGTTCCCCAAGTGCTTTTATCATAATTTTTTTCATTACCTTGGATTGATCTGTATTTGTTTTTAAATTACCTACTACAGTGCGAAAGGCATTTTTCAATGTGTTAGATCTGGGTTCACCTTTGGCAGCATACTTGCATAAATATTCAACACATGCATGGTAATCTAATATAACTTGCATATCACAGTTTGCTCTCCAGCCTAAAAGTTGAATTTTCTGATGACTATTTAATCTAGGATCATTTCTTGCAGTCACTATAGTAGCCTTGTATTTTACACTGCCGTCTTTGGTATTCACTGGTTCAATCTTTAATTTAGTCAACTAAATGAGGATTGTCAATGACATTCTTCCGTTTGTCCTCTCTACTTAGATTGTCAACATTTGAAGAAAAAAGGGAGTGCAACTCAGGCCAGTAAAGACCTGCAGATGATAATGTGAAAAATATTGTTGGGGAACCTTTTTCTACAATGATTGCCTTTAAATCCTCCTTAACTTTAAACCAATATGCAGAACTGCTAGTGACATTTGCTACATATCTAGAAAGTTTTGACATAAAAGTTGATGAATTGTTATTACTAGCCATTTCTTGCAATTCTTCCACTGTAAGGTGAGACTGATCAGGATTTTGTTTGAGGAAAATGGAAGTTTGTTGAATAGCACGTTTTCTTTGAATCATATTTAGGGCCCAATATGAAAACCTGGGGTGAGAAGAGAACCTGTATAGCCAGGTACCATCAACATATTCAGAATATTTCAAAAGATGTTGAATTCGATTACTAAAAGGTATGTCTCTTTGCAAACATGGATTAGTTGGATCACCATTTCCATCTGGAAAAAGTGTAGGAAAAGCAAGTGTGGCAAGAAATGGTGTTTTATACTCACTTAATAGCTGATCATCAATTGAAGGCCAATTTATTTTAGAGTTATTAACAGTTCTTTTTATTGCTTCCTTTTCTAAACAGTCATTTTTAGAGAGTGGGAGAAAGCTATTTGTTTCTTTATCACAGTTAACTACTTCCTCTCCAGTTAAAATTGTATCTGTTTCCTGATCATCAACTGCATCTGGGTCGTCTAGTGTTTCTATTGTTGGTATGTTAGAAGGAATACCATTACTTGGTAATGATTCTAATGCATTTGAATCAATAGTTACACATCTGTATTGTGGATTATGTTTTAATAACCAATATAATGCTTGCTCAACTTTATGCCTCCTAACTAAAACATCTTTTATAGCATGGTCCTTCCCTTTCATGGTAACAACTACAATTGGGATGTCAGAAGGAATACGAGGAAGAGAATTAGCAAGCTCTGACACTTTTTGGGGCAAATTTATACAATGTCCAATATATCCTCTTTGACCACCAGGTTTTACATAAACTCGCATTATGGGAAGTGCTCTGGCAATTAGCATCTCTTCAATTTGAGTTAAGCCCTCCAGCTCATCTGGCACACTTGAGGGAGTCATATTATTTTGAGCAGAGAATTTCCTTGGAATTTTTTTGTCACTTTTGCATCTGCGGCAAACATAATTAGTGCTAGATTTTTGGTTTGATTTTTACAGGCCATGCTTCAAAACATTCAGAACACTGAATAGTAGTGTATTGCATTGAGTCATGGAACAATTTAAGGTTCGCTCTGTAACTTCCTAAACCAATGACATGGTGTTGTTTAAGGTTTTGTGTTTTTTTAGATACTTCACTGCTAGAAATACTATGCTCACTACTGAAAGGACCTGCAGACAACACACAACCTTCTTGCATATTGACATTCGGCTCATATTTTGACAACTTACTTGGAAATGGGCAAGCATCAGATGTTTGTTTCAATTTAAAACACTTGTTCACATGTTTTTTACTTGAAAAATGTGTATCAGATGAACAGTCAATACCTTTTCTTTTTTTACATAAATTCTGTGTATCTGAACTTGCATTTAGAACTACATCAAGAACAACATCATAATGTATACCAGATGTATTTTGAATGTGAATAGAACATGTGTTTTGCGGGGGCAAACCATCAAGCATTGACTTTGAAAACTTATTCCATACTAAATTATTACCTGCACTTCCATACACATAAATGTCAGTGCTTAGCAAAGAAGCAGCAGCAAATATTTCAATGTCAGTTCCCCACACTCTTTCCTGGGCCTTGCCAGTTGATTGAATATATTCACTTAAAGACATGTTCATATGTGGAAGCAATTGGTTTTCAATAGTTGTCATATGATTTAATATTTTATGTCTTACAAGAGAGTGGTAGACTTGTCACCCAGTAATAACATATGAAAGTGCTTGAAATAAACAGTTCCCATCACCTACAATTCGATACAGTTTGGCTGGTTCGGTTAACATTTTGGGAATCTTTGTTGTACAAGGCAAAATCAGTGGTAAATTTGTTAAAGAGCACATAAATCTTTGAGCATTTTGATCAACTGGACTGAATGAGAATGGACAAGCCATGGCAAAAATGCACTACTAAATGTACTACGAAATCAATCACGTGCCACTCTAAGATATGGAACAGTTTAGTATAAAGATCAACCAATATAAATTCATCACAATATTGTTGGTGAAAACGAGGCGTGCGAACACACCTAAACACGAGGCGTGCAAACACACCAAAACACGAGGTGTGCAAACACACCAAAATATGTTGGTCGGTATTAAAATACGCCAAAAACAACTTCAAAGCGGTCAAAGGGTTTGTAAACACTAACAAAAGGCACTGTATGAATACGCCCCAAACAACCTCAAAACAATACTATTATTTCGTAAATACAGTATGCTAGATCTCAGGATGATGAATTTGTAAACAAAAATGTAGATTTTAAATTAAATTAAACACTAAAACATGGGCCTTCGTAGGGCTTAGATCCTTACTAAACCTTACGCCGAGTTAAAATAGTTTACAAGTGACAATTCAAAGGAAACAAAATCTGATAAACGTAATATGCCTCATATACTGATTGAAGTCGCACATTAGCAGCACAATAAGCAGATTATACACTGTCAATGCGCAAATGTTAATAGACTAATACGCGAATATTAATAGCTTATAGTGGGTTAAAATAATTACAGTATAAATAAATCAGGCCAAACAACAAGCAATTGCCAACCCTTCACTTACAGTATTGAAAACAAAGGCGAATGAAATGCTAAACAGAATCAGGTCGAAATTGTGTATGATCACTATTTGTTTTGGTGCCGTCAAGCGGAGTTAAAAAGCTTGCCTTGTCTTTCTACACCAAATATCGATAAACCTACATTATCTTTAAAAACACTAAACTGTGGCACACTAAACTGTTATATTTCAAAGGCGCTTCACGTTCAAAGTCTATCAGATGTATCATAAAACGCGGATAGATGCGCAAACATTAAATTAATAGTAAAACAAATTACAGTAAAAATTCGTGAAAACAATAGCAATGGTAAACAGAATATAGGTTGAATTCTTGTACCTTCTTATTTTGTTGACGTTTTGCTGCAACCGATCTTTCAACTATTCCTCGATGTCAAAACAATTTTATACAGCAAGACCATGTGTAGTTAAGTTAGATGAATTTATGAACTATTGCGCATACAACTGCGCACAACCACAAAAATCTGCTTTCTTGTTATTATCACCCTTTGTAAATTGATACCTTGTAACGAGGCGTGCGAACACACCAAAATATGTTGGTCGGTATTAATACGCCAAAAACAACTTCAAAGCGGACCAAAATATGTTGGTCGGTATTAAAATACGCCAAAAACAACTTCAAAGCGGTCAAAGGGTTTGTAAACACTAACAAAAGGCACTGTATGAATACGCCCCAAACAACCTCAAAACAATACTATTATTTCGTAAATACAGTATGCTAGATCTCAGGATGATGAATTTGTAAACAAAAATGTAGATTTTAAATTAAATTAAACACTAAAGCATGGCCTTCGTAGGGCTTAGATCCTTACTAAACCTTATGCCAAGTTAAAATAGTTTACAAGTGACAATTCAAAGGAAGCAAAATCTTATAAACGTAATATGCCTGATATACTGATTGAAATCGCACGCTAGCAGCACAATAAGCAGATTATACACTGTCAATGCGCAAATGTTAATAGGCTAATACGCGAATATTAATGGCTTATAGTGGGTTAAAATAATTACAGTATAAATAAATCAGGCCAAACAACAAGCAATTGCCAACCCTTCACTTACAGTATTGAAAACAAAGGCGAATGAAATGCTAAACAGAATCAGGTCGAAATTGTGTATGATCACTATTTGCTTTGGTGCCGTCGAGCGGAGTTAAAAAGCTTGCCTTGTCTTTCTACACCAAATATCGATAAACCTAGATTATCTTTAAAAACACTAAACTGTGGCACACTAAAGTGTGGCCTTTAATAGTTTACAAATCAAAGCAAGCAAAACCTGATAAATGATATATTTCAAAAGCACTTCACGTTCAAAGTCTATCAGATGTATCATATAGCGCGGATAGATGCGCAAACATTAAACTAATAGTAAAACAAATTACAGTAAAAATACAGCAAGACCACATGTAGTTAAGTTAGATGAATTTATGAACTATTGCGCATACAACTGCGCACAACCACAATGCCTCTCGAGCCTAAAAATCTGCTTTTTACTACCTACTGCACAAATTAGGATGCTGCTACGCTCGCTCGCCTAAGGCTCGCTCGCTCGCTCCGCAGCAATTAAGCCCCTCCTTGAAGCTCTTGTCTAATAAACCATGTGGAAGGCTTAATAGAGTGGCATATAGGAATTTGTCTAGTGCAATTTGATTGTATATTGGGGTGTGTCATCATTGAAATGGCCAATGAAACACATCCCAGTATTCTCAAAGCACAGATGATTTACTTGTCAAGATGAGAGAACTGCCATTTGTGGACCATTCTCACTCCTTCTAAAAACTGATTTTAGAATGTTTTGTAACTTTTGTTACTTTCATTGGATTTGAAAACTGAAGCCTACATGTAGGAATGCAGAAATTGTCAAAGAGATGCACATTATGATCACTCATTTTCAACTGAATGTTCTGAATGAGTATCAACTGGTGGTTCTGAATCAGTTGCTAGTGGGTAGTGCATTAAAATGTTCTTGTGCTTCTCGAGCCATTCATTGAACTTTTTGTCATCAAATGAATCTGTTGGGTAGTGCAATATTTCAGCAAATGATTCAAATGACCGACCATCCTTCCTAAAAGGCCTTAAGCTTCTCAAATCATGGCTTATTACCTTCTAATCATCAGCTGATGATTTATGAGAATGCGCGCAGACTTTGGATGGATGCTCACTTGTTCCTTGAATGTCTCTACGATCTTGGTAACTTCCCCTGTCGCTTTACTGGCTCTTGTGATTGCCTTATCTGTTTTGTTTGCACCCATGGACTTGACCAGTTTTTTCATTTCAGCATTTCTGTTCTCCTGAAACAGGTCCATCTTTATGTTTTTACCAACACCACCTCTCCAGTTGACTGTTGTAGCCCATTTACAATGGTGAGCATCGGCTTTTGACAAGAGTACTTCACATTGTAGAATGTTAATGAGCATTTCAATGGCGAACTGATTTAAATCCAGAAGTAGCAAAGAAATGGATCAAAAGCTGCTTTCTAATAATTAAAAGGTGGTCACCATTTCCTGCAGCAACCGCATCTTTCATGTCAGCCAGTAGAAGGAATGTGCTTAAGATGTTGGCACCATAGCACCAAATGCCATCAGATGAATCGGACGAATCAGATGAGTTTATATTGCCATCAGGGATAAACACAAACTCCAGAAATGCATCTAGAATATTGTGGACATACGTCTTCTGATATTCCTCGTTGAGAATGTAAACACTATGAGGTTTGTTTGCAGTTGGTTTGTGCTTTGCATCAGCCATTTGGAAAAATTCCAAAAGGGCTTCAATCACTAAACACCTACCAACACTGAGGAACAGCTGCTCACAACCCTCATAGTGTTTAACATCAGCTGTCACATTCCTTCGATTTAGTTTCTCCCAGAAAAATCTGAGAGTTTCTTTCTCTCTCCCAGAATTCTTATACAATCTTTTGAATGCTGTCTAAACATAAGTAAAAACCTTGAATGTTGAATGATCAAACTGGGTGAAACATAAAAAAAGTCTCCATGTTTTAGGTAAGTATATGGTAATTGTTTAAAAATTGACCTTCACTAAACAAAAACAACAAAGTTTATAATTATCACAACTTCAATCACCCTTACTATTGAATTTAAAATTAAACAAAGGCAAAATGTTAATGTCAACATTTTTAGTTCACCTTTGGGTTACCAAACAATAGATAATGATAGGCATTCACATATGTTCTATTAGTAATCGGCTTCCACTATTAGTTAATTTTTCTAGCATTTATAGTTTTATATCGTATAATGTTAATTAAAGCAATTTATTCAAGTTTCCCACATAATGCATTAACCCTTATTGAGGCAAATTTTCAAAAAATCACTTGAAAATCCTATAGAAATTTTTGACTGTTAATGGGTTAACTGATTAAGCATTGGAATGTTTATGAATCTATCCACGCATCTTACCTTCAAAAAACTTCTCTTGGTATGCCAGTCAACAATAACAAATGGATAAAGATGATCCAATCTGTGTTTTGCAGAATGACAGCCAGCCCTTAAATCTCTTGCTCCGGGGAAGCGAACTCGAGTCAACTGGTCACCAAAGCATGGTATTTTCACACTATGCAATGGATCGGATTTGGAGGAAACAGGTGGTACATGTGCAGCAGGTTGGTCAGGTCTGGAATGGACTTAGATTGGAGGCGGAACTTAATTATCGACATCCTCTGAACGAAGTCCAGCAGAAACGTAAATTTCCTGAGTCCATTTCTCTAGCTGACCCAGCACATCCACACATTCCGAATATTTCTTCTCATCTTGAGGATAGGCATTGTTAAAATTTCTGACTTTGTTGACATTTCCTTGCTATATGTATGACTGCCAGTACTTGTAGGGAAGAATGGCTTAAACATTTCAAAAGCTGGAAAATGTTCAAACAGAAGTTGTCCAATAAGTATCTTATACCGGTTTCTGATTACTTCCAATTCCAGAGGATTGATATCCACCACCTGGTGAACATTGCAATCCTTCAGACTTTGCTGAGGACCAGAATCTGGCAATCCTTGGTTTGAAACACGGTCAAATACTATACTGGTTGCTACAGCATGAACACTTCTATTTTGAACTTCCTGCCTCATGTCATGTGCCTTTTCTTCCCAGTCAATATTGTCAAGGACATAAACAAACTTGCAACCAACCTTGACCAATTCTGCAGCACGGTCCAAGAACTGTTTACCAATTTCATCAAGTAGAGAATATGTCATTTTAGGCTCAAGGCACATGCCATATTTATGCAAATTGACAAAAAGCTAAAAATACAGTAGCATAAAAAATAATGAATACAACATCATAACTTAACTTTTATTACCTCATTATGAGATTACATGGATTAAGATAAATTCCCCATCCAATGCTGGAGTGCCTTATGGTCTTGCTTTGCCTTATTCCTTTTAATTATCAAGTGCAAAAGCAGCAAGACTTTGCTCTTGAGTTAACAAGATTACATAGCAATTGAAATTTCTTAGTTGGGAACTGCAGCTTTCACAAACAAGTGGTATATTTGAAAAAGATCATTATAATAAGGCTTCAATAATAAGTCAAATTATTACTTACATTTAGGGATGCCTGGTCTTCTACTAGCAAAATTGAATTTATCCTCTGAATCCTACTTAATTCATGACATCTTAAAAACATTATGATCCCATAAATTAGGCAGATGACTGGACTTTTCTTGTGAAGGTCTATGTTGCTTTCTAACAGGGTAGACAGAATGCTGTTGACCACTGGACACCTGGTAGCGATTTCATCCAACACCTCTGTCATCCAACCTTCTGCTGCCATTCCATCATAACTCCTCCTCCTTAGAACAGAGGGGTTTGTTCTTCGAGCAACTTCAATGAGCTCTTTGTTTGCCTTTGTTTGACTCTGTTAAACATAAAAATATAAAACTATCCATAACACGACTTTTATTGCATGTCTGTTATCAAATATTTTGCAACAGATAACATAGATATGCATCAGTGACTCGAGCATCATTAATGCACTAAATATGCAGAAAGCATATAATAGAAATCAGACAAATCTAAACTAAATAATACACAATACAAAATCTAAAGAAGCAAACTTACATGTAGCACTGTTTGAGCAACACTTTCAGATGGATCAGAGCTACTAGTACTAGCGATGTTAAAACCAATACTTCGCCGACGAGAACTGCCAGCTGCCAAAACTTTCGACGGTTGAACTGGGGCAGACAGTGATAGTTCAATACAACGTTTTGCACAAACCTCTTCTTTCAATAAACGCTGGGTTTCGAAAATAATGTTTTTGAATGCGATAAAATTATTTACCCTTCTTTCGCAAGGTCGACAGATTAAATGTGGAAGTGCGCTATCTCGCTGAAAATCGCTACCGTAAACAGATTCAGCGTTGCGTAAAATTTCATGGTTTGAATCTTTAAACAAATTCTTGCTGTGCTTTGGATCAGTAACGGGTTTACAAAGTCTGCAAAGAGTCGATCCAAACTTTTTGTAGAGCTTTTTTGGCGTCTCTTGGCTCGCCATCGACGCAAATGAAAGTGAAATGACAACAGTGAAATACGATCCAACATACTCATAATGTAATTCGATACGTTATTCTTTCTTGTTATTGACAATACTATGCCATATCGTGATGCTTTTATATGCATTTCTTCCAAAAACTTATGTCGCATGAATACGAAACAAAACAAATTTATTATGAAAATATAGAATTTTCCCAACATAAAAATAACGCTCCCCTACCACCCGTATAAGTATAAGTATAAATTCAATTTAGCACCCAAAATCTGGGTGCCACATGACCAGCCCCGACCAGGGTCTTTACTCCCCTCTCGAGTAAAGACCCTGGGTACGAGGTTGTCTTAATGGCGGATTAGTGTTTTGTCTAAGTCTGGCAGGTCGAGCACAAGGAAATCCGTCAATTCCGTCTTGTTGGGGTGTAACATCAACCACCTTGAACTCACTTACATCGCTACTAGGGCGAACCGGTTCGCCCTCTTGAAAGGGATAAAACTGGGCTTTAACTGGTCGTGGTGAACGACCATCACTTTCCCTCCCTTCGAAACAATATGATAGTCTACCCCAGCCCATTTTAGGATTCTATAAGGCCCCAACCATCTATGTCCGACCTACAGCCTTTCGGTCTTTTCAACATGACAGTTTCACCTGATTCGAAAGGCCACTAAGTAGTTGTCAATTGATTGAGCCTTGCCTGTTTTTCCGATGCTTTTGAGAAATGTTCCTCTGCTATGCGTTTAATATCATGAAATGCTGACCCAACTGATTGTAAATATTCGTTCTGGGTGGATGGTGTTAGCAGCATTCCTAATTCTAATTCAACTGGCAGCCTAGGTAATTGGCCAAAAATTACCTCGTACGGAGCCATGCCTGGTGCGTTGTGTTTGCTAGTATTGTAAGCGAACATGATTGAATCCAGCCACAAGTCCCAATCATCTCCCCTATTAGAAACAAAAGAGGAAAGCATAGCCTGAATTGTGTGGTTTTGGCGGTCTGTCTGTCCGTCACACTGAGGATGGTAACTAGTAGTGCGCATTTTCGTAATACCCATAAAATGACATACTTCATGCAGCAGTGTGCTCTCAAAATTTCTGAATGCAAGACTGCTGGGGGGCCAAACCTGGAGAAAATGCAACAGACTAGGAGTGGCGCAACTTGCTGGCTTTTCAATCGAGTGTTGCAAACGCTTCACACCACTTGGTGAAATAATCGACAACAACTAAAATGTGTTTGTTCCTTCAACTTGTCTCTCACAACGGTCCCATGTAATCCATTGCTCAGAGGGTGAAAAGTTGACTGACTGAAATGTGGCCTAATGGCGCAGAGTTTTTGCTATTTGGGGAGTTTGTTTGATTACAAATGTTGCATGTTTGGATATGTTCGGAAACCATTTGGCAAAACAGGCCAGTAAAATTTTCTTTGGATGCCTTCCTCTGTGCTAGTAATACCTAAATGTCCCCCGAGTGGCCTATCATGTTGTGTTTTCAGGATGTTTGCTTGGAGGGAATCAATATGACATTGTTCGGATGGTTATGCGATGCCTGTCAGTTACCAAGAGCTCTATACAGAATGCCATCATGCAGAAAATATTGGTCATAGTGCCGAAGCCACGCTTTAGCGCAGGGTCTTTATCGCAATTCAAACTTGGTTTGGAACTTGGCATGCCCCTGCCCTTATGTTGTTGGCCAATGTAACATATTATCTGGAAAACAACCTTTTAAACGCCGTAGAGAAACATGTATTGTGCAAAGAAGTCAACTTTAGACATTCCTCACCTATAAAGAAACAAGTTAATGTTACCAACAAAAAGTCTTCATGTGAAACCCTGCTCAAAACATGACATGGCCATTGCCGAACTGCTGTTAGAAATGGCAATTTGACAACCATGTTTCATGAGGAGCAAGAAAAATTGGATCATCAGGCATCCCGTATTTCAAGTGTTGAAAGCTCAGTTCGAAACTTATCAAAAAAAGATATGAGATGGTCTCAGCTGGACCCATGAATGCAACTATTAATGGGACACTACCCGCAGACCCTTGTGCTACCTCTGAGTCCTTGGATGAACAACACTCCAACAAAATTATTACATATAATATAAACGACACTGTGGTTATGGATACACTGTTATTTTCAGGGTGTTATTTTAACTCCAAAAACAGGGGTTACACTTTTTAATCGAAAATAATCCCTTTTTGGGGTTACAAATAACACCATTTGCGGTGTTAGAATTTAATCCCTGTTTTGGGGGTTAAAATTACCCTCATGTGGTGTTAAACTGCAACACCATTTAAGGAGTTAAATAAATTTAACTCCGTTTAAGGGGTTAAAAAATCTTTTTTTGAGTCTCACCTTGCAAAATGGCCCTTTCCTTTCGCTGCATGTACATGCTATTGAGTCAAAATCGTGTTCAAAATAATTTCTTTGAGGATAAATAAATTAAAAATCTCTTTGTGTCAGACGCATAGCAACGTCGATCCATGAATGCACATGTATGTGCAACATGCATGCACATGTATGTGCAACAAATTTTGATGTATAGCATGAGGTTTTTCATGCAATTTTGACCGAGATATCGCGGTTTCAATTTAAGTATGCATTTTCCAAAAGTGTAAAAATTAGCTAAAAATTGGCATATTAAAGTGAGTTAACAAATCCTAGTATTTTATGGCACGTATTCTGTCTGTTTCAATGAAGTTTAACTAGAAACATTTGGCAGATGGATTAGGTTTTTTATTTTCTGTGTAATGACATGTTGGAAAGCGTTAAAACAAAAATTAGCTATTTTGGTTTGGACTTTGTTCCAAATGTTTCATGTCGCATGGGGGATAAAATTCGTTTGGTAGCCCGCTAATTTAACAAACAATTTTGCATGAATTCTGCTTGTTATTTTCTTAATATGCCTCTTTAACGATAACTACAACAGCGTGTTCAAGTTTTCACAGAGTATTCCAGGGTTAAAATTCCCAAGAAGTCATATCAGGAAAAACGTTGAAAACGAACGTTATCTTTTATTATTTAATATGCCATTTTTGGCTAATTTTTGTACTTTTCAGAAATGCGTATTAAAAGTAAAACGCTGATATCTCGGGGAATATTGTATCAAAATATGCAGGGTATGTACCAAATTTTAATTTAGACATTCACGAATCTATTTATTTCAGTGTAACAGACGTTTTAGTTTTGAAGTACGTTATACTCAATTAAACTTTTTGCGCCACCAGGTACAACTCATACTTCACAACGCAATGATGGCAGGTTCAATATTTTCAGTTTGTTTTTGTTTTATTGTTTTATTTCTGTGAAAGTATATGCACACCATAATTTTTTTGCTGTGAGAATTTTGGTTTGTTAACTAGAGCCATTGTCATTGCATATAATAGCTAGTTGATGGACTAAAGCTTTGTAGTTACTTAATTTTACTGTAAGTATTTTTCAAGGATTTTGAGTATTAATACATCTAATTGTACCATTTGCCATTGGCATTTAGCTTTTAGCTTCTCTAAGGGACAATTCCAGCTACAGCTAGCTATTTGAAAAAGGCCTTTGGAAACTTATATTGTCATTGTATAAACTTTATGGAGGAATGGTAAAATAAAACAATAAAATACAGCTTTTATTTAAAGGCATTATCGTTGTTTTCCTTTATCAAAATTTCTTCCAGGAAGTTAAAAATTAAGTTAATTAATTAACAATATTGGAATAATGAAGCACTAATACATGTATATAATTAACATGTTTTCGATGTGTCTAAATTGTTATTTTGCTGGCCATCTAACAATGGATAATTGGATTGATAAAGACCTATTTCAATCCTCAAATTCATTTCACGCTTCATTGAATTTCAGCTAAGTGGGACCATGCATGCCTAGTTAATTCGCACTAGCTCCTAAGAATCCGGGCTCCATTGTATTTATGGCAGATAAAGCATTTTGCGCACCAGCGGCCTTGAGAAAGGGAATCCTAAATTCGTAGCATGCACAAGTTCACACTTGTCCTTAGAATCTGGTATTCTCTTTGTCTGAGCTGATGTCACTAGTGCACAAAATTCTTTGCCTGTCAGAAAATAGTGCAATGTTGCCAATAGTTGCAAGCCCTTTATTCCTTGTATCATTTAATTGGTTTAAAAATTTATGTGAGTGCATGAATCAGTCAAAATAACGTGCAGCAGCGAAAATTTGCCCAAAAATCTGAGCACCAGACTTACCAGACTTTTTCTCTTGCTCTTCCCCTATAAGCTGCTCCATTCTATTAATGGTTGACGGCACTTTTTTGTACGATTTCTTCGAGTAGGCAAGGTTGTTTACTAACGTTGTTTTATAGGCTGCTGCCATCTTCCTGCATACCCCAGATTCTTCTCAAATTCTGCTTTTATCTAGATCAATGAAGTATAATTATTAAGCAGGTATGACATTTCTTATTTCGTACCATTTTTTTCAAAAAATCCCATTGGTAGGAAGGATTGGTTCCTTGTGGGAACTTAAGTTTTTTTTTTGCTTTGTTGAAAGTTAGAGCTGCAAGGAAAACACCGTCGACAAGCATTTCCAACTAATTTGTTACAGAAAGGGCACTTCTTTTTTCTACTAGTATTCTTTATAACAAATAAATATATTATTAAAATAAGATGTTATAATACAAAATAAGCTACAAAATCTACCTGTACGTAGCTACAATACCTATGTTAGAAAGTACAACAACATGTACCCAGGGCCGTAGCTAGACGCTTAATTTGGGGATGCATGTTCGTCGTATGCCCGACTGATTTCTTTTGAAAGCGATTGTTTTTATAGTATGTAAACATGCATGAATATATGAATATAAATTCGCCAATTAAGCGGTCTAGCTACGGCCCGGCAACATGGTTTCCATATGACGCCGACGTCTGCAAAGTATTATTGTCGTAAAATCTTTTGTTCTCGTTTTCCTTGGATGATTACCGCGACAGGTCGACGTCATATGGAAACCAGGCTTTAAACATCCATATTTACTATTTAGGCCTATTCAACTTATTAACAAGCTTTTCAGAAGTTTGATTAAGGATTTCTGTTATCATGAGGACCCGCACAATGTGTGAAAAAATTAAGGCAAAAAGTGTTCGTTCCCATGGCATCTGTTTGGTAGGTGTTTGAGGGTTGACATGTAGAAATTGAATCAACTTGCTCCTTTATTTCGTGCAAGTGTAATTTGATACTCCGTTTTCATTTTATGTTTATATATTGATAAGCTGCGTCGATCTGGCTAATAATTTATTAATTCTTAATAGGTAAACACGATTGTCAACGCCGCATTTAGGAGTTATAAAGGCAAACGCGCGCCAATATTTGACTAAAGCCGTGAAGTTGTTGAGCCGCTTGAGCGTGACTAGTCAATTCAACTTGCGAAATGTGCTATCGAGTATATTCGCATTTCTTAGACTATAGCAAGATTGTGGTATCCGAAATCTGGTAGAAAGCACGAAGGAAGCGCAACATTCTGTTTGTTCTCCTAGAGCCAAGTCGCCACTGCACAATGACTTGAGCCTAGAGCCAAGTCCGTTCGAATGGAAAGACATATCAATCTTCTATGCTCGCGCTCGAGAATGTCTAAATAAACTAGACAAATCCATACCGGTTCAATCTCCCGCCAAAATTACATGCCCCGCGCGCCTTCTAGCGCTATCATTAAATTGAATGAAATAACACCACAAAGCGCCACATTGAGGAAATCAATGATGTTTCTGTACCATTCACCGGTAGGATTTACAAATGTCTCCATTGTTTATTTCAGAGAGTATGTAAACAATTATGCATAATCACTAAATGCATTTTTCTACCTTACTAACAATGCATATATAAATACTAAATACTAATTGAGAGGTAAACTTTTACTCTAATTTCACAATAAATTATACCATAAAATATCTTTAGTATTCAAGGCATGAAAAATACATTGCTGTTGTACAGTATAAAAATTGTGAGAATTCTTTTAGTGGACACTCTTGTGTCAGAAAGATGTCATCTTTTGCTGACAGATTAAGAAGATGTAGTCATCTTTGCTTAATCAGTTGAAGCTGAAAGTTTTCTGATGGTTATTACACAGCAAATTATATCTAAATGAGAGTAGCTTGAAAACTCCAATATATATATTATAATTTTACCATCAAGTACTGTTCAAGACATAAAAAATATATTGCTGTTGTACAGTATAAAAATTGTGAGAATTCCTTTAGTGGACACTCTTGTGTCAGAAAGATGCAGTCATCTTTTGCTGACAGATTAAGAAGATGTAGTCATCTTTGCTTAATCAGTTCAAGCTGAAAGTTTTCTGATGATTATTACACAGCAAGTTATATCTAAATGAAAAGTACCTAGAAAACTCCAATATATATTTTATAACTTTACCATCAACTACTGTTGAAGACATATAAAATATATTGCTGTTGTACAGTATAAAAATTGTGAGAATTCCTTTAGTGGACACTCTTGTGTCAGAAAGATGGAGTCATCTTTTGCTGACAGATTAAGAAGATGTAGTCATCTTTGCTTTATCAGTTGAAACTAAGAGTCGTATCACAACTATTGCACAGCATATCTGATCAAAGACAAACATTTATGTATAAAGTGCATGTAACATATAATTTCGCACAGGGTGCACTAATTTATTAAATACTAATTATATTTGCCATCATATTCTCTTGTCCTTTAATGCTCATTGTAAGTCTTATTCTGAACCATTTTGGAAAATTATTACAATCTGACTGATGCAATACAGTGTAAGTGATCTTATTTGTTGTTTTCTCTATCAAAGACCAGTTATTTTAATGTGATATTTTATAGGTATTGTTATAATGCAATCAATTTATTGTGGATAATGTTTTAATAATGGAATAGTTATGTTTGCGAAACTGACCCTTGTCCTTTCCTTACACTGATCTTAGCCCTAATCATAACCCCAAACCTCAACCTCCCAAATTTCTTTTCCCACCAATACAAATGAGCCTAAAAAATTTTAAATTCAAACAGCAGCTACTGTACTGGTCCTACTGATGTCCACTAAACTACAGTCTCATGTACAGGTGATGCCAGTACATGAAAAAAGGGTATTTTTTGGCACCTTTCTCGGTTATAACAAAGTATACTGTTTGAATATATATATATATATATATATGTATGTATATGTATATGTATATGTATATGTATATGTATATGTATATGTATATGTATATGTATATGTATATGTATATGTATATGTATATGTATATGTATATGTATATGTATATGTATATGTATATGTATATGTATATATAGATATACATGTACATGTACATGTACATGTACATGTACATATACATATACATATACATATATATATATATATATATATATATATATATATATATATATATATATATATATATATATATACTTCCTGATTTTACCTGTTAACCTTTTACTAGAGTTAAAGTGCATGTGTACGGCAAAACATTTCCAGATAAACTGTTTTCTGATTACAATGACAAGTCATTGTGCGGTGGCGACTTCATACAAGGCCCGAAAAAATTTTTTGTCCTATACGTGATCAATAGAACTTGTTAAGGAAAAAGTGGCAAGGAAAAAGTTCCCCCGCGTGCAGCTACCGGATTTTATTGTATACAGACATTGGCCTTATTGTATGGCTGTTGCAGTGGAATTACTAGGATTTTAGTAATAGCGAAAGCAGTACTGAGAAAATTGCTTTGACAGGGTAAGATATTTGACTCCCTTTCTATATGCGTTGATACTTGTTCCGCACTGCCTTATAGCTTCACACAGCGAGCATTTTTAAATTAATAACTTGTTAATAATAGAATTTCAACCGAGTACCTACTGCGAGTAATGAAACTAATAGTGGATTGATGACAGTTTTTGCAATTATATTTAATGAGATAATGCGCTCTGATTTCCTGACTTTTGCAAATTCAATCCGCAAGAGTTGCTTTTTCCAGGCCGTGCGGGTCGTCATGGTTAACCCAGGGAAACTAACCCTAGGTTAACAGAAATTGTTAATCAAACTTCTGAAAAGCTTGTTAATAAGTTGAATAGGGTTTTTGTAGAAATGGTGATGCAGAAACTTATAACGCAAAATAGTGGGTTGAACACCCATGCCGAAATTGTACCATACAATGGTAATGCTAGCTAACTGTTTGTTTGCAAATTTGCAGTCTGAACATGAAGTGAAGTCTAAAAGTCCTTAGTAAGCCTTGTAACGCAGTCTATTATTAAGATGAAGGTAAGACAACATTTGTGTGTTTGGATAAGATAAACTACCTGTAAAATTTCTTGTATTTTACAGGTGCGTAGGTTACATATCCAAACGCAGCGAATTCTACGATACACTACACTGGCACCGCAAATTAAAGAGAACGTTTGTCACTACAGTCTGTATATCTGCCCTTACTACAGTCTGTATATCTACCATGCTTAAAGTGATTATATTTTATAATAATAAAAATTATACTGATAAAATCAATTTGCAATACTCTAGAATAGTTTGAATCTGTAGTGAAACAGCAGAAAAAACTGTTTTAAATATATCTACCTAACTTTTTAACAGTTAATACTTCTTATTAATTATATCTACCTAACTTTTTAACAGTTAATACTACTGATTTCAGATGAAATTATTTGTCAGTGGTAGGGTACTGCTCTAGTTATAGGCCAAAAAAGTATATGTCTGCTTGAATCTCTTGTTAAGACACCTAGTTGTGGCCTACTTC
Organism: Dendronephthya gigantea; assembly: GCF_004324835.1. Lineage (NCBI taxonomy): Eukaryota > Metazoa > Cnidaria > Anthozoa > Malacalcyonacea > Nephtheidae > Dendronephthya > Dendronephthya gigantea. Next base: position 82,028 of record NW_021163126.1, read on the forward strand.
AAAATTTTGCTCTGATTACTCCAACAAATGGGTTAATTCCCAAATTACATTTGTACTGCTGTCCAGCTCAATCATTCTAATATACTATTAATAATTGTGATCCAGCCATTATTTTAAGTTGCAACTACCTGTGCAGCCAATTTCTTTCAATGAAGGAATCTTTAGGATTAACTAATTAAATGAAGAGATTCTTCTAATGAGGCAATCTGTATATAGTATTTAAAGTTATTTAATATTTCATGGTATTGATTGTGAATCAAAATATATTTATATACAAATTTACAGTGGTGGATCCAGCCTGCTTTTCAAGGGGTTGTTTTCTGCTCTCCTAATCAACAATGTTTTAACTTGCTTTACAGCTTGCTAACACTTTACAGCCTAAATATTTTTCTAAATTCTAAATTCTCCATAATGTACTCAATGATTTTTTGTATAAAATATATATTGCAGCCAAATATCTTTCAGGCAGAAAATAAATCCTTATAATAAACAGAGCCTAAAATATATCTTTTAATAATATAGCTATTAAAACAGTTAGGATTTAGTTAAGAGTTATAAAGCATAGACTTTCGCAATTAACACTTGTGAATAATTGATTAACAAAAGCTTTTAAATAACTAAGCAGCTTAAACCCTCTCTTAACAGCTTCATTCAATTAACATGTACCAGTTACGTCTCTTCATATGCACCATGTCATGTACTATTCCTCATCCTCCTATTCTTTATTATCCCTCCTATCTTGTAACTTAACACCTTGCAAATATTGAAACTAATTAGCACTGTAAATTTAGTTATAATTACACAGTCATACATGTAATTATTCTGTGAGCACATAATTAATACAAGCTTTTAAAAGATTTTAAAGGTGCATCATTTGAATGAATGATAATGGCTTTATTAAAGTATCAAAGTCTTTATTTTAAAGCCTTTATTAAAGTTTTATACTTGCTTATATGAAGTTATGTTTCCCTTATTAGTTGTGCAACTATCAATGTGAATTTAGCAAGGGAATTGAATTACATACAGACTTTTGTATGACACTGTGTAGCTACTTGAAATTTGCTCTTTTACATTCATGCCATTATTCCTGAGATGTCGCACATGGAAACAACATGAATATTAGGTGCATAAATTTACCTTATGCATGTTGAAACAACAACTTTAACACTAAAGAAACTTTGCACATTACCCATTAAGCACTAGTGCTCTTTCCTTGATAGGTAAAATCATCTGGCAATGGAGTAAAATACCAAAGTAGGGTATAACGGTGTGCAATGCAACTTAATGGATTAACCAATTAACTGCTATAAGTCATATTTTTTAAAGTTTTAAAATGAACAGTGGTTCAGAAAGAAGCACGTAAACAAAAACTCTTCATTGAAATTTTACCCATGCAGAGTTAGCACTAACTTATCTTTGAACAACCGGCCCCTGGTGGCTGGTGATTAAAATAATCTGGCATTAGACAGAGCAAAATACCAAAGTAGATGCATTTAAGTTCAATCGCCAGTTACATGATCAACAAGAGACACTGGAAAATAGTTTTATAACTCATAACATGGCAATTGTCATTGATAAAATGCTAAAGTTGCTTGTGCATTGGCAAATAAAAGGTTATTTAGTTCATAAGACACTACAGTACGTGTCAGATAGATATTTTGGTGTTTTCACAGAGCAATTATAGAATACCCTGCCAACCCAACTCTTAACAGTGAATTAACAGTGAATGCCATATAGTCTTGTAGATAAATGATTATAAATGTACCTTGTTTTATGTTTCTTAATGTATGAATTGGACCTCCAGAGAACAAGAATAAACACTATTTTTAAAGAACGGGGCAATTCTGTACTCTGAAATTGATCCTCTAACAGATTTTTAACATAATGCGCTATATGGCAGGGTATTCTATAATTGTACCATTTAACAACCTCCCAAGAGAGCTTATTTACCATGTTAAAAATCAGAAAAATTTCGTATAAAACGGATGTTTAAAGCTGTCAAACTTTGTATCTGTTTGGCAGCTCTATCGGCAGGGTAGATAGTTCCCAATAGCGGGGAAAGTATTTAAAGCAATAATCACAGGGGAAACATATTACAATATCAATAATTCAATATGGCTTTCACTAACTAGTTCTAAATGCTGACAAGTTAATTAAATAATAGTGCACTAACCATAGAGCTTTTGAAAACCACAAGAAGCATGTACAAATTCTCACCTGTTTGTCTTTCACATTCATCCATATTAATGACAAAAAACGCAAAACAATTTGTATATGTTTGTAAAATTATAATACCGGTATAAATTGTGCAAAGATTTTGGATGGGTATGGTGGCCGGTTGTTCTCATAGGAAATAAACTATAAAACGCTAGTAAAATTAAAAAAAAATAAAAAAATAATAATACAAAATAAAAAATAATCTGAAATTAGAAATAAAAACAAAATAGATTAAAAAAAAACCAACTGATTTTAAATTTACACAACATGGCCTATTGTTCTCATAAGAACTCGATTTTTTTTTAAAAATCAAATGTCGTGACGGCCTATTGTCCTCATAGCCAGCACACTTTATGCACAGCGGTCTTACTCAAATTTTGATTTTTCCCGCCAATTCCCACCAAATTATTCCGCCAAATGCAAATGTTTGTGCCCACTTGTGCCAGTCTGTTGTGAAGAGTGAAACCACCAGAAAAAATGAAAAGGCAAGCCGTCTGGAGAGAGTTACAACAAAAGATGAGCGCAAAACGAACCAAGAATGATGAAGGCACCCGCCAAAAGAAAAAAGGGAGTGCACCGCATAAAATAATTGTTCAGAGACTCGCGGCCGAACCCAACAACAAGCAGACGTACAAAGCCAGTGCAACCCTGCGAATTTGTAAATTTTGAATATGACTACCTAACTTTATCCAATCTTAAAAAAGCATGTGCATCTCATTTTAATTTACCTACAAGCACATGCAACGTTCTGGTCTCCAACAAGGGCCCTTCTTGTTCAAATATATCACAAATACCACACCGAAAAGACAAGGCATAGCTTTTAATACTGTTTACATTCAAATGTGTTAGGCATGGTTCAATTCTCCCTGTTATCTTCTCCATCCCAGGAGATTTGCAAAATAAAATATTTAAAAGGCTTGTAAATTCCTCACCCTGTGCTTAATCCTTGCTGGTAAAATAACCCTTTGCCCCCCAATAAAAAAGTATAAATGCAATTCTCCATGCCTGGGAAACAGTGCATAGCAAATCCCTTGGGGGATGGGGTAACAGCCAGAGTTTAACCATACATGTAAGTGTAGTGAGTTGATTGACCCCCCCCCCCTGTGAAACATTTATATGATACAATGGTACATGGTTTGTATCAATCTGACTACACAGATATAAGAAGGTTGTGAATGATAGCTTGATCAGCCAGTTTGCAGTAACTGATCTGTCAGGCTTGTTTTATGTCTATACCAATTCCCCTAGCTCATATGCATATGCACAGCCCTACTTTATTATATTATTAAATACCGGTACTGAAAAAATGAACGCTTTATTCCTCAAATCCTTGTGTGTCTTTCCCCCTGTCTACCACAGAAAATTTGGTTATTTTCATGCACTGTCTCATGGAGAATTAATATGACATTTGCTAACAAATGGACTTGTAGTTGTCAGTCCCCAGGGCATTGTGTTTTTTCAGTGCCCAGTCAGTCCCTAACCCTGGGGAAATATGAGGCATCAGGTTTTACATTAGCAGGAAGAAACAACCATGAGAATTTAAATACGAGACTTTATTGTTTGAAACAGTAATTAATGTAAGACCTTATAAGACTGATTCTCATTGGTTAGGGTTAACAATCAGTTTTGTGTTCATAACAATAGGAGTTATATCCTCTTTTTGAAGCTTTCAAACAAATAGTAAATCTTCTGCTCATGTGTTAAATTACTCTTTGGGAATCTTGAATATCTCTACTCCAGAGATTTTATGGGTCCTTATTTATTTGAAATTTTAGAAGAAGTTAAATATGAATGTTAAAAGTACTGAGTATTCTAGTGTCCTTATATGTCACAAACTGACAATGCCTCACATCCACAGGTGTACCTGGTTAGATTTGTGGTTATGAAAGAAACAGATGAGGCTGGTGTATACCAAACAAATTCAAATATCAAGTCCAGTTCAGTTTAATGGCAGAAAGTCTGAAAATGCCAGAGTAGTGCCTATCTTGGCAACTACATTTCCTGCTTCATTATCTGTTGCTGATCTGCTCAAAGCTGGAAAATTGGTGAGACCTCCAAGCAGAAATAGGGTGAAGCTTGTCTTTGAAAAATTTGATGTCCACACTCATAACTGGATCGAAATCATGGAAAAAGAACTTATTGTTGAAACACAAAAGTTCTCATCTGGTGCTTTCCAAGATGGCTTCAGAGCAATTAGCCATGACAGTGATACCGAGTGGGTTGTAAAAACGTACAACTACAATGCAATTGATGTCATTGTTGTCAAGCTAAGTTCTACTGCTGAATATCACGCACGTAAACAAGTGCAAATGCACTCTGTGGCTCTCCATCTAACGAATAAATTTGAATTAAAAGCTCCTGTAGGGTTTGGAACATGTTTCCAATACAACCGTTGTTATTGTACAACATATAATGAGAAACCAACAACTGTTGAAGAATATGTACCTGGCACATTTGTTTAGTACATCAGCAACAATGGGAAATGTGTTCAACTTGGTGAAGATTCCTGTAAAGAAGACTCTGAACTATTTGCCAAGGCACAGTGTTTAGTCCACTACAGTTATCGAATGTCTGAGAGGAAGCTTATGTTGCTCGATTTACAAGGATCAAATTTTAATCTTTATGATCCAGAAATTGCCACAGAAAATCTCATGGATGAGAACAACAGCGAACTTTATTTTTGTTGTGGGAATTGTACCCAGGTTGGTATTGAGGAATTTTTACGTCAACATACATGCAATAATTATTGTAAGATGATAAAACTACAAGGACATCAAGAAAAATCATGACTTTCATGTGAAACTAGCACTTAACATTGACATTCTGTTCTTAAAGACCTAAATATAGAACCTATTTAGTATACTGTGATTGTCACATATAGGTAGTGCTAAGAACAGAAAATAATATTATGTTAATGTTACAGTTTTTGTAAATGGTTAAGGTCAAGTTCAAATTTTGTACCAAACTCATGCACATTGGCTAATTGCAGGATGCTAGAAATACTGTACATCAGTGAGAACAGTAAGTGACTAAGATGGATAAAAAGAGTAGGGCTTTTAGATTCAAGTTGTATGTTAAAAGAACTTTATGAAACAAGATTATTTTAAAGTAAGTTGGGAAAGTTGGAGTTTTGAGAAAGTCTACAGATTATCATGACAATGTGTTTTAAGAAATAAAAATGTTTCACAAGCTTTTACAGTATCTACATCAGAAATGATACGCTCTTATCTACATTCTGCTCTTATGTTTGGAGCCAAAAAATCATCCCCAACTGTAAGGACACCTGACATTTCTGCTACTTCATTTAGTGCCACTTGAGTGCCACCTAAAACAAACAAAAAAGTTGAATAGGTTAGAGGAAATCCAGATAACTATTTATATTATATCTTTTATTATACTTTACCAAATTCTTCAGCCCCATATGCTTCAGGAAAGGAATATAAATGATTAGGGACACCTTTGGGCATCTGAGCATCTCTCTGGTGTCTGACCCTATAGGAATTCCAAATTGTACTCCTGAATATATCCATCTCTTGCTGAATTACTGGGATGAAAACATAGGCCAGTAGATTTCTGAAATGTAAAAAAAGTAAAATTAAGAGACTCATGCAACCTCAAGTTTTTATATTTTACCTTAGGTGTTAATTATGATATTTGGGACTCCCTGTCTGTTTCATTATTTGAGTCATAGTGGCCTTGCTCTAGCAAAATTCTTAATTGCCTTTTGAAGAACTTTTTCAAACGGTGGTATAATTCACGCCACCATCTTTCAATCTTCAATAAATACGAATTTTGAAATAAATACTTTTCTAGTTTAACTTTAATGTAATAAGAAATCAAAAAGAGACTGGCACATAATATGTTAGCTTGTATACCACTGGTACTGCAATCTATCATGTATAACTAGAATGGACCAAGCTTTATAGTAATCACTTACGGATCTTCAACTCAAAACACTAAGTTATATGAATGTATAGAAAGAAATTACAAAGAGACTGATGTAGGGGGGGGGGAGTTAAGAGGAGTCCCATTAGGGCACTAGTTCATTTTCACAATAATTTCCCTACAAAATGGTATTTCTCTTGTTGAAATAACCCAAAGCAAAGTTAGCAAACCACAAGTTAAAATCAGTCTTCACCTATGTGATATTGCCATATGTTACACTTTTACAATTTATTCCAATGATGAATTGTTCAAACTATACACCCACTCTTTCTAAAATTCTTATTAATGGTAGAAAAATACTGTTCTAAAACAACTTTATTATTTGTAGATGGACTAAAATAGACAGTGTCCTCAACATTTTCAACATCTTCTCTTTGTTGGTTTAAATACGCATGGATCGTTGCCATATGCCCATTTTCAGTACCCTTGTCCACTCTAAGATACTTGCTCACAACTGCTCCAAAAAAGAAAAGTTTATATTTGTTACACTGCCAAATTATTTCAAAGAAATGCTATAAATGTATTATTTTAAAAAATTAATAAAAAAACTTATCAAGTTATTGTCTCAATGGCTAAAATTCATGGTTTAATGTCACCATTAATTTCACATATTAAGTCACCAGCAACATATTCTACGAAAATACATAATTTTTTGAATTGTCATGTAAAAGCCTGAATTCAGCAAGAGATAGTATTGGATGGAAGAAAAAGAGGAATTCATGTTGAAATCATTCTTTCTATATCAGTTGGGTACAGTACCTTTAGAGTTGTTAATGTGCTCCCAGTACCATCTGCCAATTAACTTTGGATCAGAGTTTGATGTCCAAATTTTCAAAAACAGAATAAACCCACTAAAAACATCTCGCAGCCCATAAACGGCAAGTGGGAAAGTATCTCTTGAAAAATCCATAAGTTTATCATGCCCATCACCCGAGTGGGTATGATTTGGCCCCTTAAACAAATTTTCATAAGTGCCTGACTTCTATTCATTGTTCATTAACTGTTGAAATGAGCAATATGTTTAAAACAATTAGATGATTCATGATTCCTTGAATTTCAGCATCCAGGTGATCCAAGCATAAAAATAGGAAATTATTTATTACTGTACATAAACTGTTAAAAAGGAAAAAAGTAAATATACCATGGAAGTAAATGTGCCTGTTGGTCCTTGGTTTCGTTTCTTCTGCCCTACATTTTCCTGTCCCTCAGGATCGAGAGAAGTCATCACATCATGTACTAGATCTGTTGGAACAGCCATTTGGTGCTGTTCCCTCACTTTCTTGTGCATGGCCCTATAGCCAAGTAGTCGATCAGGACCTATCTCCTCCCAAACAGCTGCTTCTACATCTTCTAATTTGGTCTCATACTTGATGTATTTGATGCCGAAATGGCTAAGCCTTCGATCTAGGCTCCCAATGCTCCGGGCATATTGTGGATAGTCCCTTTTAACGCAATCCAAAACCTCTGACCTATGAAGGTTTTGTAACACATATTGCTGCAAGTCGTTTTTTAATTGTATGTAGTCTTCCCAATCTTTATTACGAATCCGTTCAGCCATAATTGCTGATTTTAAGAAAATATGTATGTATTAATTCAATGAAATTGAGATCAACTCGCCATCGCGATCTTGTGATCATTTCTTATGAGAACGATAGGCCATGTTGTGTAAATTCAAAATCAGTTTTTGTTTCTTTTTTAATCTATTTTGTTTTTATTTCTAATTTCAGATTATTTTTTTATTTTGTATTGTTATTTTTTTTTTTTTTTAAAATTTTACTAGCGTTTTAAAGTTTATTTTCTATGAGAACAACCGGCCACCATACATGGGTAAAGATGCGACAGCAATATCTCTGAAATCTGCTCAGCTTTTATCATCATAAAAATTAAGGCAATACCTTAATTTGAGAGGCTTTTGACAATTAAGATATAAGCTTAATTTTGGAATGAGATCATGTTGCAAACATAATATAACCAATTGTAATTTTACTTCGATCTCCCATAAAGTAAAATGTTTTGAGAAAAACTCAGTCAGTTGCTACAGCCATACACAACGCACCGTTCCTGTATTTTTTTCTTGAAAAGCGCAAACTATATCGCCAGTGAAACTCTTCATGTTTACATTATAAAAGGCAGCGTGTTTGCAAATCATTCCTAGTCCCCCAACCGACATATTTTCAAAACTATTTAATTATGTCAAAAAAGGTTGTAGAACTTATAAACAAACTTTTCAAGCCCTATTCAAATCCGTAAAGATTCCACAAGTGATATAGGCACTTTAATGCATTAAAACTTAATGCAAATATAAAGCAGCATCAGAGTAATCGCATGAATAAACACGATTGGTATAAAAGACAGGGAAAACAGCAAATTTTCACATTTTGCCATGAAGACGACCTGGCTGCATATACAGGAAGGAATTTTTTGCTGTCCGAGTGTCGCAGCCGAGCTACAAGTTGGATATGGATGACCCAGCCGTTCAACCTCTGGCAGTGGATATTGATATAATAATTATAGTTGTTCCTTAGAAAGACATATTTGAAAGACATATAGGAAATTTTTTGCCCTTGCTTAAAACAGGATGTACATTCTTTATGCCTTTGTTGAGGCAGCATCAAATTCCCTTTGATTTGAATAAAGGGGTCTGGATTTATGATGCTTTTGTTGAAGCAATTTGCCACTTTGGTTTAATTACACCTTTGTTGAGATGGCCAAGATTACCTACACTTGTGTTCAAGCTATATGAATTTATATGGCTTTTGTTGCATTCGGTTAAAAGACATAAATAAAATGTTTACGCATGCTTTTTGTCAAAGCGGCATAAGTACCTCTACGGTTTTGGTGAAGCGGTATAGATTTACGATGTCTTTTCTTGAAAAAGTCGTAAAAGTGCAAAGTGACAGTCATAGTATTTTAATTTGTACAGTCTTATTTTCCTTGTTTATGTTCTTTGTAAGGTTAATATGTTTGTTTAGATATTTATGTCCTATTTTACTTTGTAATTTTATGAATATTTGTCCTTTTTAGCCTCAAAATAGAACCGTTCGTTATTCTGTGTGTACTTATGTAACATTGCACATAATTGCAAAATAACGAAGGCGCTTGGGTTGGTCGTCAAATAAACATTGAAACAAGGCCTAACGTGTGATAACACCATATGTAATTTAACATTAGAGTCCTCTAAGGTGAAGTCCTTATGGGAGAATTTTGTTCTCCCATATCAAAGACTAAAATTGTGAAATTATTATTACCTGTTCTATGACAAATTGACAGGTAACAGACAGAGATTTGTTTTATATTCCTCAATCATCATATAAAGAAGAGCGTAGCTGCACTGTGCCGACATGTTGCTGTCTATTTTAGTTTCACCAATTTTGTTGATGACTTCATTCAATAAAGAATCTTCAAAGGTGAATCGTTTTTAAGTCATCCAGTAGTTCAACTAAAATTTCCAGCAGTCTTCAATAGGTTTTTTAGGATGTTTTTCATGCAGTGTTTAAAGCCCAATCAATTTACCAATGACTGTCTTCCTCTTTAAACTCAGTGAAGGGAGTCGTAGTTGTTCTTCAAAATGTTCTATGATTATAAAGATATGGAGAATTATATCTTTTAAAATATTATTTATAAATATAATTTTTTTTTTGAAGGTGTGAGACAACTGATGATCAAGTGAATCACAGCGTTAACAGGAAATTGGAGTTACCAAGATACATTTTGAAGTCTTGTGACAAAAACTTTCAGTATCACAAGGGCACAATCTGTCTTTAACTTCAACATCTTCTGTCTTTTAACCGCAACATTCATTATCATGACACTATTGGAACAAGCTTTAGTTTTTGCTCATCTTTATTGGCCTAAAATTTAATTTGGATCTTTTTGTGATAATAATCATAATAATGATTTAATAATAACTTATTAATTTATATTGTGCAAATATCAATATGCATTTTCAAATTTGCATTACAACCTTTTCCATGAGCCATAAATTACAACCTTTTTCATGAGTTACATATATATGTGCGCAAAGAGAATGAGTAATTCAATTCTTTGAGCCAACATTACAAATTTCTTCGTAAATTAGTTGCATCAATTGATTTAAAGTAAATAACTTAAGATGTCGTGACCAAATTATGCAAGCTATTGACAGCATGATCATAACAATTTATATTCCTAACTGAATATGTAAATTGCTCCCACCCACAGTCTGATTGACTTCTTGCCCACATTATGAAAATGGTAGCCATCTTTCGCTGTGCTTATTGGACTAGACCATTCCCGATTGATGTAAAACAGACATTCCTGAAGTAAATTTTCGATAATAACTATTCCACTTTCTGTACAACCTGTGTTAATTTATAAGACTGGGATGGCTAATAACCTACCTGGATTTGTTGGTGGCACATTTACAATCGACATGCTTTCTCGTGCTTTTTTTTTCAATGGCCTGATTGTGTTGCTGCTTCTTAAGCATGGTATTCAAAAGCCAGGGAGTTTCTTTATGTCTTCCATTGCTTTTTCCAACTCATTCTTGTTGATAATTGCATCAGCCATGGTGTTGTATATTTCATCAACAAAAGAATCTGATTATTACAGGAATACTGAGAAGAATTTAACTGGTTGCCCATTATTTCTACTTAGATCATTGTCTCCCCCCCCCCTTATGTCTCAGAATAGTTCTGTTGGAAAATGCAATGCAGGGCAGGAATAGTTGAAACGTCCTGACATATTGTTGACCCAAAATAACCATTACAACACTGTTGTATGAAATACAGTATATACATACTAAAGGTTTGCTCCACTTTCACATCTCGAACAGTGAAAACTTTTGAATTTTGACATGAACTTGATCAACATGACATGTACTTGATCAACCCCATCCTTGATTTTGTTTTTCCTATTCAGGTTTTCATTAAAATGAATAACCGCAAGTGCATGTCTAAAATATTAAAAAAATATGAGATTTTGAAAACTTGCAAATACACTGTACCTGAAACTACGTTCAAACTGTAAAAAATCACTACACCATTATTCAAATACCTGCAGAACATTCCTGGATAACTGTAACCAATCATTTTGGGTGAAAACTGATTCAGGACTGAGTGGAAGCCCTCAAGGCAGCTTGTCTGACTAACAGCAGATGCCTGTTTAATGCCATTCATCAACCTAGTATTGGTTAGAGCACCAACCATTTTCTCATATGCGACTGAATCTGAAAAAAGGAGACATAAAAACATTCTTTCTCATGGTAGAATTGAAACTGTAGTACATAGTAATATTGCAGTATGGTGGTGGCCCATCAGTATCATTCTCATTTTTGGGTTTATTTGATTGTTTATCTATTGATTTTAATGAAAATATAAAAAAAGTTTAAATATTATTTCGTAAATAAATTTTGTTTATATTGAAAGCGTATTTAGACTTAATATCGCAAAAATTATTTTATTTCAACTGTGTTTTTAGTTCAAAAGTTAAAAAAAAAATAAAATGATATTTTTACTCAGCTAAACTGTCCAAATAAATTCGAATATTTTTTTTTCTACCTCTGAACGACCCAACGTTATCATTGTATAAGTCCAGTTTATATACTTAGTCCAGTGGTTGTACATTTCCATTTCTCGCGAATCTTGCACCATTCTTAACAAGGAAGAAAAAGTGTTCAATCATTCTATAGCTATATGGCAGACAACTGGGAAGACAACACCGACCTCGAACATGATATAAGCAATTATGTTGCTCAAAATTTACGCAGGCGTGAAGTACTGGATTTCATGCGACGTGATTATCCACAATATGCTTGTAGCCTTCCCACTCTAGAATGTCTACATCATTTTAATATTCGATACATTAATTACAAGACTCTTATAGACGTTGTGAAAAATGCGGTGCATAAAGAGTTGGATGGGCTAGGTAGACTATTGGGCTATAGGGCCATGAATCAGAAGTTAAGGACAGAACATGATGTGAAGGTTCCTAGACATCTTACTTACAATGTTATGGCGGATTTAGATCCAGATGGCCTTGAAGCTAGGCTCAGGTACATTAATGCCTGGCTCCCAGTAGCATATTTAGGGAAAATAAACAAAAAATCATTAAAAAATAAGTATGGCCTTAATTATTACCATTCAAGTTTTATATGTTTTGTCGAAGTAGTTTCTAAAATTTAACCTACTTTTTGTTGTCATGGCAACGATCGCGTGATGTATATTTCGAAAAACAACACAAAAAAATATACGTTATATTCAGAGGCTCTGCAGCAGTATAATTCGTGATTGAAAGGACGCAGAATTGCCATAATCATTCATATATGATGTCAGTGTTTGTTGAATGAATCGGGAAAGTTGACAATTAGGCTTCATTTCAATATTTTATGAGGCTATATTACGATGATCGGCGTCGAACGAATGTTAATTGCGTCATTAAATGTTATTTCCAAATAAATGTACGATTTTCCAATAAACATAGGAAACTTTCCCCCCTTAATGTTAATGTTTTTAGTTAATGAAATAGTGAAAAATCTGCCAAATTATCATGCTGCAAGTCGAATGCGTTTTTTGTGTGACATTAAATAATAATAGTCGCCATCATGAAATTGCGCCAGCGTAATATTGACATCAATGCAGCGGCTACACATAATAATATGGCCATTTCCATGGTGATTTAGCATTTAACAACATGGAGGCCATTTTCAAATGAATATGACTGAAAAATGTTCACTTTCTAGGGCGATATTTGTATTTTGAAAACAATATAGCGTGTTATAAAAATCATATTTGTACTAATGATAGACAAAAGTACTTATAATTAGCATGTATATATACTATTTTCTTCTGCAATAGAATTAAAAGCCCTTTATACCCGCGCGATATATGTTCGCCGAATGTACATAAACACTGCGAAGAAAGTTATGTATTTTTGGCGACAAAACGCAGGAAAATTTATATGGCTAGGTTACATAATATGTGAAGTTATCACAAGACCAGTGACGCAGTTCCGCAAGTTTTAAATTTACGCGCAAATTTCAAAACGTTCCACTGCAGTAAAGAACGCAATCGTTGGCGCAGCAAAATATATTTGCACTATTGCTATACAATCGATATTATAAATTATAGTGTAGCTCATTTTATTTGAGACAATACATTTCTGAATGTCTGGGACATTCATTCATCCTTTAACGTGTGGGTTTGCACGAGGGATCGCTTGGGAAATTTCAGCTCAAATTGACGCAGATGAGAATATAAAATGCGAAGAAAATGAGACGTGAAAACTTTATCAAGCGCGATTGGTGCGGGGGAGATATGATTGCTTCTCAAACACATTTCAAAGTTGCAAGGAAAACTTCCCCCTTGACCTGAAACATTTTGATAAACATTTCCCAACCCTACGCGTGAAATTTAGTCGGTGGAACCACAGGGAGATAGCAGAGCGGAACCAATACACTGCAACATTTAACATCAAAGCATGGAATGAGCTGTCCCAAGCGATGAAGATTGAACACACGTTTCAAAATTGTAAGCCATGCCAGCTCAAATACAGTCATATTCATGCATTATTCCCGGTAAAATCACATCGATACACAGGCTCAATGAAGGAAAACAATCCTCATGTTGTTGCAAACACGACTATTGCGATCCAACTACCCAGTAACCAACCATGTAACACCACCACTTTCCGTAAAGCGAGTGAGACTGCAAAGTCATTGTACGACCAAGTAAACCCCACTTTTAAAAAGTAACAGGCCATTCCCTTGTAAATGCGCTGACAAAGGTCAAAGATCTGAACATTGAGGAAAAAAAATCAAAAGCTGAAAAGAGAAAAACAAGGAGAACTAATTACAGAAAATTCAAGGAAGCAGTGCAGAAAGAATGGGAAAATACATCTTTTATAAGGTAATGATATAAAAATATCACGTGGGTAAAGGTGTTCAACCAAGAAGCGGGGTAGTTATAGTGAGGTAAAAATATCCAGCCAGGGTATAAGTAGTGAGATACCATACCCAGCGAGGGTAACTAGTCCTGTACAAATATTCTATAATATCCAGCCAGGGTATATAGAGATATCATATACCCTGAGTCTGTGAGCAGGGGTAAATTACAGGTAATTAAGGTAAAAATATCCAGCCGGAGTAGCTGGTGACATATCATTAGTGAAAATGAAATATAATTTTATTTAATAGATGCTTTGGAAATCGACAATCATCAGCAGAAAGACAAAGGGAAAGGTTGACAATTGGTTTTGAAAGTATGAATTTCTCACTGGTTGATTTCAGACCTGTATAGTAATGATATTATTGTATGTTTACATACTTTTTTCAAGTGCCAAATGTCAAAGTAATGTTTGAGGTTGGCCAGCTTTTCCTTCATGTGCTTTGCAATTGCTGTGTGTCGATCGGATACAAAAGTCTTCATAATCAAACCACACCCCGAAAGATATTCAATGTTCCTTACAAATCCATGGTACTTCATTGTAGCACTGCTGCCCACTTCATTTCTCTAGAGGTTGAAAAAAATAAAATTGTTAATAAATAAATGATAATTAGAACTAAAGTTACTTATGGCAATATTTACTCCAAAGTATATCAGCTACAGTAATCTACAATTTTCACAGCAAACATTACAGTACCTGCACAAGTGCAAAGTGAATAATATATGGGACTGTACAGCAAAATACTGTATAAGCACAGTACTTTGCACTGTGGTCCATGCTATTGTGCCTTCCATGGCCAGCTACCACCAGGTAACCATGGTTCTTCACTTTTTCAATCAACCCATCTTGATACTTTTTCCAGTGATTGTAGATTCCAGGGAATAACTTTTCCTGAAAATATGAAAGCATCATCTATATATAAAAAATCAGTTATATATTCCATTTGCATCTCGATTACAATCATGTTCAATAACATTGTTTCATAACATTTTATGACCAGTGACACTCGCACATTGGTGTTTGAAGAAGGTTGATAGTGAGATGCATTTCAATCTGATGTCCCACTTACAAGGATACTAAATGACAGCAGGAAATTCCCAGCTGCGATCTTTGTGCCAGGCATATTAGGTTGGCTAAACTACTTTCCAAAACATTTTCTGTGTCTATCAACGAGCAAAGAAATTGTTACTACAGAGCTTTTTATAATGCATTGTAAAAAACCAAAGGTAAATCACCTAATTTGCCTTTCATTTGCTCTCTGAAAATTTTCAGCTTATGCTTGGCTGTGAGCCAATTCATCTTCAGCTTTCTATTCTGCTTCAACAGTTCTTGACAATTGCTATAACAAACAAAAATGCAATTTATCTATTAGCATAAATTGGCATCTTCTTTCCATTGTGTCCAACATTAATAGAATGTGACTAAAACTCCAAAGGTTTGATAAGAAACATGATACATCGTCTTAAAGTTCAAAATCTCAGGCTCACTCGTAATCAAAGGCTGCACAATTGACATCTATTAAATGTAGAAATTTTTTTCATATGTGCGCCAATCATTCAATTGTTTTACGGTTTCAAGATGTTCAAACAGTCACATGTATGCAAAAATTCTTACACCTGTTGACGTAGAAGGCCGACTCTCAGTCTCATCCACAAACAAAGATTCTTCTTCTCTGCATATTAACTACAGTATAAAGAATGAAAACCATCATATAATTATGTATGATATACAGTATGCCCCAAGTTTAGATATAAAACAAAGATATGTATCAATATGCATGATTCTAAAACTCATGCATACCTTGAATGTGCATACTGCGTTCACTCTCCAAATTGTGCGCTTTTGTCTGCAAAGTAGGCACCATAGTTATGCCAATTTCATCTCGCTTTAGCTTCAGGGTCTTGTACTTTGCTATAGTGTCCGAACCCTATTCGAAACAGTCTTCCGTGAAGTCATCAAAGCAAACTAAACCTGCACTTGGCTTCCATTGGTCGCTCTTGTGCTAAATAAAGGCCAGCTATTGTTTTCGCCTGCTCTTCGCCTGCCCTTCGCTAAATCGTCTAAACAAGGAATACGGTATAAAGATATACCTTTTGTCAAATCGGACATGTTATCACAGCCATAGACAATGCACCATTCAGGCATTATTTGAAAGAATGTGACATATATCACAAGCGAAAATATATGTTTTTAATATAGAAAGACTGCATGCTTGCAAATTAGGTTCCGAAGTCCCAGGCCCCGAAGCACAAATATACACGACAGACTTTTTACATTTTGCTCATAGATTCTGTATGAATCTTTTAACATAAGCTTTAATTCTGATTAGCTTTCTCCAATTTGAAAACCTTTCGCAGGGAATTGATTCCAGTCGTTCGTGTTCAGTTATTTGCGAAATAGTTTGTGTTTTTCGACGCTCTTGTAGATCTGTTTCAGTTTGATTCTTTATTGGGGTTACACTTCTTCTGGCCATTGATGCTCTGGCATACGGAGGAAATCAGGACCATGTTTCCATCTGTGTGTCAATTCTATTGCAGGTATTCTTCTTGAAATGTCATCGGCAACATTGAGTTCTCGTCCCAAGAAAATCCTTCCAACCACAATTTTTGCATTCCAATTTTTGCCCGTATAATAAAGGCTGCTGCTATCCCAATAGGGTCGTAAATCTTTGCAATATGACTAAGGACCGTTCTTTTGGTAAATTTTAGTTCGTCAGGCGGTTGCACTTTGAATACAAATACATCTCGCTCGTGATTCCAGACTAAACCAATAACTTTTTCTTCTATTTTACCTTGCAACAGTTTCATGGGTGCTTCGTTCTCATTGTCCTTAACAGTTGTCGTGCTTTCTACAATTCTTTCATTTGATCATCATATGCTTTCGCGTGCTGTGGTTCATTTGCCAGTTGTCGTTCGGTGGACAAGAGCTTTTTCTCTGCTTGGACTTTGTTGTCTGGGTAGATCCATGGGTAGGATATTTGCCATTGGTTGCCAATTTTTTGACAGTATTCTTCAATTATCTTCGATTCTTGTAATTCTATGGGACTTAACTTTGCACTTTCGCATTTACAAGACTTTACTGATACTGCCATTGACTCTGTGCTCTAGAAGTCCGTCATGTCCACAGTTGGCACTGTCAACGTTTTGATGTGACAAACTCTGTTGCTGATCTCACTGTGTGCTTGTGTTGCTCCAAACATGACCCATCCTAATGGAGAATGACAAGCTATCAATTGGCCAGTCTGCCGAGTTTCTCCAGTATGAAGTGCAGGATTGTCGATTGCGACTAAAATGTCAACAAGACCATCATTTCT
Organism: Dendronephthya gigantea; assembly: GCF_004324835.1. NCBI lineage: Eukaryota > Metazoa > Cnidaria > Anthozoa > Malacalcyonacea > Nephtheidae > Dendronephthya > Dendronephthya gigantea. Next base: position 99,423 of record NW_021163126.1, read on the forward strand.
CCATATATTTTCTTCCCATTACTTCCAAACATTTCAGCCATTTTTTCAGTATTGATGGTAGTAGCATTACTTATAGACGGGATTTCGATTGCTTTGATGATGTGCATTGCTCTGCTTTCCAACTATCTAATGCGAACTTCATACACTTTGGTTTTTAATTCTTCCTCTTCACCACTGACCTTCGTGATAATTACTTTTACATCTTGCCTTTGATTCCAAGGTCTTTAGCAACAGAGGTTCTTATTAGGCTAATCTGTGCGACCCTGTCTAATAGTAAATTAGCTTCCTTCTTTGTTCTTCGTGATTTCTGCGGTGATTGTCAATAGCAATGCTCCTCCATTTGTTGTGACAGAAGAGATTATTGGTGCACTGATTCCATGAAGCAATGGGTGATGATAGGATTTGCATTGTTCACCGTTGATCTTTTAAGGGCAGAGTCTACGACGAGAACAGCTATGGACGTTATGACCTCTACCGGCTCTCTTTAAGCAACTGTAGCAGGCATGATGTTCCTTTGCACATGTCATTCTTTCAGCAGGATTCATTCCCAAGAACCTGTGACACTGGTCAGTCCAATGGGTGGCATCTTTGCATAAAAACACTTTTGTTTGTGTTCTCGCTCGTTTATGTTACCTACGTTCGGCTTGTTACTCTGGGCCGGGCTTCTTAACGGGGCAATGGCTCTCATCCGAGTTTTCATTTCACTTGTCATCCACATAATCATATTCTCCAACCTTGCTTCTGTCTCAGTGGTTTCTCAGTTGCATGCCCACACTTTTCAGTCATCTACGAACATCTTTTGTTCAATTAAAGCAAGCATATGGACGATGTCCTGCGTTATCATATCTGCTACAAATCAGCCATACACTGAATCTAGGTATTCTCAAGTGGCGTCATAATCTTGACCATTTCCTTTGATCATCTCAAGTAGTTTCCCCAGCAGACTTGCTCTCAAAATTGTAATTGCATCACATTTACTATATATCGTTTCCACAACATGTCTAAAATCGGCTTTGAATATAGCGTAATCTTGCACATCTCCTGGGAATCTGGAGAGTTTCGGCTTTTCCATTTCAAAACTACATTATCTGCAGTTCTATGGATTTTCCTTTTCACGTTAGTGCTGCTTTTTTGTTTCTTCTTTCAATTTTCGCCTTCTTAATGTTATCGCCGCCATTGTTTTCGGCCATGCCTTCCCTTCATTAGGCTTGCATGTAATTCCACAGTGTTTATTTATAGATTAAATAATTCGGCCAGTTCACAAGAGTCAAATATTGAAGAAATTTCACAAAAATTGAATTGTATTGACAGGTTAGCCTGAAATACTCACAAATCGTATATCCAATGTTGGGTTTTTATTCAATCTAAAATTAATAAAATTTACAATATAATTACAAGTTTTAAAGCAATAAATTAGGTCTGTTGCCTTATTTGTGGCGAGTTTCCAAGGCGTGTTCAGCCAGTTAGCACAAATACATCAATTTCAAGAGGTTAGCAGAACCATAAACTGTCCGTTAACGTTTTAATATACATTAGTAAGAATCGTTTCAATTGTTTAAATGGTCTCAGGATGTCAAGGCTTTCAATGGTCTCGGGGGTTTCAATCGTTTCAATCAGCCTCGTTCCCAGGCGCTTTAAATAAAATAAAATATAGGAACACTACAGGCTTTTTACATAGATCAGTGGCTAAGCAGAGTGAGCACGCAAGGAATTTTGGGGAGGATGCGACGGGGAAATGGAGCGCCTGGCAGAAAATGCAAATATTTTTTTCTAGAAATACGATTTCTGACAAATCGAGCTTTTCTGCGTTTTACTCGTGCATTCTAGCGTTTTTGGTGGTTTGTGGCCATATGGATGACCTGGAGCAATCACTGAAGAAGTTCTCATTTGACGGTAATATTTTTTTACAGAATTTGGTTGCATTTTATATAATATTTAGTACGTTTTTAGAGTAAACTGTCAGTGAATCTTTTGTGTTGTTCTTAAATATACTAATAATAAGATCTCTCGACCGTTATCATATTCTGATGATAAAATTATCCTTACAATAGCATCTTCAAGTTCTGATGATTTGGATTTATCATCGCTTGGGGGACAAAATGTTCCAAGTAAGTTAGTTGGAATTTTATTCTATCTCCTGAGTACATTAAGCTGGTATATTTTCAATTGAGATTAAAAATTAATGTATGCACATGTTTCTATGTTTTTAAATGTCATACAGTATGTATATTTCAAATACTTTTTATGCATGTTAACTGGGCCAGCTCTGCCAGTCAAACCTGAAGTTGAATTTACATTGATTTGCCTCACAGTATGTCTTTCATTTGTCTGCCCCAACATGTTCCTGTGTTTAACAATAAATACTGTACACATGTTCACCATAATATACCAATGTGTAATGTGTAAAATAACTCGACAATGTAGCAGATCATTTTAACCAGAATCAAAATCTGCTAGTTAGAAACTTCCAGCTATTTCATGTAGTTATCTCCTGCTGGAGATGTCTGCTTGAGTACTCTAAATGTAGTCTATCAGCCAACTAAAGCTATCTTCTCTTGCAGATGGATGTCGGGGTCAATAAACCACCATAACTCATGGAGATTAAAATTTAATTCATATATACACCATATATGAATTATATTATACCATATTACAATTATAATTAATGTATGGTGTTCCACACTGTCAGAGATAAAGAGGAGGGGGTTACAGAGATTGCTAGGCAATAATTATATTTAGTGTTCTTTGTGTTATTGCCATTTATATGCAACCTCATGGGTTATGTTCAACAGGTTATGATACATATTTGTGTTTTTAAAACACCTTTTCAAAGACATCTAGAGCCTGATGCTACTAGTCAGCAGTTAATAAAAGACCAGGAAAACATCTGCTGTCTCTGCATGTTGTTGAAACTTGAATCCAAGTCCAATAGGTTTGCATGTAAGTAAGCATTTTGTAATATATGTATTCAACTTGATGTATAACCTCTTATCACATTTCTAATGAACTTGGGTGTTAACACAAAATATCTTTAGAATCTTTTTTAATGCATTAATGCATTATACCTACTGGCTACTATATTCTAGCATATAATTTGTCAAGTGGCCAATGCAATAAAAGAAGGCACAGATTGGCCGCAGATTTAGAATGAATTGTTGAATATAATATGGATCCAAATGTATATGTAGAACAGTCACTGTTGATGGCTTCCCTCGATTTGTCCAGTGAGGAGAAAAGCATACTATCAAGGGACGTTTCCTAAATTCTAATAAAAATACAAAAATGATATATTTTAGAACTTCATAACAGTTAAAATAAATGTATATAGAGGTGGATACGGATTTGCCTTTTGCCCCGCTTGAAAATTCTTTATTTGGAAATGATGACAGTGCGATACCTAAACACTTGTTAACAAAATTTTCCCCATCCATATATTTCCGTGTATCACTCTTAAAAAAGTCCTGCAGAATTAATATTTTAACAAGTTCCTCTTTTGCACTTTTGAATAATAAACAACAGTGAAGTGAACTCATAAATCGTGAGCTGCCATGTTGTAAGCATTTTCTGCCAGGTGCTTCCTTCCCTGCGTCCTCCCCAAAATTCCTTGCGTGCTCGCTCTGCATAGCCACTGATCTATGTAAAAAGCCTGTAGTGTTCCTATATTTTATTTAAATCTTAATCAAACTTCAATCAAACTTCAATTGATGACAAGAGATAAAGCTGACCTGGCAGTGTTTAATGCACTGTAAGAAAGTTTCTGCGTTTCAGAAACATAATGTGTGCATTTCGTATTCAGGCGTGATGCAAAAAGGTCTATATTAGGAGTGAAGTTACATAGCTGTATTGCTGTCTCATATATATTAGGGTCTAAAAAGCCCACTCTAGATCCAAGCTGCGTTTTTTGGATTCTTGATCAGCAATGACATTTGTTACCCCTGGGATATGCGCAGCAGTCACTCATACCTTATTCTGTATGCACCAGGCCCAAATCTTACACACAATATTATTTAACTTAACAGAATGACAAGTGCCCATTTGATTAATGCAAGACACTGCCGTAGTGTTATCTATCAAAACTTTCACATGCTTATGGGCCACCTTATCAGCAAATTACTGTAGGCTTAATAAGTACTGCTCTGATTTTGATGTGTTCAGAAGCCTCATGAGGAGTCCACTGACCTCAAGTAGGGGAGTCTAGTAGGGAGCACCCCCATCCTGTTTTAGATGCATCTGTTGTCATGGTCAGAAGAGGTTCCCATGACTTACATTATATGTGGTTTCAATGTTGTGGACCCACCAAGAAAGGTCATGATTTGCACAACTGGATAGGTGCATAGGTTTGTCATAATTGCCCTGTGTACACTGAAGAGCATTAGTCTTATTCATATCTAATGAACGATAATGAAGTGGTCCAGACATAACCCCAGGCATGCTGGATGTTAGTAAACCCAAAACCTGGGACACCTCTGATGGTAGGTGATGATTTTCCCAAAAGAGTGGCACAAGCCTCTTTCACCTTGCATGCTTTTTAAGTTGTGAGTGAAATACTCAATTTGAGTTCAGTTGAAAACCCAAAAACACAATGTTTTGAGTCGGGTATACACAAATTTTTCAGGGTGAACAATTAACCCCAGTTTTATTAAAAGTGTCACTGTATCTTTTATGTTGTCAATGCAGTGGTCATAATCCTTGGCTTGGAGGTACGAATAATCAATGTACCCAACAGACAGGTAGCATGTTTGTCTTAGAGTGCAATAAACAGGCTTAAGTAGTTTTGTAAATTTTCTGGGGCAACACTCTAAACCATTAAAGTAGCACATAAATTGATATAGGCAGCCATTCCACTGAAATTTTAGATATTTTTTATGTTCCTTATTAACTGGGACACTGTAATAGGCATCTTTGAGATCTATTGATGCCATGTAACAGCCCAGGATCATCATGGATATGGCAGTCCAAATGTATTCCATCTTAAAATGATGGTATTGGACATTTAATATCATTCAATATGACCCATCTTGCTTATCACAGAGGAAAATCGGTGATATGAAATCATCTAATTCATGCTGAGGTGGAATAATAACCCCTTTTTCTAGTAATGACAGTATTTTTTTGTGTCAACAAAGTCACCTTTATGTCCTTTCCAAACTGGTTGAAAAGGAATGGTCTGTTGTACAGGGGTATAAATAAATGGGATTAATTCCCCAGATACGGATTGTAAAATCTCTGAATCCCTGTTAGTTCTCTCCATGCATCTATACAGTGGGCGATTCGACCACCTTTGAATGGGCGAACTTGACACCTAAAATAATCGAGAGATGCGGGATAAAGTTGGTAAACTGACTCGCTTCTGAGGATTGAAATTTTTCTATTATACTCTCGGTTTCTTTGGCTGGTTGTCTGGTCGTTTGTAGGGCTTCCTTTGATTGTAATTGTGCCTCAAGAGGCGCTTGCGCGAAAAAATGGCCCTTTTGGCGTGATCCAGCATTTTGATAGCTTGCTTGCCCTGAAACGTTAGGGCTACTAGCTGTAGCTCCAATCTTATTTGTAGCCTTAATGCGATTGAGTGCAGTTTGGAGGTCATCACCAAACAAATATTTTGTCACTGGGACGGTGCTCGAACATAATGTGGTATAATCCTTATGCACGTTTCGCTTTATGCTTTCCCGCCGACGCTGCGTTAACTCATGAGCCACATAGCCAAGAAGCGTAATTGCCTCAATATTCGTCTTTATGAGATTGGCCAGACAAAGTTTGGAGCCAGACTTTGCTCGCAACAAATGCTGTGTATTTTTTACTAGAATATGGCCAACCTTCGTCACTTGCTCTTGCACGCGGGAGAGCTTTAAGTCATTTAACCTTGCAAACCGATTAAATTTTGCCCATATTTCAGGGTTGACTTGAGTGACCACCAACTTGTTGCAGTTTGCTGGTTGGTTGCTATTGTCGAGCTCTTCTTTGAGCTGGTCATCACTTAGTCGTTGTTGCAACCAGCGTTGGTTTGCAATATTTGCAAGTTTTTCCAAAACCGGGTCGTCAGTTCGTTCCTATTGGTTAAGAGTCTGTTCTATTTCGGTAAGCAAAAGGTCGGCTTCACTTTGACAATCCTTCGCTGCTTCGGATTCGCCTGTACTAGATTCTAGTAGCATTTGCACATCAGTTGTGGCGTTATTGACTGATTCAGACTGTGGGTGGTCAGTGGCTAATTTAGCCTTTTTGGTGGATTCTGCCGAAATTAAATTGTCTTGTTGTTTATAAAGTCGTTTTTGCAATTCGCTCATGGCAAGCATTGTGTTATTAATATTCGTGAGAGTACTGCCAAAATCTGGCTCATTTTCCGCTTCTGTTTTCAGTAACAGGTCTCTGTTGTCATCTTTGTCGAGGGAATCCTGTTTGTCTTCCATTTGTAGACGATGGGAATTGTTTTTGATTTGGTTTCGCTTTGACTATTGAAAAAATTAAAACAACACTGTTCTTCGCTCAAATCCTGTTCGCAACTGAAGCTCAATATCCTGGCCGCTATCTCACGTGACTTTGTGGTGACGTAGACCAATGGTGAAGTAGAATTAGTGTATGCATGAAATCGTTGATGCAACTATATCTATGGCATAATTTCTAGTGGTATAAAAGTTTTCTTGAACAGGACATTATAAAAGTCAATTCTTTAAATACTTGTGCTAGGACATTTGCATACCAGGTTTGAAGTCATGTCAACCTTCTATTGATATAAAAACTCTTGCGGCAAAATTGTTTGCTATTAGAGTAGCAACATATATAGCAAAATTGCAATATCTATAGACCAATTGCGAAACTTAGTAACCGCGCCTTCGCATAACATGGAAGCGAGGCTTATTATGCAAAAAACAATATTTGTATTTTTTGCCGTACAAAGCTATCCGCCGAGTTATATCCCGGTTTTCGCCTTTGGTTTACATATTTTTCGATACCTTTAAAGCTCGGTTTCATCGTTGTTATCATAGTTTTAAGGTGAGGGAGTTTTGCCTTTCATTTGAGGCGTTTTTGTGGTAATTTCATTAATCTTTTCGGCTGCTTTCGTCGGGGAAATATGGAAAAGGCCGACACAAACTCCGGTAAAAATTCAGTTTTTTCCAAACTATTTCGTCTCAAGTCTTGAAAATTTATTTCATTTTTCTTCCTCTTATTTGTGCAAAATTTCGCGATATATATTTGGTGCAAAATCTATGTTTTTGTGACAAAAATTGTTGAAAACTAAATGAAAAGTGATAGTCAGATTTTATAATTTCACACCTAATGACTGAAATGGTTCAAATTTATTCACAAATATCACTATATTTTTTATCTTTATACCAGAGTAATACTGTGAAAATGGCAAAAAGTAACTAACTGAAATGATTTTGTTTATTTCGTTTTAAAAAAGTACAGACGATGCATGGCTTGCATACCGACATGAAGGCCCAATTTTATTTAAAAGTCGAATTCGAACGCATCTGACGTTCTGTATATTTTGTGTCACTACAAAACACTATTCTTTCTATCTACTACCATGCAATAGATGTTTTAAATAAGGGTTAACCAGGAATACTTTAAAAGGAAAGGATTCCGTTCACCATCGCATTATAAAACGGAAAACACTTCCGAACTTCGGGGTTGTATATTTTTTTCGCCTTCGGCTTTGCCATCATGTAAAGGCATATCTTAAAAAACGCTGCTGCTCGCATTGTGGCTACCTTTATAGTATGATATTGTGGGAAAAGAAATATTAAACGGTAATTCAAAATAGAGAATGATATTATGTCTTGGTAATAAGTATTTTACTATCCATGTCATGCATGTGTGCCAAGTTGAAGAGTTGTTTTGCTTTTGAGTCGGCATGACATCACACGTACTGTAGTCTATATACACAGGGAAAATAAACCAAAAAACTCCGTTGTATATTTTATCTCCGATTGTTTCTGTCAACAGAATTCTGCTAATTTTTTCCTGAGCTGTAAAATTGCTGTGAAATTACAGCTTATCGATCGATAAAATTGGTGTAAAATAATTTTAAATGAGAAATGTAAACATGGTGGTTGTTCGACCGTGACTTTTCAATAATCCTTGTCACAAAAACATAGATTTTGCACCAAATATATATCGCCAAATTTTGCACAAATAAGAGGAAGAAAAATGAAATAAATTTTCAAGACTTGAGACGAAATAGTTTGGAAAAAACTGAATTTTTACCTCAGTTTGTGTCGGCCTTTTCTATATTTCCCCGACGAAAGCAGCCGAAAAATTTAATGAAAACATCACAAAAACGCCTCAAATGAAAAGCAAAACTCCCTCACCTGAAAATTATGATAACAACGATGAAACCGAGCTTTAAAAATATCGAAAAATATGTAAACCAAAGGCGAAAACTGGGATATAACTCGGCGGATAGCTTTGTACGGCAAAAAATACAAATATTGTTTTTTGCATAATAAGCCTCGCTTCCATGTTATGCGAAGGCGCGGTTACTAAGTTTCGCAATTGGTCTATATAGCATATGCATGCAATATTTCACTGAGATACACATCATATGCCCGGTTGAATTGAGTTAATTCAAGTTTTTTTTGCATGTTTCATTATAGATGAGAGTTCAATCTTGCTGCTACATTCCACCATTGCAAAGCAAAATGTCAGGAAATCCTTATCCTCAGGAAATCCCTAGATATCCTTTGCAAGGCACAGGGTGTTAATCGTAGACAGCATTTTTTACTGCTGGCTGGCGGAGATCAAAATAAAACAGGAACATCTGTGTAAGTCAAAATATACTATTATTCTGTCCAGTTTACAAACATATATCCATTAGGGAAGTACATAAACTGAAAAAGCATCCATCATCAACAAAAAATTGTAAATAGTTTTAATTAAACATTATATACTCATCATTTATTTACTCATCACTATTTATGCTTCAATTTTGCGCTCTATAGGGCAATGATTCGGAAAATTTTGACACAAACTAATGTAGTCGTCATGATAGACGATCCAGTAATAACGCCAGGTATGGAAGAGTTTCTCCTGCAGACAGCCAGCGGGCTCTTTGCAGGGGTCTATAGCAGGTGGATTAGCAGCACCTCAAGGAAGTTTGATTTTGACCTCTAACAACGATGTTTTCAATAGGTAAGAGACATCAGTGTATTGGCATGCACGAATCAATTTGTATTTAGTTGTACCCTTCCAGCAAAGTACGTAGAATAGTTCATGAATACAAATATACATTAATTTCGCATGACATGTGGTATACAACTGCCTAAAATAGACAAAAACATTTCTTGCCCTTACGTCCTGACAAGGACCTTGGCTTAGGTCGAAGCTTCGAGAGGTGCTTTGTCTATACAGTGTGTGTAATGGTAATATGCAAACAATTAACTTTATTATCTACAATATGATATATGCCAAAAGAAAACATAGTTGAGGATAAGAAATTACTTGTATAATTTTACACACAATCACTGATCTGAGTTAAAATATTTGACAAATGAGGTATTTCTTAAGGACAAAATTGAGTTTATAATAGAATTTGATGTGTAATGATTAATTAATTTAATTAATTTCTTAATGGTTTCCGGTGAAATAGTACTGCAACATTCTTTTATAGCCTCCTTAAGTTCATTTTTGCTATTATATTGTTTACCAGCTTCATACAATCTTCGTTTAGCTATAGACCAGAGGTTCTCTATTGGGTTGACGTCAGGAGATGACGGTGGCCATACCATAAGTTTAGCATCTTTAATCCCCTTTGAAGCCAAAAAATTTCTTGTATACCTTGAAGCGTGAGATGGGGCATTATCGTGCATATATATGCATTTAAGCTTGAAGGAACGGGTTTGCTTCTTGTACCAGTTAAAGAAATGTTTCTTTAAAAAGTCCGCATTAGCTTCACTGTCCATCTTCACCCTTTCTTTGACAAAAAAGGGTCCAATTAAGGTGTCCCCACAGATGCCTGCCCAAAACATGATACCTCCGCCACCTTGCTGTCTTCTCAGCCAAAATGGAGTCGCAAAGCCATTCCCAATCCATCCGCTGCTAAATCCATCTGGACCATCTAGTGTTGCACGACATTCGTCAGTAAAGATTACCTTTGAAAAATCGCATTTCATGTAGTCAGTTGATGCGTTTTACCTTGTTCTGCTTGGAAAGTGGAGGGCGTGTCGCTGGTTTTGTATTTTTGGCAATATCATTAAGGATATTGCAGCGTGTTTTTCTACAGGAACGTTCAATTCCAGCTTGCTCAAATATAGTTCTACTTGTTCTTAATGGAGTCTTAGCCAGGGCATATTTTAGTTTCCTCATTTCCCTTTTGAAGTAATCTTTTGTTTACCTGCGTCTGACCTCGTCTTTCTTTGTGTATTGATATTCTCAATGTATTTTTTTACTGTTCTGTGGTCTTGTTTCAAGTGTTTTGCAATATCAACTGTTTGAACTTTTGCTGCTAACATTTTTACTATTTCGGCTTTCTCATTTTCACTTATAGAACGTCTTCTACCCATTTTGTTCAATATTCTCTCCCAAAATGCATAGCAAGCTGTTTGTTTACTTTCATATGGAAATTTTAATAATTTGCATAATAGCTTTACACAGAGTTGTTTTACCAATTATTAAAAAAACTGAATGTGGAACACATTCTCTGATTCAAAATGTTGTGTCCGCCTTTATGTTTGAGAATTACTCTATAGCATAGGTATTTCATGTTATCAAAAGCGGTTATTTTTAAACAAGGGCATAAAAACTTTCATATTACCATTACACGCACTGTATTTAAGGCAGTTGTCATACCACATTTGATAAGAAACTGTTTGAAGACGCTTCCACGCTGCTCACTAGTTATATTGGAACGTGTCCATGCACAACATATCATGCATATACGTCTACGGAATTCCTATACATACTGTAAAAATATTAACATTTTCAGAGCCGATGGGAGAATCATTGTGCTAAAATACTGAAAAACACCATTTTCGGTAGAAGACAGGCAAAAGCTTAAAGCCGGCATTGGATCAATAGCTGAAATTCACACGGTATAATGTTATCTGAAGTTATCAGGTGTTCGTAAGATTTTCGCCACAGGATATCCAATTTAATTTTATTTTCACCTTTACTTATAGAGGTTTTTACTAGCATGGGTGATCAGAATGTTTCCTTTTTGGCAACAGCAATTGCCAACAACTTGCACCCTGGTGGAAAAAATTTTGTCACAATTAGTTCCCCCCAAAATTCAAGACTGATGGCAACAAGGCGCTTCAGCTATTGTAGCAACATATACGATAATTCAAGATATGGCTGTGGAAAAGGGCAATGATGGCCCAGATTTATTTGAGAAATTAAACACATGCCTGATGGAAAGACTGACGAGGGATTTAGACCAATTTGGCAGTGAAATACCATTGATGCAACTAAACGATGTGGTTTTCACAAGCTAATTATTACTTTACGTTTATGTACCTATTAGCTTTGCAGGCACTTGCCATTAGGGCAGTTTTCCACTAGCACGCAACATCGAATTCATCGTTTTTTTCAGGTTATGAAATGGCTTAATCCATTAACGATTGTTCCCATTAACCAACAATATGGCCCAGCAATAGGAATAAAATCGTCTGTTCTGGACACATTTATCAATCTAAAAAGCAAGGTATGTTGTCATAAGATAGTCCTGTGTACATTAAAGTGCCTATATCACTTGTGGGATCTTTACTGATTTGAATAGAGCTTGAAAAATTAGTTTATAAGTTCTACAACCCTTTTTGATATAGTTAAATAGTTTCGGAAATATTTACATCTAAACATGACGATTTGCCTAAATTTCCGTCGTGCTCGGGGCCTGGGACTCAGGAACCGAGTTCTTGTCAACATAATATAATCAATTGTAATTTTACTTCGATCTTTCAATAACATAAAATATTTTGAGAAAAACTTGCCCAGTTGCTACAGCCATACACAACGCACCGTTCCTGCATTTTTTTCTTGAAAAGCACAAACTATATCGCCAGTGAAACTCTTCGTGTTTACATTATAAAAGACGGCATGTTTGCAAATCATTCCTGAGTCCCAGTCCCCCCCCAACCGACGTATTTTCGAAACTATTTAATTTTATCAAGAAAGGTTGTAGAACTAATAAACAAATTTTTCAAGCCCTATTGAAATCCAAAAAGATCCCACAAGTGATATAGGCACTTTAAGTAAGAGTTAATTACCGAGAACGAGGTTTCTTAGCGAGATACATCCCTCGGGATGATTTATGAGGGCTACGCTCCCGAGGGATGTATCTCGCTAAGAAACCAATGTTCGAGGTAATTAACTAATTTAGTTCAAATTTGTAAGGATTTTACTAAGAATGATTGCTCCTTTGCTACGTGTAGTTGATTGAGCCTTACTAATTAGCGACTCAATGATAAATGTAAGCGTAAAGTAAATCGACAAGGCGAAACAAAGAAATGCAGTAAGTGGTGGGAGAAAAAACTTCAAGCATCGGTTAAGGCTACGGAAAAGAAATTTAAAGAAAATTACGAGTCACGCTTTGTGAATATCTTTTTGTTCGACCGCAGATTATCTATCTGTGTGTATCTGCATATGTTAAACACTTCTGGGAATATTTTGTCAATTAGACAGGACAATTGTTAATTTGGCTTTTGTTTTAATAGTACTCTAAATTTATACAAAAATTAGGTTAGACATGTAGATAAGGATAATTTTCTGATAGCATGCATGGTAGAGTGAGCGGCATATGTTGATGGTTGGATGAACTATGAGCGACAGAAACAGCGACGAACATCTAGATTTCTATATCACGCAAAGTGCTTTTAGGGAGGCAAAATCAGATGAAGATATAGATTTATTAAACGGAATTCTTTTTGGGGACGAGAGCTTAGATGAACAAAACAAACTTTCGCGAGTGCCCATAGCTGATGCAAAGATAACGAAGAGAGTCATAGCAACAGTTTCCGATGCGGAGCTACAAAAAAGAAATGCTGAGCGTATACCAGCAGCCACAAGGCACAACACTAACTGGGCTGTTCGTGCTTGGCAAGAGTGGGCAGAAATACGAAATAGCGAAGGCACAAGAAGCAGCCAAGATTTGTACGGGTTTGTTGAACCGGACATTGTAAATTTGAACAACAACAATGAACTTAATTACTGGCTCGCAAAATTTGTAGTGGAAATACGAAAGAAAAAACCTTGCGATGAACCATACCCTCCAAACACGTTGTACCAATTGTGCTGTGGCATACAACGTCACTTTAGAGAGAATGGCCGACCAGAGTTAAATTTATTTGACAACCCGTGCTTCAAAACGTTTCAAGATTCGTTAGACGCCGAGATGAAAAGGTTGACTGGCCAAGGCTACGGTGTTAACGTTAGAGAAGCACAGGCGTTTACAGAAGAGCAAGAAAACAAATTATGGGATATGAAATTACTCGGTGGCCAGTCTCCCCAAGTGCTTCTTGATACAATGATTTTTTTGATTGGGAGGAGCTTTGCATTACGAAGTGGAAAAGAGCACAGAAATCTACGATTTGAACAATTTACATTAATTGAAGCTAATGAAACGGAACCCGAGAAACTTGTGTTTAATTCGTTTGGTGAGAAGAACAACCAAGGTGGTCTGAAACATAGGTCAATGAAGAGAAAGAGAATTGAACATTACAGCAACTCCGATGTGCCACAAAGATGCTTGGTCAGTTTATATAAAACGTACGTTGCAAAATGTCCCACGGATGTTTCAGGATGTTTCTACCTAGCTCCGAAACGGAAGATTAACACGGAGGATAAAGGTAGGTTTTCTAATCTATTTATTTACAAGTAGTGTAACTTATCAAAATCTGTTGAATTTATTTAGTAACAAGCTTTTACTTTGTCTTTGCTGCAGAATGGTTTACACGCAATCCAGTGGGACATAACGTGTTAGGCAACACAGTTCATAGATTGTGCCAAACTGCGGGTATTGAAGGTCATTTCACAAACCATAGTTTAAGGGCAACGACAGCAACAAGAGGTCTTATAAGAGGTGTACCGGAAAAGTTTATCATGGAGAGGACTGGACATCGGGATGTAAGGTCGTTGCAGAAATACGAAAGACCAGATATTCAAACCAAAATCGCAATTTCCAAATCTATGGATTGTGGCGTCAGAACAGGCGAGAAAACGAAAGTGAATAGTATGAATGAAGACCGAGTGCAGGATGTTCTTTTGAAGAGGAATACTACAGAGCAAGAGGAGCAGCTTGAAGATATGGAAAGAAAGAAGGCACGGATGGAAAACGGGGAGAGAAGTTGTTTTGATAAGTGTATTTTTAACTTTTTTTGAATTAACGTGTTTGACTTTGTGTGTTGAGAAAGATTGACTGAGAAAGTATGATAGTGTGGAACAACTGCTATATCAACAGATTAGTTGTAGTAATTAATTTTTTGTCGTGATTTAATTTCAGCGTGCGTAAAAAGGTGTAGGGTGTTGTTTTTTTGCATCGGGTTTTATCTATATAAAACCTTACTTTTCTGGGGTTTATCTGTATAAAACCCAGAAAGCCGGGTTTTATATAGATAAAACCTGGTGAATATTTAATCATCAATTCAATTCTATTCATGAACCCCGCTTTTCCCTGAGGAGATATCAAATCCCTCCCCTTGCTTTAAGATTCTAACCGAAATAAAACCCTATTGAGAACAATAGAAATCCGCAGAAATTTGAACTAAGTGCACCTAATGACCTTGATTGTGAACCCATATGAAATGAAAGCGATCACACAACACTTCGCAATAAATTGAAATCCCCTAAGAATAAAGAACATACCTGTTTTACATTTTTATTTTTAATACAAATTTGCATACTGTTTAATGTACCATCTGTCACACAGGATGTTTCAGCATTTCTGAAGAGTATGTCAGATAAAACATCAAGCACATCAATAATGTTTGCTGTTCAGGATGACTGTACTATAACAGACATAAAAAACAAAACAAGGAGAAGTGCAAGATGGCCAAAGGTTGGAAAATTACAATTGCAGTGATAAAACCAGAAGCACTGCACATAATGGTAAATATGTCATATATGCTATAATGCTCTTTAGTACACAAATAGTGAATAATATAGTGTTTGGGATGTCATTTCAAGGGAAACTTACAAGAATCTTAAATGAAAATGGAAAATATCTTTGATTCCCTGCATATCATTTATTATGAGCAGATAAATTCAATCTTGAATGGCCAATTAATGAAAGTGAAGATTCTGGGGATAATGCAACATCTGATCAGGCAACAACTGAAGAACAAGAGGAGGAATTAAATAATGTAGAAGAAAGGCTGATTAATCTAGAAAAAGGTATTAATATTTAATCATAAAACTTGTATGAGTGTAGAGATGATTTTAGTTCTTGCCTTCTGTCCACATATACCATATTACATCCAAATGAGATGGACTTGAACCATGTCTTGCATAGTTCTATAATTAGTTGTAATAAATGATTAATATAATTCATTATCATTTCTCAACATGTTATGGATGAGATCTTGTAGTGTGTTTGTAGTGTGTTACACACATACTTTTAGTTCGAAATAATACAGCATTGTGCTTATTGCGCTATTGTGTAGCTAATTGCCTTCAGGCTACACTGCCTTGGTAGCCTTTGTGTGACACTAGGTCACACATTTAATCTACATTTGACTGTCATATAGTAAAGACTTTAATTACGCGCAAATACTTCACCAAAATTTATCTACGACAATTGGAGTACAAGTGTAAACCAAAGTACGTAAGTTTAATAGTTATTGGTTATATTCTTTATTGTTTATAGTTAGTTTGTTAATGACATTGACATTGTGTTTTGCTGCATGGTTTAAGCAATTTAGCTTAGTAGTTTTTACTGTCATATTTTAGTTCGAACCTTACACCTGCCACATCTATATCTACGTTTGCGTCTAATCATCAACCTAAGATTTAGCTACAATTCTACGTATCTACAGTATACTATATACGCCTAACCTACGAGTTACACATCGTGCTATACCGATTCAAATATCTCGCTACTTCAACACGTTGTGTGATTTGTACAAAGGCTCTTGTTCTAATTGATTAAAATTTATTATTTGTAGGTTTGTTGTGAGTCTTGATTCAGTGTTTTTGTGTGATCGAAGAGAAGAACTCCGTTTGCAACAAAGGAAAAGACAATTGGAGCTGCAAACAAACTTAGCTGAAGCGGAAGAACGGGCTTATGCAGAAAAAGAGGAACTGGAAACGTTTCATACCATAGACATAACCAGACCAAACTAGCCTAATTAACCAGGAACCAGAACGAAGCCGATTCAAGCAATCAGTGCTGGCAACAAAAGAGTTGGATGATAAACTGAAGGCGGAAAATGCACGTGTGAATGAAGCGATCCAAAGAATCTCTTTGGCCCAAACCCAAACAGAGGAAAGGCATAGTGTTAAGTCAGAATCACCACACTCCTTGCCAAGCAACCCTTATCCCCAGAACGTACCGTGGAACGATTACACCCGACACAACGCTCAGCCTGTTGGGAACGGTGGAGATATATTTTTAAAATTGCTTGAGTCTCAAGACCATCAGAATCACATGTTTAATCAACTCCTCCAGCAGCAACAAGCCAGCATCAATTCCCTGACCCTTCCTCATCCTAATCTTCCCCTCTTCGACGGTGATCCTACCAAGTACTGCGACTTCATACAATCGTTTGAGATCTTAATCGAGATGTAAACCAGTAGTTGCAGTTCTAGAATGTATTATTTGGTGCAGTATACAACCGGACAGTCTCAAGAATTAATGCGAAGCTGTCTCCCGAAGAAAGACGGCGAAGGATATTGTGAAGCCAGAAAACTGTTGTCGGAACGGTTTGGTCAACCCTATAACATTGCTTGTGCCTTGATTGATAAGATCGCGAATGGGCCCACGATCAAAGCTGATGACAGCGTGGGTCTCCAGAAACTGTCCGTTCAGTTTACCAGTTTATATTCGGAAAGATACACAACGATGGCAAGAGTCCAGGGAATGTGAACAACGAAAGACCGCAACAAAAAAAAAAAGGAAATATGTGACAGGCCTCTCAATATGTATTGGTACCTTCCGCACCATCCCGTTTTCCACCCTAAGAAACCCGATAAGACCAGAGTGGTGTTCGACTGTTCAGCCAAATATTGGGGAACATCCTTGAATGAACATCTTCTACAGGGGCAGGACTTGAAAATTCGCTCGTGGGAGTTCTCACTCATTTTCGTGAAGAAAGGGTCGCCCTATGAGTTACACATCGTGCTATACCGATTCGAATATCTCGCTACTTTGACACGTTGCATGACTTGTAAAAAGGCCCTTGTTCTAATTGATTAAAATTTATTAGTTGTACGTTCGTTGTTGAGTTCGAATATTCTATCTCACTTATATCTGCATCTAACCTGGGACTCTTGTATTCTGCGACCGGGAGTTACACATACTGCAGGTAATTAATTTATTATTTTTATTTAGATTTTGTAAACACCTTGTGTGGTAGCACCAATGAACCAGAAATAGAAAATGAGCCATCCCTGTAAGTGGCTTGGTTAAAAATTTCTTGAATACTCTAATTTCAAGCAGGGAAATCATGTATAGAAAAAAATTAAAAAATTAATTAAAACATAAAAAAACAAACATGGAATCCTCACTACTCTTAGCACATTCAATTTAATTAATTACCTTATTATCTAAAAATCTAATTTACCAGGTACTTATTATATTATCATGTCTCACTTTTAAATCTATATAGTCCTTCTTATCACTAAACACAACAAAATGGTGGACAACACTAACACCAAATAGAAAAGAAGTATTTCAAAAGATAAACTGTAGTATAGGTAAATTCTGTTTAGTGTTAATACAACCCTGCTTGACAATTCCTATCCAATACTTAGGAGTTGAGATAATTTGAAATGCTTCCTTATAGGGTGTCCAAGCTGGGTTAAAACTTTCGACCTTTGAAGAAGAAACAGACCCTAACCCAAAAATTACAAAAGGCAAGTGATTTACATGTATTAAAAAGCAATATAAAAATAAAACAAAATTTTCATATGCAATATATATTTTGCAATCTGACAGCTTTTAAATATTTACAATAATAAATAACCGTTCTTCACTTGTACACACACTTAGATAAGGCCATGAAACGGCTGTTTGCAGAGAGGACAGTCGGAGTTCAAACAAGAAGAGGTACAATATGCAAATGATATTATCAACTATATGTAAAAGCTTATATACTGGTAATGTAAAATTAATAAAGTAGAATTTTTACTCAAAAAATACTTTGCAGTCAGGCAGAACATTTCAACAAGCTCCCCAACAACAGAGCATTGCCAAGCATATGGCCTAGTAAGTCCAACAAAAGATTGGTCTAATCAGTGGGTACAGTGTGATGGCTGTGATAAATGGTTTCTTTTGTAAGTAGCAATATGATATTGAAATATTAATTTCACAAAATACAATCAAGACACTCATCGTAACTCTATGGAATAGTCCTCCAAATTAAAGCAAATATTTTTCGAACATATATTGCTTCGGAGAGAGACCCAATTAAAAATTGTTACCCCACACAAGTCAACGTGCCGAAAAAATATTTTAGACAATAGCCTGCGTAGCAGGCGTTTTTAAATGGGGGGAGGGGGAGGAAGAGGGAGGAGAGCGCAAGGAATGTTGAAGAAAAGGGGGGAGGGAGGGAAGGGAACACCTGCTCTGATGGCCTAGGTATTTGCTTTTCTACGGCCAGTGGCTGCCATAAAAATCTGCTTGGCTGACACAGTTCATTAGTATTCAGGGGTTTCCTGATAGTATCAATCACAAGGCAATACAGCGGGTTTTGAAGACGAGCAAATAGACAATCTTCTTTCAAGAGCTCTTGAAGAACTTGAGAACACGACTGGTCGTTCTTTCACATTAAAATGGGAGCAAGATATCGCAGTTGGAGATCTTCCGTCAGAAAAAGATGTATACTTATTTATTTATTACTTTAACTAGATTATTATTTCATTTAGAAAACACAAAACAAAAAACAATCATGCATTCAGAGATGTTTATGGTGAACTGGCTGTTCTCCATTCTTTATGCAGAGAAGGTAAAAATCACTAAATCATGGCATACATATCAGTTCCGTTTTCACAAAAAGTGTTGCTTATGTTGTGACATTATTTAACGGTTGTAAATAAAAATTCCTTCTAAGTTGTTCAGTTTAAATTATGTGTTATATTATTTTAATGCATATTAGGTGTACCAGTTCTTGCTCTAACTGGAACTGCTGATAAGCTAACCCAGGAAAACATATGCAAGCAACTGTGCCTTAAATCAGACTGCACAAAGATTTTCATCAGTCCCAATAGAGTGAATTTTCGGTTTTCTGTGACAAAAGTAAAGAAAGAGGAAATTAACTTACAGTGGGACTGGCTAATTGATGAAGCTAAACAAAAAGGAGTGCATTTTCCAAAAACAATTATTTTTTGTAATACTCTGAAAGAAATTGCCAGTGTTATCAATTTGCTACTCATACAAGAAATATTTGAAGATGTCCCTAATCTGGACTGTGCTTTGGGCTTTTTTTTCGAGTTAGCTCATTGTGACTATGAATGTGAAAAAACCGAGGAAAAAGACAATGCGAATGGTTACTAAATAGATTACTTTGAATCTGATCATTAATGTGATATGTCATGAGCAAGTTTGAGAAAAAACTATGTAGTTTTTTTGTAGACTATAGTGTTTATGTACCTCATATTGTAAAGATTAAGCATTAATTATTCAATATGATTCTTTACTATAAAAAAACAGATTATGTACAATAGAAGCCAGAAATTTCTGAACCAGTATTTTGTTAGGGCTTGTTTTGATTGAAAGTATTATTTTTTTGTCTTGTTTGTATATAGATTCCCACTGCTTGAGCAAACCAGTCATCCACTTGTGGAGGTCTCTATAGTCCAGACTACGAAATAGACTAGAAGGGAATTTAGGAAATTTCCGACCAGACTGGTAATTGAATGCGTCATTTTTCATTAGATCGGCAACAATTTGCTTTACTGCTTCTTCTGGATTTCCTTGTGACCTATGTCCAACATCTCTTGAGATAGAACAGTTAGTTATTGTCTATGGCGCCCACCACCATTTCCAATGATTCCAATGAGCAGGCCATTCTTTGTGCATTGCTTTCAGACAAATTTGCTCCCAGACTTTGCCATAATGTTTTAAGCAGCTTGTTAAGCTGTTCCATCCTTAGGTCCAATGTATGTTCCTACCTTTGCCATCATGCTTATTACAAAAGCGATCCCACTTCATGTGATGCGCACTAAATGCTGGCAAAACTGCAGTAATCTTGACCAGATAGAGCAATACCACATCAGCATACTTATAGCGGCTACCTACTTTGTATAAAAGAAGAGCCAAAGAGCCATCTTGTAAATATCAAAAACTCTCTCACCATCACCCTCTTTAACAGCATCATTAAATTCAAACAAAAAAAGTCCATAGGCTAATTTTCCTCTGTGGTAGTTATAAATGTAGTTTTCAGCAGGGGAAGGTTCAGTTTCTGTCTCTGGAATTGGCAAATTGTTTTAAATACATTACATATTCTTATATTCTGCTTCTTCTGTTTTGACAAGGACAGCTAGTACCTGTTTCTTGTAACTTTGGTACTGTACACATATCCACATGCTGCCCTGCATTTAAAGTAGCCAAATGAATCCTTGTCATTCAGACCACACTCTACATTCAAATCATGGGAATCTATTTCATGCCTACAATAGTAAAAAGCATCATCCAGTAGCTAGCATAGACCGACCCCTGATTACATCACACCATTCACTGATATACATATGCATGAAGGGCAAACTACACAAATTGAGTGATTTAATGTATACATAATATATAAGGCTTAATCAGCATGTGTAAAATGAGTTGTCAGATCTTAAATGTCTAAAGTCTAATTAATTAGATTAGATAATCAGCAAACCTATTATTTACTTACTTTACTCTTCCTGTGGTAGACATAGGTTTTCTCACAGTTGAATTTTGATTTAAGTCTGAATATATTTATCAACATATTGTGAACATATATCAATCAGCCATTTTCTTTTGGTAACCTTTTCCTCACTAACATCAGGCAATGTGATATTGGGAGAATCTATATAAAGTAAAAGTATCCTCCCTTTAAATTATTATGAACTTAATTATATTTTCCTTATCCCTTTCTGAGCTGTTACAATACAGGCTAACATACCATCTAATCTTGTCATTCCAGCCATCTGCATAAATGATGCACATATATGTGCCTCAACCTCTCTTTCGTGAAACTTCTTATATTCATTGTAATTGTTGTGGACATCTTTTGCTGCAGTTGTTTTTCCAGTTCTGTTCATACTTGCTCTGCTTGTTCCTACTTCAGCTGATGAGCAGTTTTTTACAAAATGTAGAGCTCTCCAACTAAGAAAGTACAGATTGAAATTATAGTTAGTTAAGTTACTCATCAAGATAAGACTTTCACCTCTTAATGCATGAGCGCATCTCACTATGTATGTTACCAGATTATTGATTAAAGTAACGTCGGTGTACTCTATTATCTGATGTAGAATTTACTAGTCACCTCATACAGATTAACTTTGGCATGCCAATCTGCTGCTTCTGGTTGTACTCCCTCAAGCTTGTCATATTGGTTAATGCCATCCTGATATGTCCACTTAGTGTTTCTGGCTCGTTCCTCAAACAGCTGGTCCCCATTTGATGGGAGAGGTCGCAAAATTTTCTTCTTGTTGCCTGGTAAGTAAAGAACACTTTGGTACATACTTCTCTTGATTTGTAATCAACAAATTTGCCATTTCAGTTGCAATATTTGAATTTTGAAACTGCAGGCCCAAACAGCACTAAAGAAAACTATCTCTTATCTAAACTCATCTCTTTGCTATATGCATGTGGAATATGATACAAAACCACATCATGAAGATACTTGAATGGGAGGATGTATTTGCAAATAACTCTGCTGACCAATATTCCCATCTGTTTCTCAGTCTTTGCTGCACATCTCTGCTTGGCAGTAACTCAACAGGCTGAATGTCCTTAATTCCTTTCTGTGGCGTGGTGTTGTCCAAGGGTTATTAGCTCTGCCCAGTACAGCATACTGGTGCAGTGACTGATTTGTATTTTCCTTAGATTGTATTCTGGCATGTACAGTGTGATCGATGTTGTCGCCCACAATCCTGAAATTTAAATTCAGGGGGTGACGGAAATTGAATGAATTAAAGGGGGTGACGCAGCTAAACAGGCTATATCAGTCTCAAAACACAAGAGGGCAGCCGCCCTGTAGTTTGCAAAATTTCCCATGTGAATTACGTAGTTCTTAGTCCCACTTCCTCTAATAACACTATACAGTACGTCCATGTGCGTAATCAAAACGGAAAATTAGTATGCTTTTCAAAAGACAGTGCATGCAACAAAATTGTTGCAAAAGGAAAGTTCGAACGTTTGCGTACATCTTCATACTCTATTTTGCATTAGAGCCTTTGAAAGAATTGCCTCATTAGATGATGTTGATGAGGTTTCGTCATCTGCTAGTGCTGTTTCCCAAGGAAGTGATGAATTTAAATTGGTGGACTGCAACCAAACCCAAAGAGAAAACTCAATTAAGCTAGGTGTAAAACAGACTATGCCATATCATATACCACCAGCACTATTAAGACAAATTGATGAAAGAAATGCTGGGGCAGCATTAGAGTGGCCAAAGGAATTTATTCCACATCAGGAAAATTGTGGTTTATGTGGTAGTCCATTAGGGAAACAAACAAAGCACTCTGGCAGTGATGGTACAGCAACCTTAATCACATCTTCAGTGTGTTTTAGAAATGTTGAAATACATGTAAAGGTGTGTTCTAACAAATAATGCAAAGCTATTAACAGAAAACAACCATATGAATTAGGTGAGTACTGTACAATATCTTTACTGCAATACTATGATATTATATCATTTATTCACATATGATATCATTGGTGGTTGTAATGTATCAACCTGATGTGGTAACTCTGCTCTTTTGGGGGAAAGGATGAGACACTAGGTTGGAAATGTTTTAGAATGCTGTCCAAACATACAGTGCAAATTTAGTACCACTACTGGCTTCTGGAAGTTTTTCAAAACAATGACTTCATTAATTGTAGTACCTTATGCTACTGAATCTAATATCAGACTATTTTGTTCCCAAGACTATTACAGTCTTGCCATATTATAGAAGTGTTCCGAAAAATGTTGAGCGGTTCATTTCCTAACTTCAAGGAGTCTATTTACTAACTTTATTAAAAATTTGAATTATTCCTTAACTTCCCTTTTTCATTTACCAATCAAATTGCTCAAAAATAAAATACGAGATTTGGTTGGTGAATGGGACAGGAAGTTAGGAATGTTTTAAGGAATATTTCAAATTGTTGAGAAAGTTAGGAAATAAACTCAGACTCAAAGTTAGGAAATGAACCGCTCAACATTTTTTGGAACACTTCTATTGGCATGACTGTAATTAAGATTCACTCTGTATATTGCTAGACAAGTTTGATT
Source organism: Dendronephthya gigantea (assembly GCF_004324835.1). Lineage (NCBI taxonomy): Eukaryota > Metazoa > Cnidaria > Anthozoa > Malacalcyonacea > Nephtheidae > Dendronephthya > Dendronephthya gigantea. The sequence continues at coordinate 122,975 of NW_021163126.1, forward strand.
CATGACATTCATCAAATTTAAATCAATTACTAATGAATTATATACTATTAAATAGTAATTTTCTTTTGTTTTGATAGGTTTGTTCAACATTGCAGACTCAGTGTTGGTTAGCTTGGACATTTTATTGGAATGGAGAGAGCATTTTAAGTTGGGTCATCCAATTTCAAATGTTATTGCAGCTAAGTTGGAGCTAACAAAGAACTTGACTATGCAAGTCTTGGAAAGATGTGAAATTTGGGCAATGTTTATATCTGAGGGCCCTCCTTTGTTATGAGCAGAACCAATGCACAGAACAGACTTGACTCCCACTTTAAAAATTAATATTTTCCTACCACTGGCAATATTATTGTTGAATCGCAATCTTTATATATATATACAATTATATTTTAAATGTCAGTTTACTTTATTTTTAGGACAACACATTAACAACTTGAATCTGCTGCTTTATAATGGATTCTACTGTTATGAAGCCGTTACACAAAGAAATCTAGATGATGTTATATGTAGGGTTTGTGGAATAATAGGGGAGGTATATTTTGGCAATGGCAATGAAAAAAACTGTTGCAGCAACCAGAATGTAAGTACCATTATACAAATGTGTAATTATGTTAGGTCATATATAATAGTTGTTGTGATATAAGCATAGATGAATTTACTGGGAGGAGTGAGGGGAGTGCACAGCCTCTCTAGCCTTGGTCAAGGGGAGACTGGGGAGTGCAAGAGGCATGCAAATGTTGTTAGTATGTTGATATTGTAAATGTAAGGGAATTACCACAGTCATCTCTCATTACATAGTGGCCAACCTGGGAACTGTCAAATGTCATGTAGTGTCTTTAAAAGGGAGCACAGAGCATTTCTTGAATTTGTGTGGGGGTGAATGCTGAAGGTGTGAGAGCTTTACTAAGGGGCAGTTTACATGAATTCGGAATTACTCATTCCCAATTCATGTAAATGTAGTTATGATGATTTTCTCAATAAGGCCAATCCAACTTAGACTTTAGTTTCTGTCCGGCCCAAATTATTTCAAAATATCTGCTGGCAGGCAGTCCATTTCTATTATCAATTATACGGTGTGTTTGATGTCGTTGCATAATAAAAATGCATGATAATAATTTTCTTGTATGATTGCATGGCAACTTTAGTAATTATAATAACTTGTAGGTACACCACGTAAGTATTAAATACTGCAAGTATGCAAGTATGCAAGTATGCAGTATTTAATACTTACGTGGTGTACCTACAAGTTATTATAAAAATGCATGAGTTCGATCGCGGATATCAAGGCCAAGGGCATTAGTATAACTTCTCTTAAAAACACCAACAATCATTTCCTTGGTAACCAACTTGCTTCATCAACTCACAGTGCTTCTGCTCACCGGCTGCATAATCATTCTTTAACCAACAGTAATAGTCGGTGACATCTCTGTTTGTACATGTAGCACTTAGACTAAATGTACCACCATGGAACTCTTTGTTCAGGAGTTGCATTAGCTTTCCCCTTGAGTCAAATGCGCTTGTTGCTAAAATAACTTTCCTAAATGAAACATACAAATAAAATAAGATCAGGTTAGGCATTACATCATTCTTGGGTTCGCAGTAATTGGCTAATTGCTGTTGCGAATACCCTGCCATATAGCCAATTTAGTTAATTTGTTAAATATTACTTTGTAATAACTGTTGAGACTATCTGGCGAAGTTAATAAATTGAATTATGATGATGATTACATGGAATAATAACAATATATACCTGGATAACACAGAACCATGAACCTTCAGAAGATTTTCCATTGTCAATTAGTTTGGCAAATAACTTAAGAGTAAAATCACCAAACTCTTCCCATTCTGATCCATCCTCCGCTGTGTATGTCACACCTTCTCTATTCACAAATGATCTTGTTAATTCGCGCAAAACGAATTGAGCACCTTTTTATTAGCTGCTCTGTTGCGTAGTGGACATCCACAAATTTTAGTTTAAAAATACTTTTAGATTTTGTTAAACATATTGATGCATTTTGAGTCTCCGCGCGCTCTCACAGCCCCCGTCGTCACACATCGCGTGAGGGGACCCCGCACCCTAGCTTCCTACTGGGGCCATTAGTTTTATAACCAAAAGTCGTGTCTGATGCTTGCAGTTTCCTTGTGGCGCTCTTTGTTTAGGGCAATGTCTTAAAATTAATATATGTGAGAAAAACTTCTCAACATTTCGACCTTTACGCCTCTGAATAAAAAGAAATATAGCTACGAATTCAGAGTAGGCCTGCACATAAAATAAATTCCTTCATTCTCATGACCGCCCGACTTTCAAGACACTTAAGTTTACGTTTTTTAAATTTTATATTGTTTTGTGTATTAAATGTATCAAAGTCAACACACTTCGTTTCGGAAATCAAATTTTGCATCTTTCGAACTTTTTTGAATTCGCAAACGCACAATTCATTTCCATGCATAGCGAAACAGAAAATGTTAGATATTCTTGCAGTTAATGTTAAATATTATATTTTACAAATATTACATAGCAGTTCAGAATGTAAACAAAGTTCGCTCAAACGTGCAGGAGTGGAGTTCACTTTTATTATTCGATTATAAATTATATAAATGTAAACTATGAAACTCCCACCTCAGGACAATTTCAGACCACCAGAAAAAAGCTTAATGACACCGGAAAAGCCATAAAAAAACCCCAAAAAGCTAGCATATGTGAAACAAATTATGTATGTTGGTATGTATGCAATGTATGTGTGTTACTCAGAAAGTTCAGTGTTTCTAAACCTTGGTATTCACTTCATGAGAGATTACTGTTTGTTTGAGAAACGTAAAATTTTGTTCGATGCATTTAAACGTGAATGTAAAATAATGTTATATAAAAGGTTGTAAAAGTATTATAGTAATTTCAATAAAGAAACAAATGCGTTTTATTGAAAATATTAAATATTGATGTAATTAATAATAAAATTTATACCATAAACTGAATCTATCCCTAACAAAACTCTTTTAATGGTTACCTCGTAATAGCGAACAGTAGTAAACTTAGTTTTTTATTACTTTCAGACCTTTCAAGTGAGGCGTCCATCTTTTACTAATTGTACTGTATTTTACTGGTTTGCTCGGTCAGGGTGGATATACACGTGCGTTCATGTGACGGAAGCTAGAACTATCAAGCAGGACATAGCAGAATTATAGGAAAGGGCAGCCTAATCCCTGGCCCTTTCGCAGCTTTCACTAACTGCGCTTAGAAAATCAAGCGTAGCAAGCGCATTAGTGAGAGAGTAGGGCTAGGTTGAGGAAAGGGGAGTAATGGGGGTGCGTGTGGTTACAAAAATTTGAAGAATCGTCACGTTATCGGAAAATTAGACATCTATTCGGAAATAAAGATATGTAAATCTGTCAAAAAATTATAGCAATAATGTATGCTGTTCCTTCTTCGTTAATGGAGAGAAATTAAGAAAGCAACTTCGCCGGCAAGCAACTATAGTATACTTTTCAAATTTTGCCATCTGGATGCGGACTGTATTATTGGGAACACCGAACATATACTAATTATATTGTGAGGAATTATTCACTCCCAATTCAGAGGTTTTCCATCTGCACCCGCATTACGGAGAGGCTCGTTGGAAAAATTAAACAAAAATCGGTATTTTTCATGAATATGTCAACAAGGAATAGACATTGAAAAATTTCTTGCATGATGGAAAAATATTTGGAAATTAGCCCTCCCCAAAAAAAACAACAAAAACTGTTCTGCCGCTGTATCGACCATCTCGACCACCTTGACTGTATGGACCTTCTCAACCGTATCGACCACCTTGACTGTATCGACCACCTCGACCGTATCGACCACCTCAACCTTCTTGACCACCTCAACCCCTTCAGACACAGATAGCGCGGTGAGGGGTATATAATCTCATTAACATTCTTTGCAATTCGGTGAAGGTTCAGTCCGATTTTTGGTCATAACTGCTGGAAAAAACTGCCTTGCAAAAATCATTACTATCGTCTTTTCTAAACAACATTGAACAACTAGAATAAGCCTAAAAGATAAGGTATTACATATAATAGCTAATTTGAATATAATGACTAATTTGTAAATAATTGTCGAAATTCTATGTCAGCTAATCAGAGATCACGTTCCGATAGCTACGTACTGCCTCACCAAAATGTTGTTTGAAAATGCAATTACTTCATCTACACTCCTTCCCTTCAAAATTGTATCTGACTTGCTCAACTTAGCAAATTCTTCAGAAACAGTCCTCTCCGCAGCTTCTGAAATGTATTGTTTCAGTTCGGGATTATAATACCCTTGGTTTAGTCATCAAATGTTTTCCTAACTACAACATTTGTAGCATTTGGATAAACAATTAGAACTTTCAGTTGAGTGTTTTTCTTGCTACTAATTGTTTCAATGTTGCATAGGTTATAAATAAAATCATCGTTTTCTGAAGTTGTTTCAGTCTGGTCTATCGGTGTCGTTTCATTGACAATACTATAAATGCTGCAGCCTGAGAATAGAGTCTTGCAGCATGTGCTGTAACGACTATCTACTTCTTTTACATTGTTTTTGTTATCTTCTTGATGAAATTTCTTTGCTGAATTTCTGTCTGGAGTTACAGTGCTCAGTAGCTGTGTTTTGACTCTTTCAGCTTCACTTTCAGCGTTGTCAGCATGTGCAGCGGTGGTGATGTCTTTTTGCGCTTGTGTAGAAGAAACTGCCTCCTTTATTAAGTTATATGACTCAGTAGCGTTTCTGATTTTTCCTCCACATGGTCTGCACACTCTTTCAGACAAACTTTCACTGCATGCTAGCTTAAATCCAACAGACTTGCATGCGTATGCAAAAATCAAATTTAGACTTTCTTGCCTACGCAATAAACATTATTTGTATATTGACTGATTTGTATATAAAAAACATTATTTGTATATTAAAACTGACAGTGCCAGATGATTTATAGTAGTTTCGTACTCTTGTCTTCACTGTCAATCGCCTGGTTGTGTGAATACACTTTCACACAACCAGGCGACTGATAGCGAATTCATATTCAAATTCATATGGAAACTTGTTGATCTTCTCACCCCTACTACGTCTACAATGAGGTCCAAATATTATGTGGCTGGTACTGGCAACCTCTGGGATTTGTGGTGAGTCAGGTGTTTCTGGTGGATCTTTCTGTTCATCATTATAAAATTTTAATAACAAAAACCTGCACATTTTCCTATTTTATATGACAACTGTGCAATAGCAAAGTGTTTGAACATTACTCGTCTTTGTAGATAGTGAAGACACCTAGGAGCGAAATGACTTGCAAAGCATTCATTGAACAATAAAAAAAATTCACCAAAGAATTCACAAAATAATTGCAATTAAATTATAATTGGTGGCCATGTTGAAACCTCATTAGAGAGCTTAGGCAAGCGGTATTTTTGACAACACAAACATCACATCAGCCGTAAAAAGACTGGATCGAGTACGGCGTTTTTATTGCTAATCTATTCATTAAGCAGTATCATAAATAAACAAAAACCTCATCAAAAACGCATCACACAAGCCATGTAGTTACGTTATGAAGCTTTTTGTTCGTTTTTCATCATAATGACTTCGTTAAAACAAACTCAGGACTTGCTACTATTTAGTTTACACAAGAAACAAATCACAGCCGAGCAGCTTCTCGTCCTGTTAAAAAAACACTTCGCGTAATCCTAAGTTTAACTACTGTCAATACGAAAGGTTTGATCTCGCAACGATTCCTGAACCAGAATGTCGATCAGACCACAAATGAACACATTAAATTTCAGTCAGTTACCTTGCCTAATGGCATAATGGCATATGTTTGGTCCAATTGGTATTTATATCATTATTTTTTATATTTTACATCCAATTATTGCATGAGTATAATAATAGTTTGAAGGCATCTCTGACTCTGACAAGAAGGGAATCCTATGAAACATTTATTTTGATTTTTTATAACAGAGGGCAGAAGACATGCATTCAGAAATGTGTTATGATGACCCCAGCCATGCAAGAGTTCAACAGGTCAATGAGTGCTGTCTGTGTGTCAGTGGAGTGGGCAATTGGTGAGGCTATAAGATCTTTCAGATGTCTTGACTGTAAAAGTAATTTAAAGCTTGGTCTAAGCTGTGTTGGCAAGATGTACTTGGTTTCTGCTGTTATTCAATATGCCTTGTCATGTTTTATAGAAACCAAACCTCAACATTTTTTGACTTAGACACACCATCAATTGAAGAATACTTTTCTTGATTCTAATTTTGCAAATATTGAATGAAATTGTTCATTACAAATAATCAACATGTGAAATATATAGACTACAACGTGATCACAACATTAACTTGACATTTTATGATGTGTTTCACTTTCAATTAAGATAAATTGTGAGTTTTTGAACATAAGCCAATGATCTGCAAAGTTGCTAAAGTGTAAGTTGATGTTGTGACCATAAGAACTGCTGCCTAAAAGCATTAATTTGTTAAAAAAAAATGCGATTTTTATGCGATTTTTACACCACTGAAAGTGCACATATGTCCGAGTATTATAGTGAAAGAATTTTTCGATTTCATAAAAAGGAACAATTTTTAGAGCTGTTTTAATGCCTCAAAATTAAGGTCTTTGATGGTACCAGTCTGTGGTAATAAGGGAACTGTAACAAGGGTCATATTTGATGTCACGCAAGTGAGTGGGCTCTGAGTGCTCTGAAAGGGTTTTATATTCCACATAGGCATGCCGACTTGTTTACTTTTTTAGGCGTTTTATACAAATATCTTACTAATCTTAGGAATTATGTCCATGCGTAAATAACATGAGAGTGAAGAAATTTTTAACGCTATGTTTTGTTACACCGCATTTATATAAGAACACATTAACTGAAAATTAGTCTTTTGTCACTTTTTGTCTTGTAATGATTACTGGCCTATTGAATAAAAGTCATCCTTGAAAATATGCCTTTCTACTGTATTGCTGCTAATTGCACCAACAAAGCAAGCTTAAAAGATGGAATAAGTCCGCACAATATTCCATACTACGGTGATGATTGCCCAGAAGCGAAGAGACGACGCAAAGTATGGGTAGATTATATAAGCGCAAAGCATTTGTTCACACTGTCGCGAATGTCGACTATATGTTCTGAACATTTTACTGCTGACAATTATGAAAGGCGATTCTTCTCATTACCTGGTCTCAGCAAGCCTAATCATCCCAAACTTAAAACTGACGAAATAGGTGTTTGTGTATTTCCCACCATTCATGCTTCATCAGCGAAGGAAATGGCAGGTTATCTCGCCCAGAGGGAAGGAACACAAAGTAAGCAATTGGTAAGTATTGCACAGTAAACTTGTAAACATAATGGTATCAAATGACTAATCTATTACTATTTACAAGATTATAAGAAATTCACTTGAAAAAGGCTTGCCAGATGATGAATTTGATGAACCAAGGAGAAAAAAGCGCCAACAGGCACTGACTCCGTCAGAACATCATCCAACCCAAATACCAGTGAGGAGATACTCACACCTGTTGAAGCACAGTTAATAGAAATAGGATGGTTTGGATAGTGGGCGGAGCTATATTATATGTTATTGTTCTCTCTTTTGGGGGGTCACGTGACAAATAGTGTGCATCAAATTACAATTACATACTTGTGGTCTAGAAAGTTCGCGTCGAAATATTGCTCTTTGTAAAGCACTTCTAAGTTTTTTTTACGTTCTCTAACTGGGAATGCATGGTTTAAACCATGCCTGGGCGAAATTGTGCGTTTTTTGGATGTCCGACAAGCCAAAAGCATAAAATTTCGCTTTTTCAAATACCGAGCGTGAGCGCAAAACAAAGTGAACACACTGCGTCTATCAAGAAGAAAACCCGAGAAGAATGGCTCAAAATCATCTTGAGAACAAGGGAAATGACTCCAGAGCTGAAAACGTGGATCGACAGGAACAATATATACGTTTGTGAGCGCCATTTTAAAGCTGAATGCATTCAATCAGGTAAAATAATTTGCATATCAGTGATTATGCGCGCCTTTGATATTTCGTTATACTGCTTTAATGTAACAATGTTTCATATAGTTTATAGTATGGCTTCTTTTGAAAAATTCACGTTTTCAAGTTAGCATACGTTGTACATTATTTGCCAAAGCTTTATTGTTTGAATCTCAAAAGTGATCAAAGTATTGATTCGACTTTAGTTTCAGACTTTCAGAACACATTTATTATATGTGTAAACAGCCGATGCCTTTGTTATCGTCTACGTTACTGTTGAAATATGTGAATTTTCTGATATTGTAGACTCTGATAAGCCTAATTCAAGGAAGACCCTACTTGCTGGTAGCATTCCTACTGAAAATTTGCCCTTGAGACCACATGAGGTAAAGAAGACACCACGTCGGGTCGTCGTTAGAAAGGAAATCGAGCATTCAAAGCCAGAAGATATGCCATCTACATCTACTGTTATCTTTGGGCCAGGGTTATGTTCGATCACAGGTTTTACTGACCTTGTCAGTGAGCCTGATACCACTGTATTGTTGCCATGGCTGATAGAAATTGCTCAGGATGAGAATATTAAATGTTGCCTTAGTGATCAGGTTCATGCAGTTCCAACCTATACTGTAATTATAGACTTGAGTTTGGAGTTTACAACCTATGTTTATAATTGGCCAATACCCAATGACCACAAGATCTACAATATCCATAAACGCTCCATTAGGAGTGTTGAAGATATTCAGGATATTTTGACTAAAATAGAAACAAGCAAGATTTGTGAAGGTGTGTCTGAGGACTGTGAGTCAAGGTCTGCTGCTATTGATCCAAATGCAGACATCACAGCATTTGGTTCTGGAACAGTTGTCCGTCACTCTGTCCCGAAGATGCCAAACCCAAAGCAATTTGAGGCAACAGTTTTCTTAAGGAGTAAAGACTGCTCTGATCCTTGCTCTAAAGCAAGTAAACGGTTAAAGAAGGCAACAAAAAAGAGAACCAAAGCATCCCCAGCCAAGAATAAGGCATCCCTAGCTGCTTGTGGACCAGAAAAGTTACGTGCGACTGTCCAGGCAACAAGACTTGAGTGCAAAATGCTCAGAGAGCAGCTGCAGGAAATGCAGGAACACATTCAAGAACAATGACATCCATAAAATAATAGGTGGGCAAAACCTGAATGCTACTCCCCACATGAAGTTTTTCTGGGAAGAACAAATGAAACTTCTCCAGTCTTCCAGCTCTGGTAGAAGATATCATCCACAAATCATTCGGTTTGCCCTATCTCTACATGGAAAGTCACCATCCGCCTATAGAGAGCTCCGGGAAAGTGGTGCTTTGGTGTTACCTAGTGAAAGGATACTACGTGACTATAAGAACTATTTTCCCCCAAAGGCAGGAATAAATAAAGAGAATGTTGATGCTTTGCGAAAAAAAGCTGCTTCGTTTACTGGAAATCAACGTTATGTCACGCTTGTCATGGATGAAATGAAAATCCAATCGGAACTTGTGTTTGATAAGAACACTGGTGACTTAGTTAGGTTTATGGATCTAGGTGACCCCATGACAAATTTTGCTTGCCTTGATGAAAAAGATACCATCGCCACCCATGCTTTGGCATTTCTTGTTAGAGGTTTGTGCACTGATGTAAAACACATCATTGCATATTTCTTTACAGGAAATGTCACTTCATACCAGTTGATGCCAATTTTTTGGAAAGTGGTTTCCACCTTGGAACTGTCTTTGGATCTTTGGGTGGTTGCTCTGGTCAATGATGGTGCCTCGCCTAACAGAAAGTTATTCAATCTGCATGTTAAGTTGTCTGTTGATCAATGTGATGTGGTACATAAGACAATCAATCTCTTTGCACCATCGCGCTTCATATACTTCTTCGCAGATGTACCACATTTAATGAAGACCGCGAGGAACTGTCTATACAACTCTGGCTCAGGTTCACGCAGTCGTCTGATGTGGAATGATGGCCAATATCTGTTGTTTAAACACATAGCAGATATTTTTTACCAGGATCAAGCTGTTGCCTTGCATGTGCTTCCAAAATTAACCTTGGAGCACATTGTTCTGACATCTTTTAGCAAGATGAAGGTGAAACTGGCAACTCAACTACTTAGTCGGTCAGTTGCCCAAGCATTAGAGGAAAGTGAAAACAGTGAGGTTTTGGGGACTGCCGAATTCTGTAGAATGATGAACGACTTTTTCGATTGCACCAATGTGAGATCACTTCACGAGCATGAGAGAAAGCCAAATGATCTGGTCAAACCATACACTGCCGTTGATGACCACCGGTTTGGATGGTTACGTGATGTCTTTTTAAAGTACCTGGAGAATTGGAAGAAGTCCACTCTTGAAAGGGTCGGTCATTATTCACCAGATGATAGAGGAAGAATGTTTCTTTCATCTCAAACCTATGAAGGTCTTCAAATTGCAGTTCATTCCCATATTGAGGCTATCCAGTTTCTACTTCAGCAAGGGTTTAGGTACGTCCTGAGTGAAAGATTCATGCAGGATGTGCTGGAAGATTACTTTGGCCATCAGCGTGCTAAAGGTGGTAGAGCTGACAACCCAAGTGCATATGAATTCGGGTACAATGATTTGACAATCGCGGCACAACGAGACATTGCCCCAGTTGTAAGAGGAAATGTGGGTGGTCGATATGGAACAACAAAATGGCACACTGTGAGTGATGAGCCAGTAGAAAAGAGAAAGAAAAAGAAATAAATGCTATGATCATGGTAGTAAAGTATGGTTAAAGTATGTTAAAAATGACAGTACAATAGAGCGATATTCTAATTTGCACATATAATATTTGAAGTCATTTAAGGTGTAAAGCTCTTTAGAAACTCAGTCCCAAGGTACTTTTGAGGAAGCACCCTGGTCACAAAGGAGATACTAGATCTTCTCTGTGCCCTGGTGGTAAATAATGTGACTGCCCTTCTTTTAGAAAGTAAAATATTTTGTTAGAAGGAAGACATGCGTATGTTATATAATACGTATGTTTGCATTGAAAATACCTGAATGATAACTGTGTTTTTTTCATACCTATTACCAAGTTACTTCACTGGCCAAAATTTTGGCAGTCACATTATCACAAATTACCAAAGTACTTCCTCAAAAGTATTTGGATAGAGTTTGAGCTCTTTACCGTGATGAGCTAGATAAAATATGGGGAAGCATTGCACCATAATATGTAAACATGCAAATCAGTATCTATTTTTGTACACATTTTTTTAGATGATGTGTACTTCTTTGAATCTTTGTTAATTTACAAGTATGGATGTCAAGCTCATTGTACTGCTAGATATAGCCCACCAGACTTATTTTTTGCTAAGCAAGTCAGTGTAGTAGTACTTGGAATATTTCATACTAGTTTTATTATATGTTATGATATGATTATTTTTTAGAAATAAATTAAATAAATTGTGTTCTTTCATTAACTAGACTCTTACAAATTAGTATTTGGGCTGGGAGACTTGTTTCCATGAACTGTGAGTCAATCACATTTTATCTTTATTCATAAAAGCAAAGTTTTGGGCAAAAAAGATAATGTATACACTGTAAGATTATATATTAGACTATAAATTTCAGAACTGTATATACTTAGCTAGAGATACTGTAAGGTTTGTTTATTAATGTAACTGACAGCAAGTTGATAAAAATGAATACTTTGATAATGACAACTAAATGTATTTGTACTGTATGATTGTCAAGCCATGCTGTACCTGTATGTACTAACCAATGTTTTTCCCCTGGCCTGATCACCTTAATTCCTACAGTGGTGCAATCTTGTGGAGGTGATACGCAAAAATAGATGAAAGAAATGAGCATCAAATCACAGTGTGTTCAAATGATGTTATCATTTACAATTTCAAAATAGTTAATATCTGAAGTACTGCTGGGGCTGGTGGTATAAAACTTTTAACTACATTTTGGACAGTTAAATTGTAGTTAACTCCAAAATACACCAATTTGATTGGTCAATCCTGTTAACTAAATGTAGTTAGAAGTTAATTACCTTATTATTCAACCAGCCCCAGATTGTATAAATCCCCAGGTTAGGAGGGGAGAAACACTGTGACTGATTGTTCCAATGATAAAATAATTCTGCCTAAGGTGTAGTATGAAACCTACAGCTGCCCAATAAGTGGTTGATAATTCATGCAGCACAGGCAAGGCAAAACTGATTACGTGGCAAGCCCCAGCAACACTTTGCACTGCATGAATACATTTACAAACTGTTTGTTGGCAGCCTATGAAAAACCTAGTTGAATGATGAAGACATACATAAAGTATACCAGTTTGCATGAGATTAAAAACTAAATATTTAATATTTTTGTAAAACATATATTTCCCATATTTCCTAAAACAACACACACTTTTTTTTAAAAACATTAAATCTTACACTTTACAGTTTGCATCATCAAATATAGTTCTTAGTTCAAATGGGTACTTTTGAGTCCCTTTTCAAATCTTTTCTTAATGCCTTCTTTTTGCCTTGTTTTTCTCTTATCTTATATTGTGTGACATAGTCCTTAGTATATGAGAATGATCTCACCTTCAAGAACATTTTCACAATGTTTTCAAGACATAAATTATTTACATCACAGGTTGGATTTACACCAGAAGTCAACACAATATTGTCCCACAGTGACTTGACAATGGGCAAACGAATAGTTGAAAAGCAGATTTCATCCACAGGAATGTTTCGAATTACATCAGTCTTGTTAACTTCCTTCCGAAAACAAATCTCTGCCTCGTGTAAAATCCTGACAATATCCTCGCAAGGGGTAACAAGACCACCCCTGGACCTGCCTGATATAAATTCGTTGCTAGCTTCCTCTTTCGAAACTATCAAGCTTTGTAACAAAGCTTGAATCTCGGGATTTTCTCTCCCTGACTTTGGTTTACTAGCTTTATTTAATTTCGACACAACATAGCCTACTATGTACGAAAGAGGACCATGTTCGCAAGGCTGAATTTCGTAGTCGACAAATTCCAATGTTTTTTCTCCCACTAGACCAACGTTACAAACCCAACTAAATGATCTGGAATGTGAATCATAACTAGGTTAGCAACTCGTGAATCTTTGCAATTTAAAAGTGTTGACGAATTTAGCATCAATCCATAAAACGACTCCAGCAGTTTGTCTTGGTTCCTATTTCGGCAAAATTTCGTGTAAAGAGGCAACACTTCCTTAAATAATGCGTCGGTCGCTGAAATGTCCTTTACAACGCTGTCGATTATATCTCCGTAAAGATTTTCTGCTATAATATTTGTTTTAATGGTTTCTACAATCGACTTTATTGCGTCAAAACAAAGAGGTATCATGTTCGGATGAGATGAAACTTTGTCAGGCTCGCCATGTTTCGAGTTGATGTGCTTCGTCAGACCACCCTTTGATTTACATATTTTGCTACATTTCACACAAGGAAATTCTTTTGCGCCTTCAATTTCAACCATTGAATCGACAAATTCATTTTCGACTTCATCGTAGTCGGTTTCAACGATGTCAACAGCAATATCTATGTTGTATTCATGGATTCCTTCACTATACTCGAAAGAGCTTTCACTCCTTTTCGAAACCGGTATAACAATATCACGTTTTTCGCCCAACGTTTCCCCGGAATCTTCGCTCAAAATATTTCTTACAGCGTGTTCTTCGTTCCTTTGCTCCTCGAAATCCATAGCAAAAGCTTATATCAGATTTAAGGGATTAAATATGTATCAAATTTCGGAAAGCCTTATCAACTCACTATTATTTACCCCGAGGCGATGCACACTAAAAGTCACGTGATTTTTTTTTCCTTTGATGCGCGACATATTTGCCGCCCCTCTTTGAAGTTTGCCGGCTTTCCAAACCATCCTATTTCTATTAACTGTGGTTGAAGAAACAACACAGTGTGAGGAAATCGTAAGTATTATGGTAATTGGGGTGTGCACAATTGCATTCAACAAATCAGTCAGGCATAATTGAGATATACCCCCAATTCATCAAATTTTCTAACAATTGATCGTATTTTTTTATCATAAATAGTTTCTCGATACCAATATCATGGAACAAGCTATGGCTTTGGAAATTAGTGGTGAACCTAATGACAATGCAAGCTTGATTGAAGCAAACAGACGGCTGAAAAACAAAGTTATATCACTTGAAGGCAGCAAGAAAAAGAAGAGAATAAAAATAAAAAGTTGGATAAATTGGATAAAATTGGATAAAAAGAACCGAGTATGGCTCACAGGCATCTTTTGAGCTCCGAAGGACACTAAAAGGCAAACTATTTAATGCTGTATTTGAAAACTCACCATATTATAAATTAATACGCATCCCACCGCTATATTATTGGTCTTCAGAAATACATTGTTGATTAAATGTCGTAACCACGGCTCAAAAACGAAACCAATGTCCATGTTTTTGGAATAACAATTGAAGCCATAGAATGTGAATAGACAATAAAACAATATAGACCAGCAACCGTATATGCACTGACTTGTATGTTGAAGAAACAATATTGTCATATCCAATCCACTTGGATCATCACCCTCGATTGTTTTAAGATGTTCATTGTATGCCTTAAAAAACACCGAAAATCTATATAAATTGTAATTCTATACAAATTATAAAAACTGTTGATTTCTAATAATATATCAAACTTTACAATCCCTTTTTCATTCTCTACCTGATCTCAGTATATTATTGTAACGTTGGACCGTAAAACTGGGTGTGTCATCCGTGTCCCAGGGACTGTTAGCAATAAGCTAAACTCAATCCAAACTTCAACTGAGTATTTCAGGCTTGCACCATCGTCGTGATAGAAATCAGTCCAACACCAGTAAAGCTTTGGAATATATATTTCTTGTCTTCTATTTACAATCCTCTATATTTCTATCTTCTATATATCTTATATATGTGTGCAAGTGTTTATATAGTGCTTGCATAAGTTAATTATGACGTATTTGGCACGCAAACTATGGTAATACAATCCGCTATAACCAGATAACTGGAGTTACATGATTACCATAGAAGGCAATCTGCAAGCCCAAGTTAGCGCTGTGTTAGCACTGTTCAAGCGCGGTTTCAGCGCTGCGTCACTTTTACTTGAGCTTATATATAGCTCCTTGTAGCTGCGTTCTAGCGCTGCTAGAATTATGTCATCCGCTATGTCACATAATTCACCATATTATGCAAATGTTATAATATGTAATCTACGCTACATTATGATTGGACCGCAGTAGGTCTGATTAGCAAAAATGATACCCAGTGAGACCGTATATTAAAACTTTCAATTATTCATCAATATTTTTTCTTGCAACTATACTTGCAACAAATGCTACATAATATAGATAAGCTTTATTACCTTTACTGAGACGATAGCAATGCCTATGGGTTTATTGCATTGATTTTTCCTACGAAATTGGCATACTCCTGCAATATGTAATTACCATCATTAAAAATAGCATCTTCTTGTCTAAAACATCCTCAGCCAATCAATTTCTCACCCTCGAACTAGGAGTGAGATTGAAATGGTCTTCTTTCGGCCATTCATGAATGGGAATGGAATAACTCATCTGATCCCATGAATACGCTTCTTTCCAATGACACCAAAGATGTTCTTTCCATTCTTTGTAAATGTTCTTTTGCCATTACTTGAACTTTTCTCAATATTATTTCACAATTTTTTAAAGTTGTGCTACAGGGATAAACAATAATTTTAATTAATTAAAAAAAGTGTTTACACAATTATTAAGTAGATGTCAGTATGTCAGTTTGAGGATCCATTATCTGGGGAATTCATACATGAATAATGCTATTTTCTATTGATGATAATTATGATCTTTCATAGGAGCAAGCCATTTTTTTAATTTGTCACCGGGTCAGACAGTGTAATGAATATATTTTGTAATGAGTATATACATAGTATGTAATTACAATACCTTGCTATCCATTATGAATATCAAAGGATCTTCTGTCAACATGTTGTATCCAGTAAAGTGAAGCTCTCTTAGATTTGAATTTGGAAGTGGATATTAATGAATTAACGACAGGCCCAGCAATGTTAACTGGATTGGTGATCAGGAATTTATATAAAATATTTGCAGTGTTACAAATTGTTTGGCTCACTGCAGAGCAGTACAACATATAACAAATGTGAATGTTCAAAATGTAGCTCCAAGATCTATCTGCAAATTTGACAGCGACAACAAGTGATCCAACTCCACCTACTGATCAGCTACCCAGTAGTCAAAGTACTGAATCAACAATAACATTAGGCTCTCCAAGTCAAGACACCAAAACCGGTTATGAAGTTCCTACTGCTGGATGCAACCCAACGTATCTGTGTAATCTGTTTCTATGAACAACTATCGCCTTACAACGCTTTCCAGTTTGGATCCTGTACACCAAATCGTTGATGCTCTTCACCACCGTATAAGGACCTCTCCATTGCTTTTGTAACTTCGGAGAGAGTCATTTTTTTCGTTGAGGACAGTACAACCATACATTATCCCCCCCTACCGAAACTCGTTTTCGTTGCATCAACATCATATTGATTTTTCATGCATTCCATCTCTCGCAAAGGAGTGAGCATGCTCTAAACTGTCACTTAATTGCTGTACATATTTGGTTTTCTCCGGAGGGGGTCCAAACATTAGATCAACAGGTATTCGGATTTCACGCCCCATCATCAATTTAGCTGGAGTTTGTCCCATAGACTCGTGGACAGCAGTTCTATAGGCCATCAACATGGTGTCCACATGTTCATCCCAGTCGGATTGATTTTCGCACACATACATGGAAAGTTGAGTACCAAATGTTCTGTTTGAACGTTCCACCATGCCATCGGACTGTGGATGATAAGGTGTGGTTCTAGTTTTTCTTATTCCCAAAAGATAACATACTTCTTTGATCAGGATTGACTCGAAATTTCTTCCCTGGTCCGCGTGTAACTCGAGGGGTATTCCAAATCTACAAAAAAATTGTCAAACCAGGACTTCTGCTACAGTTTTTACTTCCTGGGTCTGAAGAGGATATGCCTCTGGCCACTTAGTAAAATAGTCCATTGCTACCAGGAAATATTTATTTCCCCGCGCAGTCATCGAAAACGGACCCATTACATCTATCGCAACATGTTCTATGGGACATGAAGAGGCTGCGAAAGATCGCGCACGAGAAGCGGTACGCACAGCAGCAAATCAAGCCATTTGGAACGTCGTGGGTGGTAAACTAACAGGACTTGGTAAAAAACGTAAACAATCCATGAGTCGAAAACGGCCCATAAAGAAACGAAGAACAACGACGATCCGGAGGACATCTATTCGAACGACATGTTTGGTTAATTATCTCGACATATTTGGTTAAGTATGATGAGCTTTGTGCATCCGTTCTCGCAAGAATGCACCAAACGTGAATTGGATTTATTCTCCGTGCCTCCCACGCAAACTAGCCTTGAGAAAGGGCTATGGATCGATCATCAACCCGTGTCCAGCGTGGCAGACGGTGGCCCCATCACGTTCATGTGCCCGGGCACCGAAGACTACATTGATCTGGCCAGAACGATGCTCGTGGTGAGGGCGAAAGTAACCACTGCCGATGGGGGGAATCTCGCCAATGATGCACAGGTGGAAGTCGTTAATAATTTCCGATGGATGTTTTTCTGAAAGTGAAACAAATCACTCAAGCCGCGGGTATATATGTGGGGACGGTCCTGAGTGCAGCATTAAACGGAACAAACACGGAGAATCCGTTCAATTTTCAAAATTTCAACCAATCGTTCCTCAGCGTATCCGTAAACAGCGAGGAGGTGCCAGGCAAACCGTTACAATTAGCCTACGCTAATTCACTCAGATTTGTTGAGGCCTATTTTACATTATTCTCTGGCACTGGAAAAATGTATTTCAATACCGGCAACGATATCTCACGCTAGGATTTCAATCAGGCGTATTGTTTCTATGCCTTTGATCTCAGCGGTAACATGTGTGGTTCTTCCAACCATTTTAATCCTGTGCAACGTGGAAATCTGGCACTTGATCTCAAGATCACCGCAGCGCAGGCCGCAGCTATTAATCTTGTGTGTTACGCTGAGTCTAAGAACACCATCCAAATCGATGAGGACCGAAACGTCATCTACGATTACACGGGTTAAATGAATACGTCACAAATACAACGTGCCCTGCAAGAGAATTGCGTCACCAAGAAACAATTTTGCGGTATATTTGCAAGCGATCAATTGCTGCAAACCATCAAAAAGTACCTGTGCGGATTCGTGGCAAATGCGGATCCTAGCGATAAACCTGGAATGCATTGGGTTATTTCCCATCGGAGTTGCAAGAGAAAGAATTCTTCGACAGTTATGGACAACCTCCGGAACAATACCCTTTTGGGAACTTTTTAAACATAGCACACGTAAACTACAAAGTGCACGGTCCGATGTATGCGGGCAATATTGTATATTCTACCTTTATCATAGAGCACAAGGTTTGAGAATGAATAAAATCGTGCATTTGTTTCAAGATAATACTATGTTCAATGACACAAAAGTGTCGCAGTTTGTAAAAAATAATTTTAATGTTACGTTAAAACAGCCGTCTTCAGGCTTTAATCGATGTTGTGTGCGAATATTTAGGCAATAAATGTCTTCTGTTCGATAACGCACGGAGATGTGTCTTATAGCGCGATAAACGACGCTTTTGAGGTGATGTTAATGGAATAACACCTTTAACTAAATTCAATGCGCACTCGCAAATGGCAGAAATCACCTCCGCGGGGCAATGATCCAGAATTAATTTTCATAACTTCGGTTTGGAATATTAGAACAACATATTAATATACACATCAGAACAAAAAAACGTCCTTGAAAATCACTTCAATACCTCTAGTCACTATCCGAAACCTGAGGAAATACTACAACTGAAACAAAAGACAGGTATCGATCGAACCAGAATTTTGACCTGGTTTCAAAATCATCGGGCCTCAGAAGCACGCAAAAATATCCAAGTATAATTTGGAAACCAACAGTTTAATAAATCGTGTGGACACCAAACGTTAACTTTTACACTTGTTATATCTATTTGATCATGTTTATTTATCTATTAAAAACATTCTCAAACACAATTAATACACCCTTGCTATTCTCTCATAACAAAGCACATAATGGTTTAATATAAAGTTAATAATATCTCTATACCGAGCAACTCAACCTCCGGACATATACGCATCAAATCCACAAACAGCAACAAATGTGAATACATGTTCGAAGGATACATAAACATCCTCAACAAAAACATATGGTCCCGTCTCTGCATACGTTTTCTAATATCACACCACCAATCGTTATTGCCTCGACTCCAAAGCACCCAAGGTATACTGGGCGAAAAACCACAAGACCCCGGCGGATCTTTAACAATAAAATCAAGTTGAAATCTCTTGTATCGTACAAATGGCTTGTTGGAATAAACACAAAACATTCTCTCCGATCTCCCAGACTCGGGCTGTGCGTAAAAAGCAACTTTAAAACTCGATAGGAAACACTGTGCCAGCAATCGATGAGGATCAAACATTGCGTCCGCTATACAAAACTCAGTAATAAACATCGGTCGTTGCCCAATGTCATCCTCGCCACACGCCACATTCTCACACACCTGACGTAAAATAATCTCAAGAGCAAGATCCTTAAGCGATTGCATCAATAACATGTCTCACACTAGTCACTCCCCCTAAAAGACGGACTTAAAAGGCTCAATCTCTCACACCCACAAACACGCCCCCTCTCTTGTTTTGTTTACCTCCGATGACAACACGAACACCCCCGAACATTCTCAAACCATCTCTCAAACACAGAAAAAGTAAAAAACACCCCGTCTCAAAAAGGTAAGCCCTCTCAACACTTTTACACACTCGTCATCACCACCTCTCACTCACACACCACATTCCATCACTCTAGACATTATGGAGGACTCTATATCTATAATAAGCACAGTGTCAAACGAGATCAAGCAGTCGAAAAAATCTCCGACGCCTCCTTCAACACCCGCCACCTCCACAACACCTACCACTTCTACGACACCGGAAAGGAAAATATCAGCACCGATACCTATGCCATCAAAGTGTCGAAGACGGAAAAAGAACAACTAAACACTGCATAAACATATCAAAACACTCTTGTTGTCTCTAACAAACTTGATATGAAAACGAAATTATATCACACTTTATTGATATGTATTTATTACACAATTGCTATTCCACATCACTTTGTTAATACTTTATTAAACTATCACTTTGTTAATATAATTTTAAAATATTGTTTGTTCTCATGTTATTAATATATTTAATAATATTTTATTAAACTATCACTTTGTTAAATAATGTTTTATTAAACTATCACTCCGATGTTATCCGAACATTTTCCAACACTCTCCGAGCCCACGCGTGGACCCCACGAAAGAAGCCCAAAAATGCTGACGCTGCGTGTTTTGCTGCTATATGTGAGGGTATAACTACTTTGGCTCCATTTTGGGAGTAGATTCTACTCCAAACTTTTTACTCCCCCAACTCCTATGGTGGAGTTAAAATAACACCTCGAAATTAACAGTGTATGGTTATAATTTCATCTATGGCATTTGATTGCCAGTAGATAAGTTTAAAATAGAAAGCGAGTCTATCGTTTTTTTCAACAAGCAAACAAAATGTTTTTTAACCTTAATACAAATATACTGTTTACAACTACATATTCAGTGCATGATATTCAAGTTGACTCATTCAAGAGAGATGTAAGAGTGTTATTTAATTTTGACTTAACCACTGTTTAAAGCTAAACGGGCTTGATACAACCAGCCCCTGAACGCCTAGTGCATGCCTACCAGTGTATAAAGCCTCTATTTCTCTTGAAAGTTTTTCTTATGTACAAATTAAATTTAAATTTCTTATGTAACCCCCAACAGAGTAACTATGTATAGAAAAGAGAATACAAGGTGTCTCAAAAACCAGCCCCTAAACGTTATAGTGATGGTAAAGGGGTGAAGTTGGAATACCGTATTCCGCTCATCATATGATATAGAATAAGATCAATTCAGGCATGCAGGGAGGGCTGTAGCCTATAAGGGGAGGGGTTGGGTGTTAGCTACATCCTCCTATACAATATTTATAGTGCTAGTAAAAATCAGGTAAACTATTCGAGACGCCAGTCTTACGGAAAGCTGTATTGACGAAAAAGTCGGCCTAAAATCTGAAAGATATGCCAAAACATGTCAATTTCATTGTCCGCTAAACATGACAAGGGGGCGTAACAAACTGACGTACGTTTTTGATTTTTGAAACTTCAAATGTACGTTTTTTAATATAACACGCTGCAAACTTGAACGCAAATGGTAATATAAGGAAAAAGAAAATTCTCATTAATACTCATTGTGTCATTAAATCACCAGCAAGAAGATAAGTGCAGCTGCAAATCCACTGGCCTCCGCGCAAACACAGTCTAAATCTCTCTGACTGAGCTTTTCCTTAGAAATTTCTCCAACGATTTTCAATTGAAAGTCCCCTATTTCTGTGTAGACGCCATCACAGATTTTAAACGTCTGCCGTTTGATGTTTGAAAAGAAGGCTCTGCTTTGTCGGAAGAAGCCTAAAAAATATATAAAACTACAACATCAATATCTACCCTATGTTTTTGGTAATTAACTTTCAGGTAATCTAAGTTTCGTCTCTCGATTATGTAATAATAAGAAATTCACAGTACCTGGGAAATACCTGTGTTTCTTCCAGTTGAAGACATACTTGGACCTTGACAATTTTGTGAACACGCGAATTGTATCGATGTGCCTTCGATGACGATCAGTATATACAGGTGCACTGAACTCATCCAGGTGTTGTTTAATAGTACCGCATTGGCTATTTTGGTTCTGTCACTTCTGTCTAATTAGTGCATTTCAAACGCTTTGTTCCATTGTTTGAAACGGTGCTTTGATTGGTTAGCAACGCCCCGTTTCTAGAGCTAAAATTAAATTATCAATACATTTCTTAAGCTATGCATTTCTGTAAATAGAAATGTCATACCGCTATTTGCAGTTGATCTTGCGGCTTGCAATTCAAACGCGTTGTTATAAAAGGTTATTTATTTTCATTGCCTAGAAGTGGTGTAAACTCTTTTATCTGCACATAAAAGGTGGGGTTGGAAAATTTTGAGAATGAAAATATTTTCTCCTCAGCCCCACTCCAGCCATAAACAAGGACTGGCCTTGTAAACACCAAAATTATATCACTTGGTGCCTTATATTAATTCTTATTGCTTGGTTGTCATGTCCCTACAAATTTCAACCTAACAGTAAAGAACTTCAATTCGCTTCATTGAACCCTGTCAATCCCGGTTGACATGCAGGATCAATCCAACAATGATTATATATATATGTCATATATTTGCAATCAAAGTGATACACAACCACTGTCAACCAGAACTTATTACTATGTCATATTATTGTATGATTAATAATAAAATACATACAAACATTCAGCAATGTCTAATCCAAAATTGTAATATATAATCTAATATACTGTAAATCAGTCAAATAAATAAAAAAATTACTAAATCACAAGACCTCCACCCCAAGCTTTTTGTTGATAATATTGCCAGCATAGCTTCTGACATCAAAAAAATTCTTGGTCCTTGTGTAAAGTGATCAGTCTATAAGGTGGGTGTATAGATAGATTCTTTAATACAGCTTTTGTGAATGTGATCTATGAGAGATGTACCTGAAGATATAAATAAAAGTATTTAGCATATTTTATAACTCCCTTCATCAAAAAGGTAGATAATAGTAATATTCACTTAAGGCTTAAATACTTTATTAGTATGCAAATGAGAAAACTACATATGCCCACTTACACATCCCAATTGTTTTATAGAGCATAAATATACATACACCACACTAGTTGTGTCTCGGCGCTTTGGCTATCAAACCGTCCCTATACATATTTTTAGCTGCTTTTTTTATATATTAAACCAAAAGTGCCCCTGGATTGCCCTTGGGAGTGAGTTTAATAATTTCTCACTGTATGTGTTGACTTTGCGTTTACTATCATTTGCCGACTCAAAACAATATGTGAAACCCACCAATAGCTTTCTGTTGTGGTTTGAACACTCACTAATCTTTTCGAACTAGCTTCATTTTGTTTTGTAATTCCACCAAGTTTTTGAATGACCTTAAACCACATAAACGCAATAAACGCAAGACGAAAAAAACCAGAAGTTTTAATGATTAAATTTAAAGTTAATAATGGAACCATGCAAATACGGACGTGCTATTGGCTCGCTACCTTCGCTACCCAATTAGTGGTCTGACCAATAGAAAACAACCTTGTTCAAGCTGCTACACAACAGAAAAATATCTTCAAAGTCTTTGTCATTTTTAACATATTCAACACAGTATCTAATATTTTCTCTTTCCGGGTTTTTTTCAATAAAAAATGTTTCTGATTCACAAATATTTAACATGTCAAAAACTTTATGTTTTGTTTTGTGGCAGTAGCAGTGAATAAAGCAAATTTTACTTCTTCAGCTAAAAGACATCTAAACTCATGGTGTTCCATACCATTTTCGAAATGGCTTTTTCCCTGTTACATCTGATCCCCTGTTAGAAAAATAATTATATATTATTAAACCATTGCACTCACATACACTTGTGGGACATGCAGAAACTTTTTAACTGGCAAAGATGCCAAATTTTACTTTAATATCATATACCTACCAGTGTGCTATTATATGCGCTTCATCAAAGGCCACACCAATGCAATGATCCCTAAAGTCTTCACTGTACAAAATTCTTCTCCACTCGTTTTTCCCAAGCATGCATTCAGGTGAAGCATATACTAACGAATAAACACCGTCCTTAACATCCTTTAAAATTGTTTCATATTCTGCCATTGAGTTCAGGGATTCTTTGGAATATAGGCATATACAAGAGATTCCAATCTCTTTCATTCGATTGCATTGATCCTCCATTAAGTGATTGAAAAACAATTGATTTTCCATACCCAGTTGGAGCATTAAAAAATATATTTTGACCTTTACAAAAGCTTTTTATTAATTATATTTGCTCATGGTATAATTCATTTATGTGGAATACATGTTTAATGAAGTTTACATGTTTAATGAAGTTTACATGTTTAATGAAGTTTACAGTCTTAATCTGTGTCTTGTTTGAATTATATTTTGATTCTCAAGATGTCTTGTTTATTCGGAATTTGCTTTTTAGTTTACTATAGCTGGATATGGATTCATCAAGTAGGGCTTGAAGCCAAAAGCATCATCTCCCATAAAAAATACACATAAGAGTATTTTTTATTTGGGTAACACTGCAAGGACTGTGGTTCAGGAAAATTAGGCAACCCATCCTGAATTGACAAACTCAAATATGTTGATATGGCAAGAGAGGAAAAAAGCAATCCAGAACAGCTCACCGAACAGCAAAAGTGCAATAAAATATCAAGTATCCTTACAAAACTTAGGGAGCAAACAGTGAGTATATATCTCTCACTAAATTTGCATCAATCCTTCAAAAAAATAAATTAAAATATAAATAAAATTTAAATAACTAAAATAAAATAAAATTTAAATAACTAAAATATATATAAACAAAAAAATAAAGTTTGAAAAACATACGAAAATATGAATTGATTTGCAATTTTACTATGAGAACTATCGGCCATTAACTGGCCTATCTTTCTCATAAAAATGAAATTTAAAAAAATGTTCAATTTCGAATATACGGTGGCCCACAAATGCAAACACAACGCAATATTCACTAAGCACGACGGTGTATTTAGTTAAGCTCAACAGCAAGTGAACTCAAAAAAATATCGATCGGCCAATCACAACACAATATTTGCAAAACACAACAATAAATTCATAAAACACAACACAATATTTGCAAAACACAACAATAAATTCATAAAACACAACACAATATTTGCAAAACACAACAATAAATTCATAAAACACAACAATAAATTCATAAAACACAATACAATATTTCAGTGCAAAACACAACAAAAAAATCCTTAAACACGACACATGCAGCCACGACATGTTATACTGAATGATGTTATCACTATACTAGAAGTTACTATCGCAAGTGATGTGCTGCCTTGCAGAATGCGGTAGCCACAGTTAAGCCTAGGATATAACGTAAAATACAAAGCAAACTTCCTGACAGCGTGTCTATAAATTTGGAAATATTTCTTCATTACATCACATCACATTACTCATTAGTAACATCAGCCCTTGAAATTACCGGCGGCAAAAGGCAATTGCCGCCGATATTGCCTCCGAACTCGCCTTTACAGGCGGCATTTTTTGCCGCCAACGGTATTTTTGTTGCAATTGTGGTAAATGATCTATTTTTGTGAAATCTTCCCACTTTTTTGGCTTGTTGAACCTCAACGGTCTCCGGTGGCCGGTCTTGCCGGGACGAGTTTTGAAGAATTCACTAGTTCTTTGGCGTCGTAATTGTGGTATGTTTTATCACATGTGACGTGAAGTATCACGCCTACACGCTGCTACCGCTGCACATGTGTCCCGCCACATCACCTCCTGGCTACTTCGCGTCAATTAAAAGATTCGAAACTTTTCTAGTTTTTTGTGTTTCACTGAATAAAGGTACGTTTAGTTTTTGCTTTTTTCAGTCTTTCTTGTAAATGGTTAATGCTTCTTTGCTTCAATCTTCTGTCTGGTCTTCGTTTGTAGCTGTACGGACAGTACGTTTCCAGTTTCCGTCACGTTTGTAGACTAGTTAAAACAGTATTGTAATTATTTAAATAAACAACGTATTAAAATAATAAAAGATTCATTTCATACATAAACTTTACACTTTGCTGTCACCTAGTATCTAATTTAGTTTTCTACTTTTGTTAAAAAACATTTCTTTATACTATCTTTGTTGAGCAACTTACTTAAAAACTTCTATAGATGGTTAAAACACACTGAGAACTCAGAACAGTTAGATGTTAATATTATATAAAAAAATAGGCACACGGTGTGTGCACGTGTCCGTGCCCAAGGAATACCAGTGTCCAGTGATGTCAACAAACAACAAATAAGTTTAACAGCCAAAAGTAGCAGCCTGCAGCCCAAAATTTCGGGCTGTGGCCCAAACTCTGATAGACCCAAAACGCTTGTTTTTAATTGTTTTCACGTTGTTTGCTTCCTGGCGTCACGTTGATCGCTGTGTTAACATAGGCTGTCTGGGTGGTGGGTGTCAAAATTTGTAGCGTGGTTTGTGTAACTCCGGGGCGGAATTTCCTGGTTATGGCAGGCTGCTCCTTACCAAACTAAGTAGCCATGTGCATATTATATATAAAAATCTAGTATTATAAAAGCATGCAATAAAGTTTGTAATTTTCTTAAACACAGAATCCTATATGTGCTTTGCTTCGTGGAAATGGTTAAACTGAAAACTGTTGAAGGCTGGGGCTTCACTTGTCTGGGGTATGAGACAAATGGACATGGCGATGTCACGAAAATGTTCTGTAGAACATGTCGGGAATTTTACTCTTCGAACGATGAACAAAATAAGTTGTCTGAAAAATTCACAGGATCTGGAAAATTCCTAGAGCAATCAAATGCATACGTAAAAGGCACGCAAATTATAAAGAAGGCAAACTTTGAAAAGCATCTAACCATTGAGAACCACAGGCAAGCAGCTCTCAGGCTTAGAGAAAAGGAACTAATGTCTGCAGCTGGTCCGTCAAGCAGTGGCGAAAGTAGTGATACTCATGCCCCTTGTGGAACAAGTTCTATTGGACATGGAGGTCCAAAGCAAACATTGCTTCGACCAATGATTCAAAAGTTGAACGCTACCCAACGACAGCAACTTGGTAGAAAATTTCAACTTGCCCATTTCACCTGCTCATATTCGAAGTCATTCAAGTCTTATGCAGATTTTGCGGCATTTGAAAAAACGTACCACAATGTTGATCTTGGCAATGGTTACTTGACCGACAAAGCTGGAGCTGAAATCATGAAGTATATCAGCATTAATCAGCGCATGACTAATATCACGAGGCCATTGAACAATAATGTTTTACATTATTACAGTGTTCTCTTTGATGGAGCCAGCAGCGCGAAATGTGTTGACGAAAAAGAACTGTTCGTTATCAAAACTTGCGTGGAGGGACAACCAACATTTAATGTCATGTCTTTAGAGGAACCTGAAGAATGTAACGCACAAGGAATCAAAGAAGCAATGGAGAAATCCCTATCTAAAATGAACTTTAACTTTGAACGTAAGAACAAGGAGATAGGAATGTGTAGTGATGGTGCAGCAGTTAACCGCGCAGTTTACAATTTGTTAGCTGAGGAATTTGGGGATCATTATCTCATTATGCTCTGTCCCTCACATAAGTTTGAGCTTGCTATCAATGATGCATTTGGTTCTTCCCGCTTGCATAACGGGACTGAGAAGGATTACACTGAGGTGTACTCTCTGTTCAAAAAGGCAAAGTCTTTTTATGGGTATTCCCTTGAAAAGGTACAAGAGGCTAAGTGGGACTAGGTGGACTGAGCATCGTGTTGCCGCCTTAGATTCCCACCTTCATAACATGCCTGTACTTCTAGGGTTTTGTGACCAGCAAATAAATTCACCTCATAATGATACCATTAAGAAACTTATTCCGACCATCCAGGGGATAAGAAAGTGCGTGTCTGACGTCTTTGATTTTTAACGCAGTAAAACTCGACATTCTCGCAATGCTGCGTCCAATGAGCATGATAGAATACTGCGCTGTTATCACCGCAGTTCTTGACTACTTGTCAAATGACTGTTGATAATGTCAACCGAATGCATACTTTGCTCACTGATCACAAGGGGCTTGAATGTGATTTACTGAAGGATGAAGAACTCTTTCCTCGCACGATTAAACTTCTCGCTTCACTTGAAGAAGAGGATACCGAGATCATACCAGAGCGTCGTACGCGGATGGACGCTGCTAACAACCCTGATAATTCGCATTCTTTGTTTCATGGCTACCTAATGTCAGGCACCGTTGATAAGTCGTTGAAACTGGTCACTAATCAGTTAGCAGAGATTCTTGACCGACTCGCGAAATCGCTAGGTCAACGTTATGCACCTATTATACAGGACGAGTTTTTCACTGCCACGGCAAAATTTTTGGATACCGAGTCCTACAGTAACACAGATTTTGAAGCGTTGTTTAAGACTGTGTTGACTATCAAGGATCGGTACCATGCCCTTCTGTTAGCAAACGGTTGTGATCTCACTCGATTGAAAGCCGAATTCAGAATTCTGTATACGCATGTCCAGAAGTTCTTGTCCGAATGTTCGCCCGGCCAATGCTGGCCGCAGTTGTTCAAGCTCAGGGATGGGCTTTGTTTAAGAAACATACTGCATATTGCCGAAATCTGCATTGCAATCCCACTGTCAAACGCTGAAAGTGAACGAGTCTTTTCTTATCTGTGGAGACAACTCTCAAAAGAACGAATGTCCCTGAATCATGAAACATTGGAACGAATTCTTCAACTTCGATGCTCAAAGCAAGATTATTCGCTTGAATCCTATGACGAGGCAATCGATTTATTTTGACGGAGTATCCGGATGGCACTGTCCGAAAGCGAGGTCGACATGTGGGTGGCCATGCATATCCTGATCATCAACACAAACGGAAGAAAAGAAATGACGGGAACTCCAACATTACGACACCATCACTTGAACGGATCAACGAATTGTTAAACGAAGCAAAATCTATTAAAGATATCGACCCAGATTTAGTAGCGCTTTCAGATTTGGAGTCAGAATCAGAATCTGAATCAGACAGTGAAAGTGATAATTAATTCATAATATTAAAACTAACAGTATTGCGCTTTCTGAAACAATATTGCCATTTTTTAACGTTTGCTTATGTTGCAAAATTCAATGTTTACTTAAATATTGGTTAATAAAAGAGTAGAGATGATTGCTAGTCACGATCAGTCAATGAAAATGACAAATTGTTTATCCAAATCAAACGGTTGCAGTTGTCATCAATTTACCATTCTAAATCACTGAGAAATCACACGTGAGCGCCTATGCCATGTTAAAAATCGCTGATATGTGCAAATTTGGAGAGGGATTGGCGATTTAGCGACACAAATAAATTGCCGCCGAACTGCCGCCGAACATAGACGTATCGGCGGCAATATTTTGCCGCCGAGAATTTTTCCAAATTTCGAGGGCTGTAACATTACACATCACATTACATTACATTAGTTAACATTACACATAACAACACAACAACAGAACACGATGGAGAATTCTATTTACATAAATTTATCCGACAAATAACACTGTATGTGTGTATTTTGTCCAAAGTCAAACTACAAATGCTTGAAAAATAGTTCTCTTTAAGTTGAAGTTCATCTCATCACATTTAGTATATTACTGCAATACTGGCATGGCTACTGCTTATACCATTAGTTCATTTGGATTACTTGATAAATTGTTCGTTAATGCTTTTGTAGTAGAACACTGTCAATAACAAATTAAATTACGTTTTTTTGGAACTACCAGGCCCGTGACCGCCAAATAAATTTGGTTCAGTTGCCCACGGATGCTGTACGACCAACAAGTAACAGTATACCGTACATGTCTCGTCATGTATTACTATATTAACTCTTTTTGCACGTAAAATCATGTTTCTTCACTTTCCTGCACGGATCATTTTCAAAAGATGAGTGCACATCATAGTTGTGTCGCCGAATCATCGTGTTTTCAGTTTGAACAAGTCAATAGTAATTCCAATATTTTCGGCAAAAACCAGTGTCCAGTAATGCTATAGTGCTTGATAATCCAGTTGAACAAATTAAATGACGTTATTTCGAATTAGCAGGTCCATGACGGTACATGAATTTGGTTCAGTTGTCCAATGATACCGTACGACCGACAGGTAACAGTAAACCGTACATGTCTCTTCCTGTATTACTCTTGTTTCGCGCTTGTTTCATGTTTCTTGACTTTCTTACACAAATCATTTTCATAAGATGACTAACACACTACAGTTTGATAGTGTTTTCGTTATTTACTGTAATCCAATTGTTTGAACAGTCTGGTTAAATTCCAATGTTTTTGGCAAAAACCAGTGTCCAGTAATGCCATTGTGTTTGCTAATCCAGTTGCTCTTTCATATTTCTATCCAGAAGTAAGAATCTACAAAACAAAAGAACATAATTTTTAGAATACACTACAATAGCCCTAGGCCTAGCCTAATGAACGTCGTAAAGGGGGAGTGAAGTAAAAAAAACACTTACCATATAACGCGTTGATGAACATACTTTCACACATACAGTGGCAATAAATATACAATTAATATAAGATACAGAACACAGTTAACATACAGAATAAAGCGTAATGCGACATATAACAGAATTCCATGTCTAATTTCAAACTCCATGGTTTGTCAATTTAAAATGCACTGCTATTGGTAGTCAGTGCTAAACGATCTAGGCGGTTTTCTTCCTCAAGCCTGTATTGTAAATTAGCCGATGATTTTAAACTTGTTAATCGTTCATATGTCATGGGTTCAATGACGCAAGATGAAAGCGACTTCAC
Organism: Dendronephthya gigantea; assembly: GCF_004324835.1. NCBI lineage: Eukaryota > Metazoa > Cnidaria > Anthozoa > Malacalcyonacea > Nephtheidae > Dendronephthya > Dendronephthya gigantea. The sequence goes on from NW_021163126.1 coordinate 153,545, forward strand.
TCTGCTTATGGCAACGTATGAAACTCCAGCAGTTCTTTCTGATTTTCCAATATCTATCCAAGCTTTTGGAAAATAAGTCCTTGGCTCTTGTGTATGGTTAGAGCCCAGGCAAGTCTCAGAGACAGCTGTTGCCGCTCATGAAAACCAGTTTCTGACTGTGAGGAGACTGTGATTGGACATATTGGAACGCAAGATGGTTTGTTCATATTAAAAACAGGACCTCTATAGTTCTCAAACTCAATAATGACCGCAATAGGCAAGTCAGGTGGTTGATGGTTGCTCTGATAGACAATATCAACAACTGTTCCAGTAGCTCCATTACAGAGGCCAACACTTGACCACAAATTCATGGTTAACATAACTCTAGCACCTTTTGCTAGAAATACAACAGGTTCCAACCCAGACATATCATCTGAGGACATCTTTTTGGCCAATGCAGAGGAATGGCGAGCATTAATATGAGCAATTCTATGCTCAAGTTTTGTTAGCTGTTCATTATTGTAATTTGCAACTTGTTCATTACTATAGAAGAGTCTAGTAGCATCTTCAAAGTCACATAAATTGGTGACATTTGATGGTTGACGTGTCAGAAGTAATTTCCAGTCATCGACTGTTGACTCACCTTTGCAAAGTCATAACAACAAATCTCTGAACTGTATTTGTTCAGATGTCATACCTTGCACACGTTGATTTACCGTGAGCTTAACAACTTTGTCAAACATATGATATGCTTGATAACCTTGTTCGCCAAGAGCATTTGATGGTTTAGCATGATAAAGAGGCTTATCTGCCACTGGTGGCAATTGACCTGGATCACCAGTTAAAATTAGTGATTTTCCACCAAATACTTTGTCATTATAACCAGTTGCTTGTTTGCAATGCTTGTCTATCCAACCAAAAGTAACTTGGCCAAGCATGGAGTATTCATCAATAATGATGTACCCAATGTTATTAACACTCTCCTGTAATCTACACAAGCTTTGTCCTGTTAAGTCTTTACTGCCTCTTTACCCTATAGGTAACTTTAACAGGGAGTGCACAGTTACACCTTTAATGTTATAAGCTGCTTTACCTGTGGTAGCAGCAATCGCACATTTACTTTGCAAAACATTTCTAAGAGCATTAATAAGGTAACTTTTACCTGTCCCTGCAACACCATTTATAATTAGACATAATGGATCTTTTTCAGGTGATGTATCATCAAAATGAGACTTAACAATGTCAAAGGCAAGTTTTTGCATTCCACTAAAACTGTTTAGGTCAACAACATCATATTGCTCATCAATAGTGTAGTCCTCTTTGTTTGTTTTTATCCAGGTTGGCATTTCATGAATTTGTTGTTCGGAATAATTGCCTCTATCAACATGCCAATCATATGTTGACTCTGGTGTTTGTTCAGAATTCTCAAAAGGAGTGTGAAGGTCTGATAATATCATCCACTCTTCTCGTGTTACCTCTTGTTCTTCAGAAGGTTCATCTTCTGGTTCTTGACTTTGGATGACAGCTTGTAATTTGTCAAACCAGTCTGGGACATTAGATTGTCCATAAGGTGTTTGCAAGAATTGTTGCCAAGAATTGATTAGAACCTCGTCAGTTGGTTCTTGGTCACCCCACGCATTGTTTTGGGTTGTTTGCCAAGGTTTATACCTTAAGAGTTGATATTTACAATATAGTCCAAAATTTGGACCTTTGGGATTAGGAGAATAAGTTGGGAATATTCTCGGTATAACATTATCTGGCAATCTTATCAGTTCATTGTTAACAACTTTATATGTTGTGGCAAATTGAACAAAATTCATATTCATGATATTTTGCGAACTGTCATATTGCTCACGATTAGCGTACACATCGAGAAGTGAGTAATCGGTGCATGACTCACCTTCTTCAATACTTGCAGTGTCACATACTCTACGTGAACCATTTAAACTAACAGGTATCACATTAAATGATGAGCTATGGAGTTTTAAAGATAACAAATGATGCATTGTTTCCTGAGCAGCATAATCTCGTTCACTAAGAGATCTCATAACTACCTTCTTAATAGCTCTGCGAGGATCAGTATTACTGTCAACATTTTGCATAATAGAGTTAAATGCCTGTTTCAATAAAGGTGACCTTGGTTCACCTTTAGCAGCATATTTTGTGAGATATTCAACACAAGCATAGTGATCAATAACAACTTGAATATCACAATTTGCTCTCCATCCCTGCAGTTGAAGTCGTTGGTGATTATTTAACCTAGCATCGTTTCGTTTAGTCACAATTTTAGCTCTATATTGTTCATTATCTCCAGAAGTGTGGATTTTTTCAAATTCTAACTTTGTCTGTGGGCAATTATCAAATGGGAAATGAAATCTACATTACGAAAAAAAGTCAAATGAGACTGAAATGAAATCTACATTTCATTTCAGTCTCATTTGACTTTTTTCGTAGACAATAGCCAGTACTACAACGAGTGTGTCGTTGAACCATATTTAAAAGATCTACATAATCTGATTGTTTTTCATGTTCAGGAATGTCCTGATGCCTTTTTTGACATAGATGAATCTCAGGTCTTATCCACATGTCTTTATCTGGTGGATTAGGATTTACAGTTGATAGTAACCAATCAGCATACTGACATACTGTTTCAGCTGCTTTCTGACCAGCTTTTATATCATTGTCTAACTCTGTTGAATCAGAACAATCATTCTCATCTTTAAATTTTTGAGCCAAGAAGCCTTTCAAAGCAGTTTGGGTAAGCTGACACAAGCCTGGGTCATTATTTAGTTTAGCAGAACCATGACAATGAATACTACCTCTACCTTGGTATTCGTATCTAAACCAGTGCCATTTAGCACCAAGTGTTTCATAAAGCCAATGTTTAACAAAGCTTTCCAATCTCTGAGTAAAAAACCAGTCTACAAGATGTGGATTATTAATGACATTTTGTCGTTTAACCTGACTGGTACAATTACCAGCTCCACAATCATTATCAGCTTTAAACAGATCATGTAACTCAGGCCAATGCATGTCTGCAGAGGAAAAAGTGAAAAATAATGTTGGCGCTCCAACAATAGTTATTATGGCTTTGAGTTCGTCTCTTACTTTATTCCAGTAAGCATTAGTTCCAGCAATATTGCCGACATATCTGGACACTTTAGACATAAACACATTAGCATTGTTACTGGCAGCCATTTCTCGCAGTTCATCAATAGTGAGATGTGCTTCACTTGGATTTTGTTTTAAGAATATCCCACTTTGCTGTAAGATTCGCTTTCTTTGAATCATGTTAAATGCCCAATATGAAATTCGGGGATGATTGGCAATACGGTATACCCAGTTACCATCAATAATCTCGGCAAATTTTAAAAGATGCTTTATTCGTTCATGAAAAGGGACATCTCTCAGGAGCCCTTGATTAGTAGGATCACCTTTCCCATCAGGAAATAAAGTTGGGAAAGCCATTGTGGCTAGATGTGATACTTGATACTCATTTAACGGTTCATTCTCAACTGTGGGCCATTCTATTGGCTCATTTTTAGATAGCTGATTTCTCACAGCTTCAATTTCTTGTTGCTGTTGTTCACCGACAGGTAAAAAACTACTCATTTCTGTTGAGTTGTTGTAAACAATATCCTCTAATGGGTTATCAGTAGGTGGACCTACATCAGGGGAACAATTGTCATCAGAGACTATATCATCATCAGTCTCAACAGTCATAAGGTCTGATGGTACGCCGTTTTCAGGTAATGAATTTAATGCATCTTCATTAATTGGTAACTCAGAATAATGTGGGTTATTATTGATCAGCCAAAGTAAAGCATTGTGCACTTTTTCTTTTCGCACAGTAACATCCTTGAATGTGTTGTCTCTACCATTAACCTTCACAATAATCACAGCCAAGTCTTTAGGGTATCTTGGCAAAGATTTTGCAAGTTCTGTGACATTTTGAGGCAAGTTAATACAATGCCCTGAATAACCTCGTTGACCACCAGGTTTAATGTAAACTCTCATGATAGGAAGAGCGCGAGCAATTAACATTTCCTCAATCTGAGTTAAATTCTGCAAGTCATGTGGAACATGTGAAGGTATCATTGAATTTTCACAAGAAAATTTTTTAGGAGATTTTTTATCCCTAGAGCATCGTGAACAGACATAATTAGCAGCTGACTTCGATTTAGATTTTAATGGCCACACCTCTTGACAAATTGTGCACTGACTGATGGAATATTGAGCAGATTTATGAAATTTAGTAATGTTAGCTTTTGCCCAACTTTGGTTATGGATACTTCCATTTTTTGTAATGTCAAATTGTTTCAAATAATATTGCTGACTAACAATGTTGCTGCTGCTACTTTGTTCATGTGGAACTTGGTTTTTATTGTTTTCAGTAACAGTTTTTTCTGTTTGTTTTCTTTTTTTATATTTCCCAGCATTTTCGAGTCTAGTTTGCTTCTTGTTTTCAGTTTCCATTGCTAATTTTTCTCTCTGATATTTTTTATCATTTTCTAGTCTGGCTTGCTTGTCATTTTCGCTTTCTGTAGCTCGTTTTCTTTTTCGATAGTTTCTCTCATTTTCCAAAATTCTAGTTCGTTTCTCATTTGGGGTTCCATGTAAATCTTTTTCTTTTGCAGCTGAGCTTTCAAACACATTAGCGGTATTTTGATGGGTTATCTCGGAATTTTGTAATTCATGAACACTGACGCCCTTGACTTCAAAAGGTGTGACGTACAGTATTTTGGAAATAAATTATAAGATTATTTATATCTTGAACAGAAACTAATACACATTTCCCAAATGGGTGTACAATGCCATATAAATCCCTGGAATGAGGATCAAAAATTTTGAAATTTCTGTCAGGAGTTTTCAAAATTGCAACAGTGTTGCAATCAATGGTCAACAGACAATATTGATAATTCAATTCAGAATTGAAAAACAGATTATTGAGAGCATTCTCTAATGAATAGTGAGGTAAATTGTCAGTTGTCATAGACAAATCACCAGCAAATGGGTTACTGTATTGCAAATAATAGATCTTATCAAAAATTGAAACCATTTCAGGCAAATCAGTTAAGAGCAAGAAGGGTTTATTAATAGAGGTGCTTATACAACTATAGAGGCTATTTCCAGCACACAATATAACATTCAAGAATGATGAATCCCATTCGTCAATATTCTTTAGTTGATTATGTAGAACTGCAGTCAAACACATAGCAACACACTGTTTGCCAGCATTTTCTCTAAATTTTTTTGTATTGCCTTGGCTAAAATCAGCACATATTGTTTGGCTTGGGTCAACGACATCGTATATTGTGGGCCCAGGACGACATCATTTGCCATTCTCAACAACAGTGGAACATACACAATGCTATACTGTAATATTTGAGTGAACAACATTATCACTTGTTTCAAAATTTTGTTCCAAAATAAAATATGGCGCTCAGTATATTTCTTTGTTGGAAAATAAAATATGGTACTCAGGTACAATATTCGTACCAATATTATTATCATCATAATTGTTAATATAAACTGAAATATAAATATCAACATTGGAAAACAAATGTTGCCTTCAAGGCAAGCGGAATTCTGTTTGATTGTAAATTAAACGAGACTTACCTGTAAGTTGAAGTTTGATTGTAATTCTGTCTTGTCATCAGTCAGGAACGTAGGAGTCACATATGAGATGCGCATGCGTGTCTCGCCAGTCAGTCTTCAAAGTGGTCATGAGAATGAGCAGAAATACGGAACGTATGAGTCACCCGGGAGGGAAGGGAACCTGGGCATGTGCTTTTAATACCTTCTTTGCCCATCTAGCTATTGTTGCTTTGGTAACAGGTCGGAATGGTTTGACATAACTCAAAAATAGTTGATTGTTTTGTCCCCTTAAGCTCTGAGTCCTTTTCAGGTATTCCCTTAAGTGGATGACAACACATAGTTTTCTCTCAGACTCAAATTCTCGCAGAATAATCGGTTCTAAATGGTTTCCTGGCTTCGACTGTTTCAGCTTCTGTTGGATTGTGATTTGATATTTGCCTGGAAGTTCCTGGATGAATTGTATGTCAATTAAATGTATTGTCTGGCATCGTTGTGCTGTTAGTAAACAGAGAAGCATGTTCAGTTTAAGAGACAACTCTTTCAATGTCAGGTCTTTTGCACACGGTAATTTTAGTAAGTAGTTTAGGACAGTTTTAACACTCCAAATGTCTTTATAACGAGGTAAAGCTGGACGAAGTTCAAACACCCCTTTTTGGAAGCGGCGTACTAAAGGGTGTTCTCCAAATTTGAAACCATCCACTGGAGAAAGAACAGATGATAGAGCAGACCTTGCTGTATTCACTGCACTATAACCAAGGCCAGATTCGTATAATGAAGTCAAAAATTCTATTGCTTTGTTCAGATCTGGCTTAAATAACGAGAGTTTATGGTCTTTACAGTAGCATTCCCATCGTCTTAGATAAGAATTGTATTGCTTTGATGTTCCTGTCCTCCAGGAAGACATCAAAATATGTTTAGTGGTTTCAGTGAGATTATATTGGTTCAAACTTTGCCTGATAAGTGGCAGATCATTAATGTTAGTGTGGCATGTAGTGGGTGCCGTGCTTGTAGGTTTTGTGGCAGTTGAAGAAGTGTAGCTTTTGGCTTTATTATCATTGGTGGTTTGACGGTCAGCTGTAGTGCCTTTGGGTACCAATTCTGTGTTGTCCATTCTGGGATTACAACTATTCCCTCGGCTTTGTCTCGACAAATTTTGCTCAGAACTCGTGCAATAACACTAAATGGAGGAAATGCATACAATCTAATGTTGTTCCATTGCAAAGAGAAAGCATCTGCTGCCATGGCATGGGGGTCTGGTCTGTACGAACAATATGTAGTAAATTGTTTATTTATACGGGAGGCAAATAAATCCACCTCAGGAGAGAAGGATAATTGGCTCAAGGCCTTTTCCAAAATTTTTGGGGCTAGCATCCACTCTAAATTAGTATTTGAGTTCCGTGATTCTCCATCTGCTATTGTATTAAGTGAGCCAGGTAGGTAGGCAGCACTTACCCAAATTTTTCGTTTAATGCACCATTCCCATATGGTTTTACAGAGTTTGTTGCACTCATCTGAGTGACTTGTCCCCATATGGTTCAATATGCTTACAGCTGTGGTGTTATCTAGTCTTAGTCTTATGTGGACATTTGACCTGTCTTTTGCAAAGGTTTGTAATCCCATGAAAGCAGCAAATAATTCTAAATAGTTTATATGATTCTTCGATTCGATAGCAGACCAATGAACCCCTGTGGAAACCTTTTGGCATTCCGCACCCCAACCCGATAATGATGCATCTGTTGTAATCTGAAGGGTAGGTGCCCCGCGGGAAATATAATTCTGTTCATTGAATATATTATTTATCCACCATACTAGTTCTGATTTAGCAGGATGGGACAAAAGCATGGGGGCATCAAAATCCCCTTTGTTGCCCTTCAAGGCAGTCAGTTTGTCCCTTTCTAGGTATCTATAATACAGTGTGCCGTAGCTCGTTCCCGGGAAGCTTGAAACAATTTTCCCAATAACCTGTGCTACTTCGCGAATAGTATATTGCTTGCTGTTAAGCAAATGCTTGCATGCTTGTTGTAAACTTAGGGCTTTCTCCCTTGTAAGTTTGACTGTCATGGTGACAGAGTTTAAGATAAACCCCAAGATTGTGATAACCTGTGCTGGTATGAAATTCGACTTTTCTGGATGAACTACCAAGCCCAGGCGGGAAAATAATAGTGTGGTATCAATGATATTCTCAAGACATTGATGGAAACTGTTTCCCTGTAAATAAAAATCATCAAGGTGGCCTAAAGAAATGTGGCCTTGCTTATGTAGTTGAGAAAGTGGTACTTTTAGCAACTTTGTGAACTTTCTTGGTGCCGAAGATAACCCATTAGGTAAACAAGTGAATTCATAAGTATCATCCCCCATTTGAAACACAAAAATTTTGTATCCTGGCTGTTTATCGCAAATGAAAAATATGCATCTTTGATATCTAATGATGCCATGAAACAGCCCTCCTCCATAAGGTTTATTACATTTGTCAATGAGTCCATCTTGAAGTGATGATACACAACAGATTCGTTAAATTTCTTAAGGTTTAATATTAAACGATAGCTGCCATCTTTTTTGGGGCGTAAGAAAATAGTCGAAATGATCTGTTTGTGTGAGCTTGTAGTAACTCGAATGATATTTTTGTAAAGCATTTCTTTCAGAATACCTGGTATGAGTTCTAAAGCCTGCTTGTCAAAGTGGTGATTTAGTTTATGTTGGACAGGGGTTTCCATACGCTCAATTCTAATGCCTGAGATATCAGCTAAAATGCTTCTATCTGATGTAATTTTTGTCCATTCATGCCAATATTGTGATACTTGACCACCTTGGAAGGACCGGCATAAGGCGTGCAAATACTGTTTTAATACTGGAATAAAGTTAATAAAGGAGCTTACATTTTTTTGTATTAATTCCAATTGTGCTATCATTTTTTGCCTGTCTCCAGCGGCTGTTTTTGTCGTTTTGCTGGGTAATTGTGGCCTTTCCAAAAACCCTCCTTCTTCTGGCCTTTGTTGTAGCGATTGTGGAGGAGTAATGCAGGCTTCTATCTGTAGAATAAGGTTTCGTCCTGTAAGTGGTGTTTCTTCTCTTTGAGTGGCTCTTCAAATTTTTTCCCATTATGGCATTGGTCTCTTTGGCATCCTTTAGTTGTTTTTGCAGGTCATTACCAAACAGTAATGGCCCATTCGGGATGTCAGCCTGGCAGATTGAACCAATCTCAGAGGGGAGTGCAAACCGTATTTGTTCACGGCGTAGTCTTTGTAACTCCGAATTGGCATGACCCAACATGGCCAAAGCGTCCACAGATCTTGATGCAAGATTCTTATTAGCGTCATCTCTGATCTGTGGGAGTAGCTCATCCGCTGTTTGTAGCACTGTGACTGCTACTTTACGCAGTATTTGTTGGATGTTCGAGAACTGCAAGTCCATTTTCTTCTTTGTGGCACTTAGTAATGGCCAAATTTCTTTATTAACCTTGGTTGCTATAATGTTGGAGACGTTGCCTGGTCTCTTATAACGCTCAGTCATTATTTTGACTTTGTCGGGTGTTAATTTAATTCCCCAGCGTTTATCTGCAATCTCTGCTAGTTGTTTTTGTATAACTGGGTCCAGTAGTTTCGTCTTCATCAAGTAAATCAGACAGTTCTTTTAGAACAGAATCGGTCATATTTTGTTCATTGCTGTTATTCTGCCGTGATTGCTCAGTGAGCTTTCGTACGTCGACACTTTCCTTATCACTGTCGCCTGATGTGTGAATACTCATCTGGTCAGCTGCGCGACGTTGTCGTCTGCCAGGAGCACGATCATCGTCATCAACAAAACCGCTTGCATCACTTTCATACCTTGTTTCATCCTCACTGTCGCCCGAATTTGTCCCCCGGTCGCGTGTCCGGTTCGGATGGGATTGTTTACCCGGTGGGTATTTTTCGGTTTCGGGGAAGGTCGGCAAGCGGTTGACCAAGGCCGTTAGTAAGGTTGTCATCTGGCCCATATTTTCGTTAATATTCATGAGCATTTCATTGGTATTGGCGTCATTTTTGGCCGTAGGCTTTTGACTTGTGCTCGGTGAGCTAACTTGAGCCCGTTGCTTCGGTGAAGCGTTGGGGCGTTCATTATTGCTCATATGTCTGACGACCTCGCGGTCCGAGTCAGAGTCGGCTGCCATGATTTCGGTGTTTTTCTCTCTACCTAGAATTGTAATTCGTCTAAAAAAGGTAAGAACACTTGAAGGTCTTTCTCTTACCTTCGATTCGTCGAAACTTACCCGTTGATGGCTCCAAATTTTGAAGGATTAAAATTGTTTATTTACTGAGCCAAAAATTTTTCTGCTTGACTGATCAACGAACACGTAAGCACTGACTGGCGAGACACGCATGCGCATCTCATATGTGACTCTGTAGTGACGTAGACTGATGACAAGATAGAATTTTTGTGTTATGATGTGCGCCAATTCGGGCACGGTATTGCTCGATTGTTACTCCCATTTATGAGAGATCAATTGCCAGTTCTTTCTTCAAACTATATAATACAACAGACGTTTACTGCCTGAGTTTGAGCTTCGTTTTGCGTATTCAATATATGATATGTCAACAGGCAAAAATTATGCCTTTGTTTGTATTTTATATTAAGCGAGCACCACGGCTTCGCTAGGTTTAGTTTTATAAAAGCACAATGGCTTCGTTTGATTGCAAATAGTGTTTGATTCAAATGCTGACCAGCGTGAACACAATGGCTCTTGTGAGAACAAATGAACTCACACCACATATACCTATAAACAAAAAAAAACAACATTGAAACCTCCTGGATAAATGTTCGCTAGAAGCCGATACTATTAAGTTAATAGCACCATGGATAATATAAAAGATCTTTTATACTATTCATGAGAGCACGTGGAGTTGTGGACAACATTTGTAACACTGAATAAAAAATCTAACATTTCCTTGAGAAATGAGAATTCAGACCTATATCAATTGACTAAGAGACATACGGGTGATCACAGGTGTCTTACCTTGCCAAAAGAATCTTTAGACGAACAATTAAATGAATTAATGTGGTAGAAATCGAGATATCAATAGAAATAATAGCTCTATAGCGATTATTAAACCTGCAGTTTGCATAGAGTTCACACAAGTGGGGGGCAGCAGGTCGTGGTCGAACCGGAAGTCATTGAACACCCGCACCCATTTCTGGCTACGGCCTATTATATTGGCTATTATACAAGACAAATTACTGTATGGCTAGTTCAGGTACGTTATTACAAAATAAGTTATATCCTACGACCAGGCTTTAGAACTATATACTTGAACGGGTGCTTACTGTAAATTATGTTGAGGTTTTTTGAGGTCTGTTAGCTAGTGGCTCAATAAAAAGTCCATTTAGATAAAAATCTGTTGCAAACACCATTTACAGGTATAATTAACACTTGCTTTGATCAAACTGTAAACTCTGCTGCTAATGGTAAGATTGAAAGCATTGAAGTTTGATCTCAGGTAGACGATTAAATAAGTTGGAAAAAAATTGTACAAAACTCAACCTTTAATAATAACTTTATAGAAAAGTAACATGAACTAAAGAAAATACAAATGTTGTTCCTGAGGAACATAGGAAATAGAAATTGTTGGCAACAACATATTGAGTTCTTGTTGTCACATACAATAAGTCAATAGAATTACCTTGTACCATTAATTAATGAACTTAAGTAACATGAACTGAAACACAATCAATATCATTTGTGGACAACATGCATGTTATCAACAATAGTTTGAGTTTATGTTTTTATAACCCAATATTTAATGAACAAGTAAAATGAACTGATTAAACACAAACAAAGTCATTTTTCTCAACATACCATGGTGTTATGAACAACAGTTTAAGTTTGTCTTTAAAACTCAATATTATATATTTGTTACTTTAGAAGTGACAGAGTCAAAGGGAACAGAGATGTCCTTTTCTGCCTGCAAGATTGCTATGAGAATTTCATCTTCTGTTGTATCATTCAGGTCAACAGCAATGCCCAATTTTTCCACCAGCTGCTTGACATCATTGGGGTAAAATGAGAGCTTTTGCTTTTGTTCTGTGTTATCAACATTTTGGACCAGTGCTTTTATGAACCACTGTGTTGCACACGAACTAAGAACTTGGCTCATCTTGCATGATGTGCACTCACCAAGAATACCATTTGCATGTTGGTTAACACTCTTGCCACAGGATCTGCAGGAAGGCTGCTTCAAAGCTTGCTGGATACCCAATATTCTGGCAGTCCATGTAATTGATGTGACCACAGACAAATCCTCCCCAACATCAACCAATGGATGTGTAAATGGCTCTGTTTCTGTGTGGGTAAACTTTTCTGTTTTGGCAGTGTTTAGATATCTGTCAGTCTTGGTAACTTTGACACGAAGATTCTTTAAAAGGTAGGTTTTGTTTAGTTCCAGAGATCCAACATAATCTTCCCATAATATTACTTTTGTTGATGAAGTTGTATCTCTCACAATAGCTTCTTGTTTTTTCAGTTTTCCATGGTGCTGTGTGTTGAGATATTTGATGCCTGATAGCTCAGCAACTTCGCCTTTGAGTGAAACAATTTGTTCCCCTGCTACATTTTGAAGGAAGGATATGTTGGGAATGAGCCCATCTTCATTGCAAATTTCAGTGCGTGGGAAGTCAATTTCATCAATTGGCAATGGTGTGATTTTTGTATACTTGTTAATAAAGATATCTTGGCGTTGTTTCTGATAATTTTTTATCTTCACTGGCGATTTCACTTTTTCGAGTGTTTTTAATTCAGTTTGCTTCTCTGGCGAGAAGCACACAGGTCTCACCGATTCCTCTTTAGTTTGGAGAATAAGATAAAAAAAACGCCTTTCACTTGTTGAAGCTTTTTTTACAGGTGACACTGCATGAATGTAACATGTAGCTTCAGAAGTAACTTCAGAAGAAGTACAACCTGTTGATTTGATAAGATATTTTAGCATATTTTCAGCAACAATTGACCTTCAATAGTTAATTAAATAATCTATAAGGCCATAATCAGACCTCTGAAAATAATCAATGGTGGTGGTAATGCCTCTCATAAGTGCACTTGCTAGGAGTAATGTCAAATTTTGACAAAATGACAAATCATGGCTGCAATGCCTATAGCCCTGGGCTGGTTTGTCAAAAACTGCGAGTTTCAGTTTGATAGTCTGGCAGTTAAATGCGTTTCTAAGTTTATTGTCCAGTCAGATGAGTAGTTTTGAAGTAAACCCAGAAATCAACAGTCAATTTATGCAAACGTAAACAAGATCACCGACATCCAAACGAAGGCCATATTCATGCAACAAAACATGTTAAATATCTTCGTATAATTTAAGCCAATTTGGAATATTAACCCAGATTTGTTTATTTTATAACCTAGATAATATAATCGCGATCTTGTAATACACTGGCATAATATACTTTGGCGAAAGCAGACGGCATTCACACAAATACGGAAAACTTATAATGCGACCGGCGCTTTACTCCTGGGCGGGGTTGCTCGAAAAAGCAAAGCAGTTGTTTTACAGTTCACTGACAAAAAACCTGATATCACTTGCATACAAACAAATAGCAAAAAGCTACAATCCTGGTCAAAACATTGACGACACTCTGTGTTAGTTGACACTACAGTCAGCAGTCGCGGGGTTTATTTCAAAATTCTCCCCCTTTCCCCCACAAATCAATGTTGAGTGATGTGTCATAACTCATTCAAGCATTTAGCATAGATTCAACATTGATTAGGGGGGCGAGGGGGGGAAACGAAACAGAAATATTAATATTTTGTGTAAAAAAGTACAAATCATTCAGAGTGTAGTCGATGGTTTTGGCCAGGATTGTAGCTATGCCACTGTTAACATTAATCCATATACTATTAACAGTGCTTATTATTCCACTATTGTGCATTTTTTTCTATATTTAGCACCAATTTTTGTTAAATGGGAGCAGCATGTTCCATGATTACAACTATTACATTTTGCAGTACAGGTCTTAATTGTATGTCCAATATTGTTACAATTTGAACAAGTGTAATCTCGTTTTGCTCGAGAACATCCAGCAGCCTCTAAATGCTGTACCCGTTTTCTTTTAAAAAATAATTGCTTAATAGCTGAAATACCTTGGTGATTTGTTGATCTAAAAAAGTTTTTTGAGGTAATATCATTGTATTTCTCCATTCCTTGTTGCGTAAATTGTTCAATGTTTCCATAAAGCGAAAGGAATTCTGGAACATGTTGGCTGAAGGCATGCATATATGGGGTGACATCTTTTGTTTGATAAATGCTCAGAAATTTGTTCATCCACATTTTGACTTTTGAATTGAATTCCACTGCCTGATCAATTTCCACATTCTGTTTCAAATCCTCTGTGAGAGTGGTAAAATCATTCCAAATTTGTTGTATTTCTTCAGAATGTGGACAATTTGGTAAAAGAGACGCAATTTTGATATTCTTAAAAAGTTTTTGTTTTTCTGGCCCTGTTAAATCCCTGTATTCCAGCTGTTTCGATTCTTTGCCTACGTAAAACTGAAATGCAATCCCTAGGCTTTGAAGATATTTTTCATATTCAGCCATGTGTTTATATTTTTCCCTTGCAAAATTGTCTGTAAATTGCTTTTTCTTTTGGATTGCATCACATGTTTTCAGTTCCCTAATAAGTAGTTCAATAAGATTGTCAGTTGTTCTGAGGTATAGGTGAAGCATGTCAATAATAACATGGCTTTTACGAATGAATGGAAATAGAGGTTCATGATTACAATTAAACTTTTTTCTTCTGGCAAACTGTTTAAATTTTTTTGTTGTCCTTGCTCTTAAATCTGGATCCAGAATTGACCAAGATTTTTTCATGTTGTACCTTTCATTCTTAGGGCATGTGCACCATATACATGCAAAATCAGCATTTGTACCAACTATACCACACACACATGCCAGGAATTTCCAGTCACCACCAAGAAAATATTCCAGTGGGTAGGTTGTGTCATCAACATTTATGCTTTCCATTCCTGGATTATATCTCTTAAGCTCTCTGCCAATGTTTTGTAGCTTTCTGTTGTCTTAATAATTGCCAAAAGGTAATTACCCTTCTCACTCATGGATTGATTCTGTTCATTAATAACTGTGTAAGTAATATTTACTATGTTTAATCTTTTTCCAACTTTAGTTCCATCTCCACTGATCTTGACCTTAGCTTTTTCTCCAGGAATTATCACACCAACCTCTTTTAGCCTCTTAATTTGTTCAGTAATACCGTTACGAAAACTCATTTGGATGCCATGTTGCTCTCCTGGTGTTAGTTTATGATTCCATGTTTCATTATCTTGCTCAGGCAGGGTGACTCTTTTGAATTCATGGATATTTCATGCCAAGCTTCGTTTGATGTATGAAACCTGTCCTTCAAGTAGAGCCAGGTATTCAGATTATCAATCTCCTCATCTAACATTTCCTCCTGATTTTCATTCACATCATCTTCATTAAATAAAAAACATTCAACTTCCCCAGTGCTTTCATTGTACAATTCAACCTTTGATGGTACAAATCCATAGAGCCCGAGAAATGACAGTCCTGTTTCACATTGTTCTTTCAATTGCTTTTGCACTCTTTTTTGGTGTTGTTTTGTGTAGTTGCTAAATTCTTTCTTTTTACCAGGACCCCTTGTTTTTTTGTTGGATGATAGTTTTGCAATTTTCTTCACAAGTTGCTTAAACTTGCCTTTGTATGCAATTCGGTTTTTACATCAGTTTTCTTTAATAATTCTAAATCCTCTTCAACTTTCGCTCTTTTTACACATTCAGCTTCCAGGGCACTTTCTAGCTTCCTTTTTCCATCACGTAGCTCTACATTTTCTTTCCGTATGTAACCCTCCAATATCAGTTTTATCGTAATGAATACTCACTTTATATGAAGAATTCTTCCATAAATTCAGCAGTTTAATAGACTGTCTGCCACCTGCTTTTTTCGCTCGTTTCATTGCAGAATTCAGTTTACTGATTTTAATTTTAAATACTTGAATAATATGGTTGTTGAGTTTCCATATATACCTGATTTAATGAGGATTTCAGTGACAACCATGGTCAACCAAGAGATATAATCTTGACCATCTAGTTGTTCCAGCTCAGTTGACAATGAGTAAATCAAATAGCTATACGAACGAATCGATGAAGCAATATTTAAAATAACAAAAATTACCTACTATAAAGCTGATCTGCCTGATCATTGCTGCGGAGCGAGCGAGCCTGAAGCGAGCGAGCGTAGCAGCAGTCTAATTTGTGCAGAGAGGGGGTTCTGAACTAAATTTTATTTAGCGCAAGGAATTGTGGTCGTGCGCGTTTTCTATGCGTAGAACACAAATTTTAAACTCGCTCATATCCATGTGCTTTTTTATTTCGATGGACAGGATCAGCTTCTGTTCTATTTTGACTATTCAAGATAAGATATTTTTATCTTTCGTTCATATGTTACGTTTACAGTTGTTACAATTTTAACTTGTATATTTATGAAACGCTAAAAGTATACAATCGATCACAGCTAGATTCATGCTGTATATATAAGAACTATATAAATTCTTCTAGAATATTAAGATGTACTATCCAATTTGCTAATTCGCTTTCCTTAGCAGTTGAGCTGTCAGTGCTGTGAAGCAAATCAAGTCTTACATACAGATGCCTTAAAGTCTTTTTTATCCATTGACATTTGTATTCTTTTGCTGATTTCCATATTTTGCATCAAATGATGTTTCAAGTATGCGGCTTGACGCTTGCAAGTCGTGTTTAATAACATGACACAGTCGCAGATAAAATATGCAATTGAATTGATTGTCTAAATTGCCTGACTGAATCACTCAGATTCGTGCAATGTTTGACTTATTTTATATTAGGTTACTGTAAGCATAGGCATATGTTTTTATTCCTATTTTACAATGAGCTGAATGTTTTTGTTATTTAGTGCTTTTACCGGATCTTCACCTGGTTTCTGATTACACGTCTTCTCGAGCGGGTTCAAAGTTCAAAGTATTACGTGATGTTTTATCACTCTTCACATGAAGCCAAACATTTACATGGACTCTTACGACAAAGACAAATAGCATATTTTAAAAACAAATATCCATGTTACCAAAGAATGTTCTATTTTGTTAAACATGTGCTACTGCAGGGCCTGTATTTTCGCTAGGTGGAATTTTGCGCGCCCAAACAATATTTTCCGCGCGGAAACTGAAAAGTACAATACTATGTCGCTACGCGTGCTAAATTCTAGCCAATATTACTATTATTGTTAATACTCCTGTTGTGATTCGTATGTTAAAATATTTTTAAAACTAGCTGCTTCTAAAGATTTTGACTTCAACGAGCTGTAACTCGCAAGACAGCGTTCTCGCCTTTACCCTTCCACAGCGGGAAAAACACTCCCGGGTCTATCCAACATCGGGGAAATTGGTATTCATGACACTGTAAAATGACTATTTTCAGACGATTTGTTTTTGCCGAGTGCAATCTACAAATCCTTTGGGCAATTGAACATTTATGAATCTTTTCTTTATAGCAAATTTACTCGCGAAATCATAAGTATAAACAAGCCTATTTCAAAACAATTTCGAGATAAAAGTTAGAACTTGATATAGCATATATTGACCTACATATTGACGTCATTGACAGTGTTCTCGCAAACAGGTATTAATTCATGTACAGCCCCAGCGAGTTAACGCTCAATAGAGGTTCGCTTTACGTGTTTTAAACCTGCCATTGCTATTAGTTGAAACGGATTTAGTTTACTAACATTTCATATAACAATTCACTTTGACCCTAAAATGCTCGCAGCAATCCCTACCTTGCAGGTAACCTAGTATATTTTATATACCATCAACTCAGTAACGGAAAATATTGGAATATATGAATAAATAATGTTGTGTTGACTTACTTGCTTATGCAATACACAAACTGCGACGATGTGTCCGTCGAAATTTCTGCCCCGTTTTTGTTTATAGCCGTCGCTATCTGCACAGCGACAGCGAGAATAAGGACAAAATACACCCAGAACTTCCAGGCCATTTTGACGAGCCTAAACTCAATATTTTTTTAAACAATTTACTACCAAAATGTTGCAAATTTTGCGCTCTATTCAAATTTGGCGGAAACTATAGTCATAGACCTGCGCAGTTCGTGCTCACATTCAATCCCCGAGTCTACGCAGCGCGCATAATAGTAAACATTAGTAAAATATTGCGCAATTGATCCAAAACAACTAAAAAATGACGAGCTTTAATTAACTCCAATTGCCGTAAAAATATATTCAAAACACGACCCATAACCTATATTTTAATATTCCAATGGCAACTCATGAATAGCTGGCATGCAGAAACGGCAAGAAGCAAAAAACTACAAAATGTCCTCTTATATTGCGGCAAATCTAGAGAAATATGACCCCGCGTAATACAAGTAGACTTTTTGTTCAGCAAAAGTTTGATATGAAACTGGCGTTTAAAAAAGATTCTGGAGAATCAACTGCCGGTACTTTGCTTGCAAGATTATTGCCAATAATGGTAAAATAACTGCAAAAATTATTCAAAATAGTATCTGAATTTGTCACAACATTACCATTAATTCTAAAACTTGTAGGAAATTTTGAATTTGAACTTTTCCACCAAATAATTTGATTAGGCATTTTCCATGTATCTCTTAAATTAAATTTAGTTTTTTCCAATTTCTTTTCAAAATATAAATGCTTAACAACTTGCACACAATGATTCAGCTGATTCTTATAAGAAGTTGCAGTGTCTAACACTCCCATCTGCAACTTGTCTTGCAATACTTAGGTAATTAGCCAATCTGGAAGCCAATTTAAAATTCTCACAATAACTCATATTACGATTAATGGAATTTTTTTGTGATCTGCTTTGTTTTTTTTTGAATTTTTAGTTGTTAGTTATATTTATGTAAAAAGTCATTGTAATTTTGTTACGCATTATTTTTTTTTATTAATGGGGATAGACATCAAAAACGGTAAACAATTATTCAAAAGTGTATGCCTAAGTATCAATTTTGAATAATTAGCAGGAGACAATGACTATGGAATTATGAATAAGAGTATCGGAAGCTGCACTGTGAGAGAGAAATTCCGGCATGATAACAGGGTGTCAATCTTTAGTCTTAAGTGTGATGTTGGGATTTTGTTGAAGGTGAGACTGTAAGCATCTGTAGAAATAAATGGATAAGGCAGTTCAGGTTTGTGTGAAGTTTAAAAAAAGTTTAAAGAAAAGTAGCGTTGCACAGACTGAGATTTCTTTAATAATTTTCTTGTATGATTGCATGGCGACTTTAGTAATTATAATAACTTGTAGGTACACCACGTAAGTATTAAATACTGCAAAGCTTTCGGTCCGTTAACCCGGACCTTCCAATATTGCACTGATGAAGGTCCGGGTTAACGGACCGAAAGCTTTGCAGTATTTAATACTTACGTGGTGTACCTACAAGTTATTATAATTATTGAGATTTCTTTGTTTGACGTAAAGAGCACTGCCACACAATGTGGACAAGAACAGGAAGGAAGCTACAGTCGAAGTGAAAGGGTTAGGAATTGGACACACGATCGCTTAAAAGCGAAGTACTTGGCAGTAAAGATGAAATTTTACAATGGTGTATGAAAGAGGATCTTATCGCGCGAGAAAGATTATGCGGTCATTGCAAAAAACCAATGAAGCTGATAGAGTGTGATGATCGGTCAGATGGGTACAAATGGGAATGTCGCAGACAAGAAAATGGTAAACGGCACAAGACAGAAATGTCTATTCGTCATGGAAGCTGGTTCGACAATAGCAACATGATGCTTGTAGAAATATTAAAATTTACGTATTGGTGGTGCCGCAAAGTTAAACAAGAGAATATTTGTCACGAGATGAGTATTGCTTCAAATACTGCAGTTGATTGGGACAGCTTCTGTTGTGAAACATGCGAAGTGACACTGCTTGAACGAAAACAGCAAATTGGTGGGCCAGGCAAGGTTGTGCAGATTGATGAAAGCAAATTCGGAAAGAGGAAATACCAGCGCGGCCATCGTGTGGAAGGACAGTGGGTGTTTGGAGGAATTGAAAAAGGTTTTATGGCAGCGGTAGACAAACAAGATGAGGCAACCCTTCTACCAATAATTTTCCAAAACATTGCGAAGGGAACAACCATAGTTTCAGATTGTTGGAAAGCTTATATTAATTTGGAAAAATATGGCTACGAACATCGGTTGGTTAATCATTCTAAAGAATTTGTGAACACTGAAGGATTTCATACTAATAAAATAGAAGGACACTGGAGGCAAGCAAAATATCAATTGCCATCCTTTGGGGTGAAAAAGATTGCCTTTTCATCTCACCTAGCAGAATTTCTTTGGCGATATGAAAATAAGGGTCAGGACTTATTTTCTGTTTTTCTACAAGATGTGAGAAAAATCTACGGAGAATTTAAATAAAGTATAGTAAAAGAAATTTGTAGTTGAATGAATCTGTAAACATTTAAACTTGAATAAAATTTTCATGCATAAATTTTTAAGAAATAAAATATTTCAGATGTATATTGTTTTTGTTTTGACTGCGTAGCCACTAAATGACAAGTATTGTGAATGAAAAATATTAGCATTTCTATAATGACGTATTTAAAGGTTAGTTTCATTTTTTAGAGCCTATGTAACTAGAACCACGATGAAACAAGTAATAAATTACTAGTGGACAGGTATTCTGCAGTCTAGCCGATTCATCTCTTGTGAATCGGCTCTTTCTTTCAACAATATCCTTTGTTGCAGAAGGAGGGACATGGGCTATGGTTGAGGAGATAAGAACAGGGTTACTATCATTCAAAGAAATTTGCCTTGCCACACCATCTGCATCATTAACTCTTCTGTGAAATATTCTGGATATGAGTTGTGGGACATATTCATAACCCTTTTCAACTTTCACAATTTTAATATCTCATTGCCTCGTTCTTGGGTTATACTTTTTTGTCCTGACATCTTGTCCAGATTTAGTCTTTGTTTGGGGAAGATTAATGTGGTAATTCCAGTCAATTGCTGCCAACTGGATTCAAGCAAGACAAATGGATTCAACAAGTAATGTAGCAGAAACAAAATGGTAACTGACTTTTGGTGCATTCACACAACCAGGTGATTGACAGCGAGCTTGAAATATCTCCAATAACAGTGGAAGAGAGCACACAAATTTGCTTTCCTTAACCATCTCAAATTCATATGGAAACTTGTTGATCTCCTCACCCCTACTCAGTTTACGATGAGGTCCAAATGTTATGTGGCTGGTACTGGCAACCTCTGGGATTTGTGGTGAGTCAGGTGTTTTGGGGGATCTTTCTGTTCATCATTAGCATCGTAATCAATGAAACTGTTTGAAAAATATATAAGATATATATATATATATATATATATATATATATATATATATATATATATATATATATATATATATATAAGGAAAATATTATAAGGAAAATATTAAGCAATATATTTGGATAATCAAAATACTGAATAAACAAGAAAAAAAACTCACTACATTTCATCTCCAGATAATATATCATCTGACTCATCATCCACATCTATTTTTGGTTCAGTTGCACTATATAGTTATATGACACATAAAATTGATGTTACAATAAAATGGCAATAAAGACATTTTGTAATGCATTTATCTTACCCACTATCTTCTGAATCAGATTCTCCAAGAACTCTATCAGCATTCAGTTCTGCAATGGCTGGGTGTGAAAGGTTGTGTTGGTGGCTACAAATTAAAAAAAGAAATAAACATTAACCCATTAGTTCCAGAACTGTATTTTATTTACCCCATGCATAATTGCTTTGAACTTTCATATAATAATCTTAAACTATACCAATAGTCTTGTTCAGAGCTGTCTGCAGTATCAGTACTTTCACCCTCATCATCAGTGAATAATGATATGTTCATTTTCGAAGTACTAGTTTCACCCATTAGACTATGAAATTCGATCATGAATAGAAACTAATTTTTTAATATTATTTAGTTATCACCAACATACTCTCAATAATTGCATATTGATAAGGAACAATATAATATTACATAATATAATTTATAAACCTTTTGTGTGGTGACATATGTTCCAAATTGCCTACTTCCATATTTTCTCCTCTATCAAAAATTGGTGATATCGAGGGCAAAATTGGAGGAACATTTACTCGATTATCTTGTCTAGATGGGGTAGATGTTTTAATGACGCCTAAAAAAATTAATCGCATTTTATTCATTATTTTACAAGAGGCGGCATTGACCATAGCATAAAGATAATTATGTAAATTTTGAGCCAGTTTACTTTGTATATTTGACACTATGTTTGCGCTCTCGCTCTCGGCCTGCATTTTCAATGTCTGATCTAAAGGAATAAACTGTATTATTAAAAATATACATATCTGCTGAGAAGCAACAGAAAAATAAAATATATGCACCCTTCTGCGGTATTCTAATGACAACAAATATGCGGCAAATTCACTGTCGGTACTTGAACCGTATCCAGCCTCATCTTTCGTGTCTTTCCACGATTTAAAAATCGTCAATGAAAAATAAACTTGTTTATGTTTACGATTCCAAACAGTTTGCGCGCTGTTAGAACGTTCGTATTTTCTCTTACGCCCTGCATTTATTCGCTTTCCACCGTGCGACGTGCCAAGTGCGGCCACCATCTTTGATTTACAAACTTGAAAAAATACAAGTGTAGAATTTCAAGTTTGTGATGCGCAGCAGGGATGCGCACAATGTGACACTGCTCCTTTAAAAGCTTCATCATTTGGAAACATATGCTTCTTTATAACCGCTCTTGAAAGCTGTAGAAAATCACCAGAGATATCGCTGGCAAGGGAACGATTTCCAGCATTTTTAATATAGGTATTTGTTACTTAGTGCACTTTTACCAAGAGTTCCGCCACCATCTTGAAAACTTATTACTGCTTTTGCAAGATTCCGCTGAATAAAACGCAGGTGCAATGAATTCGAAGGTGCAATATTTTGTGTCATTCTATAGGTGTGCCCTAGGAATTTAGCAGACTAGCTTGGCATTAAGCTTGGGAAACCTAATAGATTTAATAAATCTGGTGGGGGGGGGGGGACGATTGGTAATGAAAATTGACCTATGAAAATTTGACTAACTGTGAAGAATAGTTGTATTATAATTACATGATAATTGAGTTGTAAATATGGTAATTAATTAGGGGGATATAAAAACTGTGGAGAGAGTTTAAATCTGGGTCAGAGAGTTGAGACAGGACAAGTCAGCAAAGCGGTCCTAAGAGTTATAAAGAACATTTTGAGTGGAATAAGCAGAGTATTGGGGTGAACCCGTCTAGAAATTACTACGCTATATATATATTTGATAAAGTTGAAGTAAAGCCTTGAGAAGATATATTTGATAAAGTTGAAGTAAAGCCTTGAAAGTCAAGTATATTGAAGCGACAGGATTACTGAAGCAAAACCCAGAAGTGTGGTGAAGCTGAACAAGTCAGTGATGCAATAACCAAAACCGATAAAAAAAAACGTAAGAGACGAGGGTTTCCCTGGGAATCGCTTGGTGATACATTGTAACCAAAGTGTTGGGGCTAGACGAAGAAACAAGACGGACACTCTCTGGAATTAGGGTTTGTTTGAAAATACTGTAGAAAAATAATAGTTAGGGGTAGTTAATTAGAATAAAGGATTTTATTAATTATTAGAATACTTTTGTTGTTTTGGATCAGCGTTTGCAGCGCCCAAATCCACAATAGAAATCGTCACAATTGGTGGCAGCGGTGGGAAAATCAAAGCTGCAAAGGGTTGTTTTTATATTGTACCTTAAAATGACTTACTATAACAACCGGCAAATAGACTCGTTAAGGGATGAGTGTAATAAAAGACACATAGTTATAAACTCTAAGGACGGAGTTAAGACCTTGGCTGCCAGATTGCATACAAACGATATAAATAAGGTGGTTGACATGACGGACGAGGCACAGGCATCAAATATACATGATACCCAACCTGGAGAGTTTGAGAATGACAAAAATATACAAAATCTTTCAGATAGCCTGGGTAAATTGCATTGTGCCGGTGATTTTAAAACGAAAAATGAGGGTGAAATTCCCGGGGACAATGAGAAAATTAATTCCTTAGAACATGAGAGGGAAGAGAGAGAAATCAGGAGGGAAGAGAAAGAAATCAGGAGAGAAGAGCGTAGACAGCAAGCAAGATTTGAAGAGAGAGCTTGGGAAGTAGAATTACAGAGGGAAAGAGTTAAGACTCCATTGTTTTCCGAACACTCGGGAAAATTTGTGAAAGTGCAAGAAATGTGCGAGAAATGCGCAAGACCGAAGATATTGAAACTAAATTGCTGGTCAACTAAATTGCTGGTCAACATTGTCAGATGTCTCCATCATCTTTCTCTTCAGTGCTAGATCCTCCCTAGCAAGATAAAGGTGTTGTTTGTTAACAGAGATCTTTGTATTCATCTTTTTCTCTTTTTCATTATTGAGATATGTAGCAATCTTTTCTCTTTTGTCAATTGGATTTTGTGCTTTGGGTGTTCCTTGTGTGCCCTCTTCTTCCCCGGATATGCCAAACAGTGATTCCATTTCATCATCGCTGTTGACAACAACAGCATCTTTGCACAAACAAAGATGACTGTGACTTGTCTTTTTCACTGGATTTGTTGTTCTTTTCATGGGCTGAACTTGAATCAATTCCACCTGAATTAACATAAATGTTTACCCCATTTACTAGCAGTATTCTACCACTGATGAGTATATAGTCATCTGTTGTTTAATAGCAGAGTAAATACTGATATAGGACATATTTGAGTGCATTGCCAGCTAAAATCAACTAAACTAATGCAATAATTAATAATACAAATATTCTCAATAGCAGTGACTGAATGACTGTTTGTTCAGAGTACTATTTTATACTAGGAAATAAATCATAGTATGCGATAGAAGCGATGAATAAAAAGTATCATTCAATACTCGGCGATAAAAAGCAAAAAAATTGTAGTAAATAATACTGAATGTACCTTCGATACTTTTTGTCGAAGGGGCCTCTACCCATATGTCGTGGCATAAATCATAATATGTCATCATGATTCTACCTCCCCCGCTTCTTTTCCCGCTGTCGACTGCCTTCTTAAAATTACCCCAAATTGTTTTCAACTTTGCTGCAATTCGTTCTTTCGTAATTTGCTCCAGGGACTTTGACTTGGGATAGTCTGAATTTGGTTCTTCGATTTCGCCATCTTCATCAATTTTTGCATAGTGTTCAACAAAAATTTCTCTAATTTTTTCGTATTTTGACTTAACGCTTTCCCAATCTGTGCCTTTGAAAAGACAGTTGGAAGTAAATATTTTAACTGACTCAATCAACAGTTCGAGTTCGGAGTCAGTCCATGTGAAGAGTTTTTCTTTGACACGGCAGACATTTTGCAGTTTTGCTGATTCTTTCCCAATATTATATAGGTCTGTATGGCGGGAAATCGCCATTGATTCCATGACAACGGCGAAGATTTACGGAGCTTTATGGGTCGTGGTGTGAAAACTAATCTGGTATGAAAATCAATCCGGTATAGTGTAATTGAAGCCTAATAAAAATACTGGTAAAATTTGAAGAAGACTGTAAATATAGGTATAATTTAAATACCTATATTCCTATTATTATTTATATTTTTTGTGATAGTGTCGTTGATGGCACCAGTCCATACAATGAACCAATGTTCCTGGTGTTTTACAATTCCCTTGCAGAGTTTTTAGGAAAGTTCTGCTTCAACTGCAAGGCTGCAAATCCAAGGGTTCAGGTTAAGAGGATTGGATCAATGGTTACCTGTTGTTCAGGCTTGTAGTAAATGCCTTGTGGAAAACTTTATATGGAGAAGTCAACCTATGGTAATGGGAAGATGTCCAGCTGGAAATATCAGTCTCATTTACATGGGTAAAAATCGGCACGGGTGCTGCTCAAGAAAACTGAGCACTGATCGTTTACACTTGCATTTTGACGGAGTTTCGTTGGATTGATAGCACGGCAAGAAACTGGCATGGCCTGGATAGTTAGCTGAGCCTGCTTGTTGCTTATCCAGTTGAAAGACGCATGGCCCATGCGTGTACGCGCTGATATAAGCGTTATCAGTATGGCAGCCATTTACTTAACTTTTAGGATTAACCAGAAAAAGTCAATCAGTTGGAATAAAATCTGACTTTGTTGAACAAATGAGTTCACATTCTAGCACAATGTAATGTGAGAAGCCATGCTTCTTCTTCAAGTCAACATGAGAAGTCATTTTGTGACCACATTCAGGGCATTTTAAAACTTCGTTAAACACGCCAAATAAAATTGACATGTCCATAAATATAGTTCCTTCATTTTCTGAGCCCATGAAAGCAGAGTTCTTGCCAAACCGTCCCTCTATATCGCCAATCTTCGTCTTAGAAGGTCCGAGATTTTCATTACTTGATACGCCATCTTTGAATTTTTTGGTTTGTTTCTGCCAAGCAACTCTTGCCCGTTTTCGCTTCCTATTACGAACATTTCCCATTTTCGTACGGGAAACCAGAAACAAATAACTAAACCAAACCAATATTCAACAAACAAATGTAATTTGCGACTAAATATCGAGGAAAACGGAAGAATTTCGTACAGAAGTTTACAGCCAACGTGTCAAAGACGATTGTGAATTTGCTATGCAAAAATATGAATATATGATCAAGCATGCTTCTAAAACGGACCAATCAAATCACAGCAAGGAAAATAGGTCTTTAAATACCATACTTCAAAAGTAGAAACCAGAAAAGCTAGTTCATGGCTGTATTGGGCGAGGATATATGGTAAAAACGCGTTGCTAAGGCGTTGCTATGGAGGATAATTTGTGTAACCACAACTTTAGGAGCATTTTTCGCATTTAGAAATTATAAATTTCATGAAAGTAACTTAAAATTCGAAAAGTACACTAGTTAAAATACCCAAAACCTACAAAATCAAAATTTCGAAAACAATACGATAAATGACTTACAAAAGGGATATGACTACCTTTAAGCACTGTTTGAGATGCAGAACCACAAGCAATTAATGCATAATTTAGATAAGGATAAATCAGAGCATAGTAAAGATTAATCAAAATTTTAAGGTTTACAAAAGAAAGAATTTTAAATAGAAGCCCAATATGCTCCTTCTTATTTTATTGCAAACATGACTAACTTGATTTTTCCAACTTAGATTTGAATCAACGAGTATGCCCAGATATTTAACACAAGTCTCACATTTAAGTTCTTCATTGTTAATTTTAAGGGAGAGGGAATGGTTAATAAATTTTTGTCTGGCATGGAATAAAACGAAATTAGATTTTTTAAAATTCAATGAAAGTTTATTAGCACAAAGCCAAACAAACATTTTCCCCAATTCTTCATTCAGAAATATTTCCAACGATATTAAATCATTATTTGAAGCAAAAAAGTTAGAATCGTCAGCAAAGAGATGTAAATCCATAAGTGAACAGGAACTAAAGTCATTTAAATAAATCAAGAACAATAATGGTCCTAGCACAGAACCTTGAGGAACTCTGCAACTGATAGTAACTACATTAGATATATCACTATTAATAGATACAAACTGCTTACGATTTGATAAATACGAAGCAAAATAGACGAAATAGAGACTGGAATACTTAATTTGAATGGTGCGAAATCCACAGGACCTTATAGTATTCCTATAAATATTTTGAAGATAGTCAGAACTCTTGTGTCCAAACCACTTGAACTAATATTTAATATTTCTTTTCAAACAGGTATTGTACCTGACAAACTCAAATTAGCTAGAGTTATTCCAGTCTTTAAAGATGGATCTAAATTACAATTAAGTAATTATAGGCGGTGTCTGTAATATACCAACTCCCCAACTTCCCAACTTCGCGGTATAAATTTTCCGGTCAGCGTTAAATAATAAATAATTTATGATAATTATGTATGCGTAAACAGAGCATGTGTCATGTGCAAACGTGCGATATCCAAATTTTTCAACATGGCTGTTTGTAGCGATTTACTTTATAAAAGTGATCTTAGCAGCGAAGATCGTTTTAAGCTGCTGGTAACAGATGTTCCCGTTGAATTGGCACGGGAAAAACCTCCACCTAACCCGTCGAAAAGTGGGAATTACCTTGTAGATAAGAATGCGATTGGCGTAGATTGGAAACACACATCCAGCTCTTGGCTGAACTGGAATACCAAAACACGCATCTTCAGACGGTTGATTCGACTAGATGATTCTGACGACGACGATTCAGATGATGCAATAAGTTGGCAAAGCAAAGAAATTAAAGCCAAAGATATTAAGGCTGGGTTGCAGGGTGAGGGTTACCTGCTAAAAACGACTTACTATAACCATGCAAACGAGAAATACTCGGCCGTAAGAAGAGTCATCACAACGGTTGAAAGCTTCAAAAACAACGAAATTGGTAAGGCAATTAAAAAAAAAAGATTGGGGGATTTGCTGGGGGGTGCCACCCCCAGGCTATTAGGATTAGAGTAAGGGTTAGAATTAGCATAATTAGGATTCGGTTTAATTAGCTTAAAATACAAAAGAATACAAAATTACAAGTCTAAAAATATAGGAAGTACAGTATACCCGCACCAGATGTAAATCACCTGCTACAAAGAATTTCTCTGATTTGTCGTAAAGGTCATATGCACTTGTTATTTTAAGTAGTTATCATTTGTTATTGTAACCAAGAATTTGGTTACTCTTTGTCACCTAACTGAGGGTATATAACCAAGTTTTATTTGATGACTGATATTTCTTCTATAGATAATGTCTACTCAGCAGTACTGTGCCAGCAATTTGTAGTTTTTTTCCTTTCTAGAAGAGATGAATTATGCTCTTATACAATACATGTTTCCTAATAACATGGAGCAACAGTTATCACCAAAGAAGAGAAAAGGAAAGCCTTTCATTCCAACTGCACCATCAATCAAGAAGAAAATACAAGAGGCTGTTCAAACAGTTGCTGGGCCAAGAACAATAACAGCAAAACTTTCTGGGAATATCTTGTCACAAACTGTAGCAGGTACTGTGCAAGCATGTTTATAGAAAAACGACCTTTCTGACTGTGGCTTAGGGCTGGCAGGGCTTAGGTTGGTTGATTAAATTTGTATGCAATAAACAGTTAGCGTTTTTATCAAACAACATATTTTGTTTGATTCTTTTGCAACTTTTAACCAAAATAAAAATGGGTCTTGGTTTAAGAATATTCTTTAAGAATATTTGTGAAAATGTTCCATTATTTCCTAAGATATTTTGCTTATAGCCAGACATATTTTTTCCCCACAAAAGAAAATAAGAAAATCCTACTGTGTGCAATGTATGCAATGCAACTATGTGCCTGCTCGCCACAAACTCAACTTTTTTATTTTCTCAAGGAATGGCTCCAAGAGATGTTAATCAGGTTTCATACTACAGAAAGAAACTGCGTAAAGAAAAAAAGAGTGATGATCAATTTCAAGAGATCCTATTATACTCTTCAAATGATGCAATTGGGAAACATTGCATACGAAACTTACAATTTCATAGCAAAGGTTTCAGATTTGTCTTTTCAATTGAGGCACAACTAGAAGAAATAATTGCTTCATGCACTTCTGTTTCTTCTCCTTGTGGAACACTGTCCATTGATACCACTTTTAATGTTGGAAAGTTCTTCATGACACCAACATCATATGCGCTGAAGGCATTTATAAACAAAAGGACAAAAAAGAATGTCAATGTGCCTGGACCTTGCCTATTTCATGCAGAGGAGGAATCAGCAGAAGTATATCTTTACTTTGCTCACAGCCTTGTTGAATCAAAACCTGACATAGATAAACTACGTTTTATTGGAGGGGATAGAGGTATGCACTCGCCATGTTCAAAGTAACATTTTAGAACACATTTCAGACAAGGACACAGAAAAACAAGTTTTTAAAGATCTTTTTGGTTCAGCAAAGCAGATGCAGAAGGGCTTGGTCGATTGCACCAGATCTTCATTTGACAGCACTTTAAGCAGCATGGTACAGAACTGGCCTCCACAGTTTGTTGAATACTTTAAAACTCATGTCGAAGATGACATGAAAGATGGGATGTTGGCTGACATCAGAGAGGCTGCTGGATTAGGTGAGGAGCTGTATTACAATAATGCTCTAGAATGTTTGAACAAGAAGATGAACAAGAAAAGAGAGAAGCAGATGCTAAGCCAAGATGGCGCTTGCATAACTAAGCCGTGCACGTTAATGGATGCTGTTGAAATTTACAGAGATTTAGTATTTGAAGAGCGGTGTTTTCTTCACCAAGCAATGATTGGGCACGGACCATATGCCCTTGCTCCAGATTTTGTGCAGTTTGGTGTTGATGAAATAGAATTCTGTGCAATGAACATCGAACAAAAACGACAAGCTCTTGCAAAATTAGATCCTTTTCTAAAGCAGTCACACATACAACCATTCCTTGCCAATGGCTTATTGTCTACGCTTAATCAGGCCTGTAATTAAGTTTAAATGTTTTCCTAGGGTGGAACTTAAATGAAAGGAACTCAAATGATTATTAGGGCAATTGTCTGAAATTTTCATTTTGCTAATGTTTTATTATTGACATTTGTGTTAATACTTGTTAAGACTTTAAATAATGTCATAACATGGTAAGAACAAAAAATATTGTCCAAAAGAAGCTGCATCAATGAATGTATCACTGATCTCTTGCACATTGTGATGTATTACCTCAGCTTATCATGTACACGCTGTACATCTATAAGTTAACTGACCAGCCAAGGGCTAATGTAATCACATGTTGTCTATGGTTTTTTTGTGTTGAAAACAACAACAAATTCCAGGGATATTATTATATGAATATTTTTTTACCACCATAAAAATAAACAATAATTACAACCTGACAATACTAGTATCATTATCAACTGTAGACAATTTCTATGACAAATGAAATTAACCAAACAAGCAAATAGCTTCCTACTATAAAGCTGCAAGTAAATGTCAACTGCATTAACATTGAATGAGATATACTCATTGAAAAAAGTATGGTACAAGTGTTCAACATGCCAGAATGACTGTAACAACCCTAACTGCAATTTTGAATCGAAAACATATCATTAAAATGTGAGTACTGCTAATGCATAAAGCATATTGTCAAAGTCTGAGTCCAAACTCATTCCACATCAAATCCTTATGAGACTTAGTTAGCCGATACTTAAATTCATCAGAAATGGTTAACTTTTTCACCACATCTGCACATGATTTAGCTATACAAGCTAGTTGAGGGTGATAGTAAACATTCTCTTTTTTGTTCTTGATGTGAAGGATACCAGGGTTTCCATTTTTTGCCTTTTCCCTATAGTGCCTGAAAGTTTTTGTTTTCACAAAAATATCAAATGGTGGAGGAGGAGGAGGTGATTTTCCATCTCTTCGGATCAATCCAGTACAGCCAAAACACTTGTATGCTGTCGTATCTTTGACGAAAACTATGTCAAAACTTTCATCATCAACTTCATCATCTGACATTAAATAAGGTTGTTCAAAACCTTCCACAGACCTGGATTGATTCACCCTTTTCCTGGGACAGTATCCTGGTTTTCGTCCAGCTTTTGACTGGTTTTGTCGGCTTTCTGCTGTTTGCTGATAATTTGGAGGCTGGTAATGAACTAGAAGCGGCTGTAGCTTTCCTTCTTGGAACGCAACAGCGATATTATGTGCACATATACATCTTGTCCTAAATCCATCACAATCACATCTGAAATGTAATTTTAGTCTAATAAAAAAAGATGTTTATGTATTTATTTATATTTTACATTATCAACACCTGGCCTCTGTTTATTTAAAGAGCCTACTGTACCTTAGTTTATTTCCTTGCCATGTGTCATCATGATACTTGTCACTTGTCACTGAGGCTACCAACTTCTTGCTTTTAAGAAAAGGATTATCTTTAACACCATTAATCTTGAGTATTTGGTTAGCATTACTCCAAGCACCCTTGACAAAGTGAGGAAGCTCAGTTTCCTCAAAAGCTGGCAAACCTATGAAGCAATTATTTAAATGAAAAATAATAACTAATAAGGATGAGTTAGTATTATTATAGGCCTGGTTTTTTGACAATTCAAGTTTAGCTTATGCTTTCTTGGTTAATAAGTTTTTAGTGGCTACCAGTGGCATAGCCAGCCTGACAATTTCATCCCGCTATGCAAATTCACGATTATTATCATTATTCATTTCTTCAGAAATTCATTGTTTTCACAGTCAATGAACACAACAATATTTGCATAGCGGGACAAAATCAGCGGGCTGGCTACACTACTGGTGGTTACATCCTTTTCTGACACGCATTGCTAAATGTAACAAGGTCCATGTAGAATGCTATGGCTGTTATGAAGATAGAAACTTCAAGAACAATTCTGTAACTAATAAATTCCTAATCCAGCAAATATCATATTAGTAGGGCATGAGTGTTTGATGAATGATTGCATTTATGATAACTGATTATATGAATCTCAATCAAGTAAACTTTTGCAACAGGTACACATTAAAGGTGATGGTGACACAGCTGCAACTGGCGCATATCACTGATTTTATATAGAAATTTTACTGTTATTACCATGGGTACAAATTCCAAACTATTATCATGGAGACCTATTTCTGATTGGCATGAGTATAACCAACACACTTTTGATTGTATGTTATCATTAAAAGGACCAAGTGTATAACTGTTATACAAATTTGAAGGTAGTACCGGGGTGCCACTATGTTATGACAAAAATCTTACAATTCAGGGTTCAAATTAGTGTTGAACTAGAAATACATGCATGCAGCAACCCCTCGCCATTTCAAACGAAGCAAAATATTTCCTGAACTAGCCAGACCTAACCTTCAATATTTATATGAAATGTCTCGGCTAAATGTAAAGCCGATAGCTGATGTTTCAAATATTTAGAAAACAAACACAGTCGTAAAGGTGAAGTGAAATCACCCGTTTTCCTGCTGCTTTCCGTTGCATTAAGTTATAGACTTTCACAGTTTAAGTGAGAGTTAATACTTCATTATAGCTAAACCTTCAAAACATCAAAACAGCCCAAATAATATAAATAACCAAGCAGTGAACGTCGAATGTTGTTTTTTGATTATTAAATTCATGCAGTGATTGCAGTCGAGTATATATAACACTTTAAAGTGATTATTGTTATATTAAAACTCCGAATTACACTTTTAAGGACTCTTTGGAAGTTAAAACGATGATGTAAAGCCTTAAATAGTCGGTCACATCTTCGCAAAACCGAGCAAAACGACATACTGTACCAAGGTCATAAAATGTATTCGTACAGCAAACACGAAATAAAGCTCGAAATAAACAAAATAGACTCCTACCATTTCAAGGATTATAATCGAGTTGTCCCTTTTCACCGCTAATTCCTCCAGTTCTGATAATATTTTAAACTCTTCCCAGTGTTTTATCTGTTATTTGATTCCACATTTCATATTTTGGTTTCGAAACATTTTTTTAAAAAGTAGTTTGCAAAATGACAGTTAAATTGCTGACGTTTTTCACTGAAACACAAACGTTTCGTCTTAGCCAATCAGGAAGTTGCTGATCACCAGTCTACATGCGTTCGCATTTCGCGCATGCGCACAAGTACCATGACCATTGAACGTCCATGACATTTGGGCAACTTTGGATTCCGCTATGTTATCCCGGGTCCCGGGTGTAATTCCTAATCTCCGGGCGGAATTAGTACCCTCGCACGGTGCTCCGCACCGGCTCGGGGAAAAAATAGATGTGCAAAAATTTCCTCTAAAATTTTATGCATGAAAAATACCAAAAGAAAATAGGCAAGATACAAAATATGAAACAGATTTTTATGAAAATGAGAAGCTGGTAACAAACATTCACCAAGTCCATAACAACAATCTTTGAAACATGCCCCTGGAGAGACTCACATACCTGCTTCAATTTCTGATACGGTGTTTTTTAAAGGTTGATAAGTTGTACTTGGCCCAGCAGCCTCTTGTATTTTCTTCTTGATTGATGGTGCAGTTGGAATGAAAGGCTTTCCTTTTCTCTTCTTTGGTGATAACTGTTGCTCCATGTTATTAGGAAACATGTATTGTATAAGAGCATAATTCATCTCTTCTAAAAAGGAAAAAAACTACAAATTGCTGGCACAGTACTGCTGAGTAGACATTATCTATAGAAGAAATATCAGTCATCAAATAAAACTTGGTTATATACCCTCAGTTAGGTGACAAAAAGTAACCAAATTCTTGGTTACAATAACAAATGATAACTACTTAAAATAACAAGTGCATATGACTTTTACGACAAATCAGAGAAATTCTTTGTAGCAGGTGATTTACATCTGGTGCGGGTATACTGTACTTTCTATATTTTTAGACTTGTAATTTTGTATTCTTTTGTATTTTAAGCTAATTAAACCGAATCCTAATTATGCTAATTCTAACCCTTACTCTAATCCTAATAGCCTGGGGGTGGCACCCCCCCCCCAGCAAATCCCCCAATCTTTTTTTTTGAATTGCCTTACCAATTTCGTTGTTTTTGAAGCTTTCAACCGTTGTGATGACTCTTCTTACGGCCGAGTATTTCTCGTTTGCATGGTTATAGTAAGTCGTTTTTAGCAGGTAACCCTCACCCTGCAACCCAGCCTTAAAGGAGCAGTGTCACCGCGTGCGCATCTTTTCTGCGCATAACAAAAATTTTGTCGGAAATTGTCGGAAAAGCGATCGGAGATAATCGGCACCATTGTTATGAGTGAACAGTGAACTCATACTCTTTTCAACATGGTGAGTAAAAATTTACATATATTTACATTTTTGCATATAATATACATAGCTGTAATCAGTGTACGGTTAACTGTATTTCATTACGCGTATAGACAAGTCGTTGCGATTGCAAGAGTTCTTGCAGCATCAAAAGAAAAGCGAGTGGGAGTCGTGGATGTCCTTGTAAAGGAAACAACGTCGAGTGCACGGCAGAGTGTCAATGTGGTACGAGCAAGAAACCTTGCAAAAACCGGGTATGTCTGCCTATAAATCTACGATATAACCAATTTTTTTTTCTTTCATACAAGATACAAATTCTTAATGTGGTTTTACTGTAGGATACGCCACAAAACACAGAGAGAGAGCGCGATAACCGCGACAAGCGAAGTAGAACACGTGGCCAAGCACAAGGCTTTAGACTGAGCAGTGCTAACTCACAACTATTGCAATCTGAGGATGCTTTGAGGGAAAAAGAACATAAGGATGTGAAGGTGGACAAATACACATGTATTGTATGTAGATGAATTTCACAAGCCAACCTGTTGGTAGATTTGATAAAGTTATGATAAAGTTATGATATATATGATAGAGTTATACTATCATGGGTTGACCGGTCAGACAATATATAGTGAATTGAGAGTCACAGGTATGATTATTTTGTGCCTAAATCTATAAAACTTTAAAGCTTTTGTCTAATTATTACAGGATTTTATTGGAACGTTGGATGAAGAACTGGTGCGAAAACTTGCGATTAGAAGCTTGAGAAGAGGCATTGGTAGCATGGACTACATTGACACCCTGCTGATAATGGAAGATGACCTAGATGAAGACCCAGAAGATGATCAACTTGGTGATTTTGGAGAGCAATCAAGCGATGTTGGACAACAAGACTTGGACCAACCTGAAGAGCCCCCAAATGCTGCTGCACCGGATTGGTGTGTTTGTGGCAAATGTAGACCAATGCCCCAGGAAATTGAAAACAAGTGTTGCAAGTAAAAGAAATAACACTTACATCACGTTTTGCCAAATTGTGCCTGGATGTTGATGTTCTGGAGCTATGTATAAGGAATAGAGCAGACATTCGAAATGACCAAGAGGACAACAGTACAAGGGCATTTAGAAAAGCAGCATATAGGCAATTCATTCTTGCACGCTATGGCCGTCTTGGTAAAGGTAACAGGCGTGTCTGCCCTTCCTGTACAGTTTTGAAAATAAGGGAGCGTTTTCCATCTGTGACTGGAATTTATATAGGATACAGAGAACACTAAATGTACATACTTTAAACCATTTTATAGCTATGAGTTTGTTATATTTATTTCACAAAAGACAGGTTAATTTATTTACAATTAGTCTTTCTCATCACGACAAATATCTGCCATTTTTGGGGTAATTTCAATTTTCTTAAATCAATTTAAACAATTATAACCATATAAAACCAGTATTTTAGAATCAACAGACCATTATTTTGAACAAAATTCAGCCTTAAAATAAAGACGGTTACAAGGTCATACTATAGGTCAAAATTGGCATAAAAGATGGTACCCCACAAATGGCAGATATTTGTCATCATGCGAAAGGCTGGTGGATATGTACATAGTATTTACAATAAAGACATTAGGGCTGGTTTATAGTTAACACCTATTTGTAGGTGGTGGGGGTAAGTGGGCAATGGTAGGAGAAATTAGGGCAGGGTCACTTTGATTCAAATCCACTGCTCTTGTAACACCACCTATATCGTGGTCATCTGTTCTTCGTTTTAAAATTTTAGCTATGAGCACTGGGATGTAATTGTACCCCTTTTGCACCTTCACCATCTTGAGGTCCCAATTTCGGGTTCGTGGATTGTATTTCCTTGTGACAATTTCATCACCATGCTTTGTCTTGGCCTGCTGGAGGTTTTGATGGAAGTTCCAATCAATGGCTGTGAGCTGTCTTCTAGCCTTGTATGCACTGTATCTGGAGTGAATTAATTCATTCCATTTAGAAACAATCAATACAATTAAGCTACAAGATCTTCAAGACCCTTCTCTCACACAAAATTGTGGTGGTTGGCAAAATTTTACCTGAACGGGGTCCTCTTTGGGGTATAAACAAGTCCAAGGCTGTTGGCACATTCTATGCCACCTGTATGTCTAAAAAAGATGTTAAAATGATCACATTAATCTTGTTGCATTGATTAAATATTATTAATATTTTTATATCAATAATATTTTTTCTGTACCTAAAACGGGTATAGTATTTAAAACTTGCAAGTAGCTCTGGATTTAGGATTATTTTTTGCAGCTCTTGATAATCTTTATCTTTGCGATCAAACCAAGCAAGATGCTCATCATGCTCATCATCTTCATGGTCACATTGACCTTCCAACCACTCATGCTCGTTGTCATCTTCATCTGTCGAATCACTCTCTAATGTGTACTCAACATCACTGAAACTATTAAAAATAAAATAAATACATTTTGCATTGGTTTTGTATATCATATACAAAAAGTGTGTGGAGATTTATAACTTATAACTATATACAAAGATACCAACAGTGTACAAAATGACATATTCATACTTTGCATCATCATCCCTTTCCAAGTTGTCATCATGATCAGCATTCATTCCCTCAATTATTGACATTGTTTGGTCATGAAAACTGAAAGTGAGAAAGAAAAATACTTAATGAATTTTCCAATTGTAAAGTGTTAGTGGAATAAAGTATAATAAATAAATGATAGTTCACAAATAATATAGGCACACATAACAATATATAATACCTAATATCCCTGTCATCATCACCATCCTCTGAAGACAACTCATCATCAGAAAACATAGATGTATTCAATCTACTAAAGTAGAAAGAAAGTAGACATTCAAACTTTTTAAAAGAATTCAATGAATTTTCTACTTATTTGACAACAAAATTGCAATTAGGTCATTGTAAAAAGTAATTCTTTTTACCATACAACCAACATGGTAAAGGTGCAAATATAATTCTCAGTACCTTTCATGGTGAGATGTACTTGCTTCCTGACCAATTGACGCTTCTTGTTCTGGCTGCACATCAAGCTCTGCTTGTTGTTCCTTCTCAATTGGCGACACATCACATGATGGCAAGTTAGTTCCAATACCTTGGACTTTCATTGGTGTTGATGTACCCCAATCTAAAATAATCGGTATAATTTATCTTACAAATTAAACTATTTTGGGCATTTATTCTAAAAGTACCATAACTGTGTTTTGATACTTAGACTTTGATATATTAAAATTAAAATACCCGAAATAATGCCACGTGTTTGGTCACCCTCATCGATTGTGATTGGAATTGGGGGTCGCTCTTCCACTCTGCGATTATTCAAATCAGCTCTTTAAAATGCAAAAATCACGACGTCAAACTATATATAGAATACGTAGACATAGGATGATGAGTTATAAAATAAATCGTTGAAATTTTACCTTCTACGATACTCCAATGACAACAAATGCGCAGTGAAATCGCTGTCACTGTACTTGCTGTAACCGGCATTGTTCTTCGCTTCTCGCCAAGCCGAAAATACACTTAACGATAAGTAAATTCATTTATTTTGGCTACTAAAACTTTCTGCGCCCTGAAACTTTCTTTTCCTGCCGGAATTATCGCGTTTGCCACCGTGCTTTGCCCCCTGAGTAGCCGCCATCTTGCGTTTGATAAGCTTGAAAAAACAGCCTGTTATTTCAAGTTTCATGTATGCGCAGAAAAGATGCGCATGCGGTGACACTGCTCCTTTAATATCTTTGGCTTTAATTTCTTTGCTTTGCCAACTTATTGCGTCGTCTGAATCGTCGTCGTCAGAATCATCTAGTCGAATCAACCGTCTGAAGATGCGTGTTTTGGTATTCCTGTTCAGCCAAGAGCTGGATGTGTGTTTCCAATCTACGCCAATCGCATTCTTATCTACAAGGTAATTCCCACTTTTCGACGGGTTAGGTGGAGGTTTTTCCTGTGCCAATTCAACGGGAACATCTGTTACCAGCAGCTTAAAACGATCTTCGCTGCTAAGATCACTTTTATAAAGTAAATCGCTACAAACAGCCATGTTGAAAAATTTGGATATTGCACGTTTGCACATGACACATGCTCTGTTTACGCATACATAATTATCATAAATTATTTATTATTTAACGCCGACCGGAAAATTTATACCGCGAAGTTGGGAAGTTGGGGAGTTGGTATATTACAGACACCGCCTATAATTACTTAATTGTAATTTAGATCCATCTTTAAAGACTGGAATAACTCTAGCTAATTTGAGTTTGTCAGGTACAATACCTGTTTGAAAAGAAATATTAAATATTAGTTCAAGTGGTTTGGACACAAGAGTTCTGACTATCTTCAAAATATTTATAGGAATACTATAAGGTCCTGTGGATTTCGCACCATTCAAATTAAGTATTCCAGTCTCTATTTCGTCAAATGTAACTGGAGTCAGATAAAAACTATTTTGTAAACAAGCAGGAAGAAAACTGCAAGGGGTTCTGTTTACATTTGGAATTGATTGTGCAAGTTTAAAACCAATTCCAGCAAAATGTTCATTAAAGGCATTAGCAATAGTTTTTGAGTCAGTGTAAGTATTATCATTTTTGTGGGAGTAGATTTGTTATTTGATTTCAAAGAGGTAATCTGTTTAATTCCACTCCACATTTTCTTACTATCCTTAACATTAACTGAGAAATAACTGTTGTAATATTTTTTCTTACTTATCTTAATCAAGCGATTAATTTTATTTCTGTATAATTTAAATTTAGTAAGAAACTACAACAATTTTGATTTCATGTACTTTTTATACAAATTATTTTTTACTTTGATAGACTTTTGTATGCCAGGAGTTATCCATGGCTTAGATTTAAATCTTAATTCTTTTTTAGACACTTTTTTCATGGAGATATGTTTATCAATAATCTGAGAGATTTTATCAAAAAATTATTCAAACAGTAAATTTGGATCATTAGAATTTGACAAAACATCATCCCAGTGAAGTAACTGAAAATCCTCTATCATAGCTGTCTGGCTGAATCCGGAGTAATCCCTTTTGTAAACCTTGATATTTCTAGGCAAATGCGAAAAATTATTGACTATTAAGAAATTTGGTAGATGGTCAGACAAATCACATATTATATTACCACTAACTAATGAGTGATCTAAAGAATTAAAGAATATATTATCTATCAAGGTTGATGAATGGTCAGTAATTCTTGTAGGTTGTAAAATATGAGGTTGAAAGTGAGAGGACAAAAGATTATTTAAGAATTTATCAGTATCTGAATGTGTTTCAAATTTTAATAGATCAATATTAAAATTTCCCATTATAACACAGTATTTTTGTTCCTTGTTAATTGTATCAATAACACTATTTATTTTTTATAAATACATTAACATCACCATGAGGATGTCCATAGACAACACCAAAAATCATATTTCAATGAAATTTATTTTCAATCTCTACCCATTGCATTTCAAGTGTAGCACTAATGGAAACTGATAAATCTTTACGAATCGAGTAACTAAGGTTTTTGGAGATATAAAATCTCACACCACCAGCATTAGTTAATGTGGGTTGAGATAAAAAATCATACCCTGGTAATCCAATGTTCAACAAGGGGTCTTGGTTTATCTTAAATCTAGTTTCAGTTACTGATAAGAGAGAAATTATGATTTATCACTGAGAGCAAATTTGTAAAATTGTCATAATTTTTTGAAAGACTTCGTAAATTGCAATGAAAAATAGACAATCACCCATTACTTGAATGACATTCAGATAATACAGAGTTGCTCTGAAATTCATGGGGACTATAATAATTAAAATTACATCCATCAGGCATATTGTTATCTATATCAGAGTGAGTAAGAAATGGGATTTTTGTTATATCAGAGGTTATATCCAAACGTGGTAATAAGCCAAAGTCAAGTCTGTCAGTTACACACGCATTGTTAGACATAATTCACTTAAAGAATTCAAAAGAGTACACAACATATTTGACACAGATATATAAAGAAGTACTCATCTAGCCAGTTCCTCAAGGTCATTTAGACATGACACAAGAGTCCTTGGATTTTTCTCATCTCTGCGTTGATAAATCTTCCCCATATTCGTCCATAAAAACTTGAACCGTTTATCTCTTTTGACACCAAGACAACCATTAAAGATTTCCTTGTTTTTGGGAGTTAAACTTTCCACTATGAAGATTTTATTTTGCGCTTGGAAGCCAAGATCCCTTGTTGTTATATCTCTCAAAGACCTTCTGTACTGTCCAAAGTACTGTCCTATTTGAGAATTTGACAATAATTGGATCTGACTCAATTGAGGTCGATTGACTTGATGAGCGAAGTTGATATCCAGAGGGCCTCTTATGACGGGCAGACGATGACTTATTATATCACAATCAACCAGTAGGCCAATTTTCTCACAGATTCTTTGGACAATTTCGTTTGTCTGGCGCACAGATTCAGAGCCTTGATTAGGTATTCCTCTTATTTCAACGCAGTCGCGTCTGATATATTGCTCCAAATTATTCAGCTTGTCTTTAATTATATTAATCTCTTTTACCGAGTCCATTACTTGGGTTTTTAAGCTTGAATTTTCGATTGATAGATCACGTTTTTCTTCTTCCATTTTGTTAAGTCTTCCACTGATTTCATTGTACTGTGCAGCAAGGAACGTCTGGCTATTAATCACTTTGGTTAGCTTGCTATCAAGCTCTTTGCAACGGGAATTAAACAACTTGTTTAAATTATTAATTAACTGTTTGATTTTGTCAAATTGTGTTTCAATTTTCTTATTTTCTATTTTTAAAGTAGATATAAGACCTTGATTAAATACTACCAAAATAAAACCAAAGTCTGCTTTATAGCTTAAATAGATAATGTTATATGACGGGGCCACAAAAGAGCATCCGCCATCTTTGATTACTAATCACTTGTGTTGTGCACAACATGCGTGAAATTGGCCACAAAGAAGTTCTTGATGATTGGTTAGTGGAAGTTGAAGCTGCAAATGCAGCACATACAAAAGACGGATATCAAGTTGAAGACTTGAGGTCAGAGACAGAGGTATGTTACACTCGGACACGGTATTGTTGCCATACAAAGTCTGATGTCTGCTGAACAGAACACACCATGTTTACTGGATAAAATCACATTTGTTTGCTGTGCATTAACAAATTGCTGTAAATCTGTTGTTGCAACAGGGTAGTTGAGGGTAAGGCACATAACACTTCTGCAAACTTTTTGTGAAAAGTTAATGCTAGCCTGTGAATACAGACGCCTCATATCGGGCGAAAATATACCTCAAAATGTACTGCCCGAGGTACATTTTCGCCCGACGTGAGTGTAATAAAAGATGTTCTTTGCAATATTACTCTTGAGAATAATTCAATCTGCAGATGTCTTCTTGTTACAGTCACAAAACCAACTTGTGTTTCGATGGTCTTCTAGGTAGTCCACAGCATTTCAAGTGAAACTTTTTAAATAAGCATGAAGTGCCAGTGCAAACCAACACAAGTAATTCATCACTATTTGGGACTCTACAATAACAACAAAGTGCTTGTGTGTTAGAAATATCATCTGCTGGTCTTGTGTACCATTTTGCCAGTAACTCTGGTAAAATCGCAGTTTTATATAGCTCCTTCACTTTCTCAATCTGTCCATCAAAAAAATCAGTTTCCTGTGAAATTCCTTCAACATGTAAATCCCGCATAGTCCACACAACAAAATCAGCAAATTGCTTTTCTGTGATTTGCATTTGGGTTTGAACTTTATACCAAAATGCATGGGTTTTCATTAAAGACCATCAGAATGTCTTTCCAAACAAAGTTTGTCATTATCAACTGCTTCCTGCAGAATTTGGTCTCTCACACTGAAAGGACACTTCACTTCTACTAAACCAGTGCCATGGCAGTCACAAGATGTAATGCCATCAGGTGTAGCCCCAAGATAAAAAATACTCTGGACTGAGCCAGAGACCAGAGGCTCTTAACTCAAAGTTAACATGACTTTCAACCATAACCTAAAGAGAAATACCACACATTTTAAGTGGTCAGCAAAAACCTTTTCTATAAAGCCACCTATATAGGTTCAAAAATGGTGTTTTGGTCAGGCAAAATGTGACAAATCTCTCCGGAAAGTATTCCAAAAATATCCATTATCTTTGCAGAAACAACCTAAACAGGACTGATATATATTATAAAAAATACATAAACTAACAGACATACAACTGTACAGACCTTATTGTATTTAACCAATGCTATTTTCTCATTTTTAT
Organism: Dendronephthya gigantea; assembly: GCF_004324835.1. Classification (NCBI taxonomy): domain Eukaryota; kingdom Metazoa; phylum Cnidaria; class Anthozoa; order Malacalcyonacea; family Nephtheidae; genus Dendronephthya; species Dendronephthya gigantea. Next base: position 196,209 of record NW_021163126.1, read on the forward strand.
TACCCCACTCAGTAGCTTTGGAATAGAATTTGGATCTATAACATATTCCTTTGATTAAGCTCATGGATGGTTCAGTAAGACTTGTGTGGCACGCTTCATAAAATCTACTTGCTGTAATTCTACCAGATCGCATATTGAACCATAGTTACGACTTTCTCTGATCCCTAGTGGATTCTTCTACATCAGTGACTTGCTGCTCAGTACAAGTTATGTCATCAAAAATGTCCTCAGCCTTCTCTAATAACTCTGGAAAACTCAGAGTTGTCAACTGCTGTTCATATAATCCATCCAAGGATTTGGGCAAGTCCAGTTGGGGAGTAGTTGGCACACCAGAGCCACCAGAGACAATATCGCTGGGGTTTTTTAGAATTATGCAGTTTTTGGAAAAACAAGTCCACCATTGCTTGGGAAGGGACATAATGTGATCTGTAATTTTTGCTGAAGGTGTCTCACTTAATCCAGATATTTTGTCATCTAGTTTTTGTTTTTTAGTGTTCGTTGCAGTAAAATCAATGTTCTGTAGTTCAGCATAAGGCACATTTGTTACTGAAGCCAGAATAAGCCATTTACAAGGTTCTGAAGTACACAATTTACCTTTAATCATTCTTACTCCAGCCTCCACAGCGAACAAAACAGCACCAACGTGCGAACACACTTCACCAAGGCCAGCCAAACAGTTGCAATGTGCCGTTAAAACAGTCTGTCAATGGAGCTTCATTTAAACACTCAGAATGGTTCACCTATTATTATAAAGAAGACGATATTTCTAATAAAATCTTACTGTGAAATTGTTGAATGTTGACAGTGTTTGTAATGATACAAAGTTTAAACTTGGCATACTCACTTTTCCTATAAGAACAACTGTTTTTTTCTGTTACGTTTTTAACATGGATGCTCTTTATGGAACCGGCTACAAAATATTGATAAGCTTCCAGACTTTTGTAGGCTTTAGGCTCACAGCTTTAAGCTAAGTAGGTTCACGATATCCGGATACTCTATTTCAGGATAATTCTCCATGGCAGTGGAGTACAAATGTCCAGAAACTGCATAAGGATCAACTCCTGCAGTAAATTTTAACTTTTCATCATGTATCTTTACATTTTCCGCGCTAAGAGAGTTGTGATAATCATGTAAACTTGGTGCACGCTTGTCAACAGTGCTTGTACTTGCCGCCATTTTTTTTCAATTTCGAAGGCCACCGAGATGGCAGCGTTTTTCAGGTCATGTGATCTGTGCAAAGCCTCTATTGGGCCTTGATTAATATTCACATTTCACAATGGAAACACAAGGAGCAACAGAGGCTTACTTCTAGCATTTGTGATGCAAAAATGGAGTAAATTCTCGAGATTGTACGCAATTTATAGATTTATGTTATGCATTACAAGCATTCAGTAAGACACTGATATAATTTGGAACTTCAGAGAGCTAGGAAGAAACAACGGTGTCGTTGTTTATATACAGGGTGTCTCAAAAAAAACGAAAACTGTTGAAATCACCCATAACAATTAAATTGTTAGAGTTTGAATGCCTAAGCAACCTGTTGGGGCCCATATAGGTGTATAGGGACCCATATAGGTGTATAAATGTTTGCCATAAGCATTTTTATGCATGCACATGATGCAGTAAATTTGTTTGTACGTAAAAATTATATTTATTACTACAATTTACCAATATGGATAAGAGTATTTATATGTGCATCCTAAGCACCATTCCCCTTTCTCTAGCAACACAAAGCATTTAGCATTTTATAGGTTGCATTTAATTTTAACATTTCACACAGGAAAATCAACTACATTCTTAACAATATATCTATATAGGCAACAAATTTGTGTTAAGCATACAGGATTTCAATCAAAGAGCAGATGTAATTTCAAATTGTTGTTGTTGTCAAATCCATAGTAACCAATGGTATTAACATATTTGACATAATAGGGATTTTATAAAGTGAATGTCGAAGGAGTTATGCACGACTTATGCTCGGTTTACACTATACCGAATTGCTTCTGGAGTGGTCAAATCTTGTAGCTATTAAATTTCACTGTCATAGATCGAAATAAATCTACCAAATCTATCAAACTACTAAGTATTTGCTACTATTAATAACTGTTGCCCCCTAAAGGCTAACAAAGATATTGTGACAAGTGAATCCGGTATAGTGTAAACGGGATCGTAGAGAATTGACAATGCATATCAAAAGTTATGTCAATTGTCAACAATTACTATATAACACGCTGCTATAAATATTTGATGTGATTGACATGGCCCCCGTAAGTATTGGACCATCAGACCTACACTGGTTTTGAAAATTATACGACTTTGATAAAACGAGAACCAACATGGCAACAGAATGTTTTGATTATTGTATCACAACATTATCGTTTTAATCATTGCCTTGCTTGTGCCTGCATGGCTCTGCTGTCAAATGGACCTTGATTTTACTGTGATTGGACAAGTCTTAAATTCCCAGTTACGATAATTACCAAAATACTTTCACATAATAAGATTTCACATGAAATAAAGAATTCATCTTTATTTGTCTCAAAAAATTTTTGCCTTCAAAAGTTGTTTACTGTAGGTTGGCTATTTTTAGCCTTTGTGTTGTAGTAAAAATAAGTGTTGATGACAGGTTGGGTAATTTTGAAAACATGTGTAAAGTCCACTCTTATTACAAGCTGTAAATATGCTTATATGCTATAAATAGCATCGTTTGTTCATTGTCAACTGATGAATGGTATCGTTTGTTCACTGACATCTGTTAGATACTGAGATAAAACAGTACCACTTTGACTCTGGTTAATTTGCTATTATATTCTATGGCTATGAAAAACCCGGCGCTACTGATCTCGTAATTAAAAGGCAAATAAACCAAACCATGAAATAATATATTCTCGTATATTCACCTACATTGCAAATACAATCATTGGCGTTATACAAAACTTCAACAACAACATTGGCTCTGTTTATGCTAGAGACGGATAATTTGTCTTGATGAACTTGCATCATGCATAGGCAAAATTACTTTGTTTTACTTGACTGAAGATTATCGCGTCTGACGCATCTGCGTTGTTGAAGTCAGCAATTTGCTTAAATGGTGATGACACACGAGTTTTCTATAGCCTTCATTCTCAAAGACGTCTAATGTTTTTGAAAACTATTTAAAAGCAAGTGCACAATTTTGTCCGGATAAATTATGCGTCTCTAGTATAAACACACTTATTACTGTAATTATTATTATTATTATTATTAAGTCTTTACATTTAAAATCTAGCCACAACAGACGTGTGACCTTACAATTCAAACTAACATATACCAACATATACAAGAATGGAATAGAATTATTTAATGTACAATACCTAATATGACTGAAGTTATTAAAAGTCAATCCTTAAGTTTTACTATTAAGATTATTAAAATTTAAGATTATTAAAATTAGCTAAAATTGTCAAAAAGACATCTATTTAAAAAAGACCTTTTAAATCTTTCTGTTTCGACTTTGGGTAAAATAAAATCATGTTCTCGTTCCCTTAAACGCTTTTTCCTTTTAGGTGGAAGTAGTTTGTATAAACGGTGGTCCATGTTACTACATATTTTACCAAATAGAATTTTGTCCTTTTCCTCGATCACATCCATTATTTAAACACATTTTGTTGTGTATCCATATTTATACGCTCGCCGTAAAAATTGATCAATCCGTTCTCGATATTTCCTCTCAAGGGCGGAACCCCATATTTCAATTCCAAAAGAAAACAGCGACATAATAAGGGCGTCTAGGAAGATTATTTATGATGTATAAACCATATTGATAATTGATCAAGTTACACAACAAAGCGGCATGAAATCAATAACTGTGAACGAACCAGGTATATTGCTATATTCGTTATATTATATCCATGTTAAACGTTTCTCTTACCAACACAGTCTTAGCTTTCATGTTCAGCTGGGATATCGTGATTAGTTCCCTCGTATATTGAAGTCTAACTGGTCTAACATCAACACAGTTGCTCGCATGAAATCTCTGCTCCACGATAAAGTTTATCAAGAGCCAGTTATCTTGTAAAATCCTGCTTCGAATGTCTGCGTATTAATGCAATTTTCTAACAATAAAGTTGTAATCCTTTGTATAACAGAATATTAGAAGTAGAGAACCTGGCTTCGTTTAATAATAAATTTTGTAATGTTATCATTCTGAAGACAGAGCGATCGAACCCTGTTTAAAGTTCAAGTCAGTCCGGCCACCCCGCAATTCAGTCGAGATAAGTCCGGTAAATTCAAACTGACTGCAAGAAATGGACTGATTTGGCCCCTTTAAGGCGCAAATCAGTCCGGCCATCCCACAAATTAGTCGAGATAAGTCCAAATGGCTTATCGAGCAATCAAATGAGCCGGCTGACCCACCCGATTCTGCGAGTTTTTTGCATTTTACCGCTGCTCTGGATAAAAGAATATTGCTTTTTTGAAACTGAACCCTTTAAACTGGACTATGATTGTAATTCTTATTATAATCTCGAAGGACGTTAATTATTCATATTTCAAGATAAATTTGAATATTTAGTTATCATTTTTACTGCCAAAAATACGTAAGTCGCGCTACTGACTGGACTTACTCTAGATCCGCCCCTGCATCCTCCTAATAGAATGAACCACAAACAGTGAATTACTGAATTCATCAACTACAACTATACCATGCGGTGATACTTGCAAAATGTCATTACCCTAATTTATAATGACAGTTAACAGACTGAAGTCAAAATGACATATCTAATTACAAGTGACATATCTAATATTTCTTACCTCAGAAGACAGTGCTCAATTCTGGCCCTTGGCATAAAGACTTGAATTTTAAAGAACATGGGCATCATGGACACATCCTGGTTATCCAATATTCACATCCCGATATCTAGAAAATGATTAATGAACACTGCAGTATTATGATTTGTAAATTGAAAGCACGAAGATAATGAAAGTATAATTAACTTGTCATGGACTATTAGGCACATCTTTTAAAATTTTGCTGCAAGGGAAACTTAAATAATGTACAAGATTTTAAATCTGCGTTTCTAAAACAGATTTGGTACAAAATGTTAAATTATGATGTCTGGTAATTAATTAATATAATTAAAAACTAGCTTCGTTTATGATCAACAACACCTGCAAAATAATGGAATGAAAGGACTTTCGGTTGAAATAATCAAAGAGTCACTCTTTTGGGGCTAATTTTACCTGAAAATTGCAATGGTGTTTTTTTGGAAAATACCTCAAACAAGTCATGATGAACGCTTGGACACAAATGTTTTTGAGTTCAATGATACTTTATTTATATATGAATTGCACCCATGAATTAAACTTCTGGGTACCCTAGCCATTTTACATAATATTCCTTATGTTTATTACGTATGTGTGATCTAAGTATTTGTTCTACTCTATAAATAAAAATCACTGTCTGTCTTATTGACTTCCTGCAATTCTTGTTTGTAGAATGTTCCCTGTAACTCATCCTTATCGTAACCAGCAATTCTGTAGACAGGGGGTCGTTGAGGTATGCCTTTCGTGCCTTTTGAGTAAGATGTGATTTGGAAGAGAAACTCAAAAACATAATAGATCATTTGCATAGTGAAATACATCCGGCAGCTTTGGATGCAAAAAAAGTACAAGGAACTATGGGACAATCAGGACCTAAATTATCCTCTGGTAAGAGTTTTTAAAAATCAGAAAATCTAATCAAACTTGCAATTGACGTTTACAATGACAGTAAACTGCTAACCCTATCAGCATAGTCATGGCCTTCAAGAGCCCTTGCCACAGCACATGCTGAGCAGCTTATTTATTCTCTGAGTGAAAATGGATTATTGCAGAGTCCATTCATTCCATTTGAGCCAAGTTCAATAGATTTGCATTACAGAGATCCAAACATTTACTAAGAAATGCTTGTCACCATCCCAGAGCTTGTGAAATTGAAAGATGAAGTGAACACAACTATTAAATTTTCCACCCAAATTGATGGATCTGTAGACACCATGCAGCATGACAATAAGTTTCTATCTGTAAAATAAAACTCTCCTGATGACCCATTAGATATTAAGACAAAATTTGTTTGTGTAACTGACTCAGACCTAAAAAGAGCTGCTGGCTTAGAAGATTGTGTTCTTACAGGCTTAAAAACAATTGGAGTAAACAAACTTGTAATGAAAAAAAAATTGCTGGTGTTACTACAGATGGTGAATCTGCTAACACAGGATCTAAATCTGGCTTGTGGAAGAGGTTAGAAAATCATGTAGAGAGGAAACTGCTGAACTTTTGGTGTGCTTGCCATCGTTCTGACCTTGCAAATGGAAGATATGTAAGAAAGTGTTCCTACTACCATAAGTCTGCTGCCAGGATAAAAGAACTGAAAAAATTCTTCTTGCCATGAAGGCTTTCCCTACTTACCACAATGTGCGGTTTTCCCAGCATTTAAACAATCTCTGTATTGCTGTCCTTCATAATCAAATTGGATGCCTACAGCACTGGGATAAAATTTAAAAAAACACTGATTTTGATACAAGGGAAAGAAAGCATGCTGAGGGTTTCATTAAGCTGTGAAAAAGAATGGAACACAGTCATATATTACTTCCATTGTGTCTGATGTATACTCTGTGTTTCGGATCTTGCAGAAGCAATTCCAGAAAGTTTGCATTGTCCTTCCAGAACAGCCAGAACAGTCATCATAACGAATATATCTGTTTTAAGCCCTTTGAGTTAAACCCTTTTATATAGCATAAAACAGAGAAAAAGTCGTTGTGGGAAAGCAGGGTCATAAATCAAGGTGCCTGACTTCTAAGTACTTAAATTTGAAATTGGGAGTTGTTTTGAAATTAGCACAATGGAGAGAATGCATAATTAATTATAGCCGTTGAAATAACTTGCTTTAAAAATTCATTTGCTTTCCAACCACTGAGCCTATAAGTAAGAGATTTAGATGTTCTTTCGTCCAGTTGACATGTTCAAGTGCTGCTTTAAATTGATTTCTTGAGACAAGACCACCTTCATTTGGATCTCTAAGATTTACATCACTTCCAGTATGATTTCCCATATCAGCCCACATATATGTGAGAAATTCTTTCTTGAGAGTGTTAAAGGACAGATGCATTTTGTTAATAACAAGATCATTTACTGGATCAAAATTATACAATGTATGGAGTTAAAACAGAACACTGAGTCCACATACACCAGTTGCCAAACGAACTTCGTTCCTTTCTACATCCGTTGTTGCAATATCAAACCTCTTTGCATGTTTGATAATGTAATCTGTTGTCCTGAGAGCTGGTCTAGAACAATGCTTTTTTCCAAACTTTTCATAGCAGTAGTGCTGTCTCTGAGAAATGTATGTCCTAACTGTTAAACATCCCACCCTTCCACCTCGATCGAGAACTAATCTTAGGCGAGAAAGGTGTTCGTCTAACATGACAAGATTAGCCCCGACTAAGTGTGTAATGTTGCGCCCGTTGCATCAACCGCATAATTTGCGGTTGATATCCCGTGATGCAATCCGTTGTCTGCTTCTTCCCCACGCAAATTTCACACGCACACTGAACACTTTATAAACGCTCAGCAGTCAGCGATTTGAAGTTCATTTGTGGGTATTTGGCCTTGACGTTTATTCGAAGTGAATAAAGTATGGTGGATTTGTACGAAGAGGAAAAGTAGCACAGGAGTATTGATCGGTAAGTGTTTAATGGCCACTGTATGTAATACTATTGCCAATTACAATTAGTCATTACTCGTCCATTAGGCATTTTGAAATCTATAATAATAATGATATTAAAATACCATCACTATGACGTTTATTAAACGTGTTTGTTATATATTATTTGCAGGGTTTGCAGAGGAGGTATGAATACCATAGTTGGATTTGGCGAGTGCTTTTCAACTGCTAAAAGTCTTGGCTGGCCAAGCGATCTACCATATGTTGTCAACAACAATATCATATATATTGACATAGAGAGCTCTTTAGACCCATTAGGGATACGCGAGCATGTCAAAAATCGTGGTTGGAAAAAAATTGAAAGCTTTCTCTCTGATCAAGGACAAGGTATGTACGTAACACTGACACTCGAGACATTGTTATGGACTGATGGAGAATTAGCAGTTACTGTAGTTTGAAATATTGCTACTGGCTACAGACTGGCTACAGACTCTACAGTTGTAACTCAGTATCATGCCATGGTGTCAAATTGTATGAACTCACATGACTTGCTGCCCAGAGCTTCCTCAAGATGAGCAATATTTATCAGAACAAATATTTTAAACCCAGCAAACAAATTAGCTAATAAATAAGTATTTAAATATTTTAATTTTTTTAATAAAAATACAGTTTTTACAATGACATGTTTTGCTAGTGAACCACAAGTGAAAATCTATGCCCGGCCAATGGCAAATGTTGAGTGAGTGAGGAAAGGAAAGTTGTTCAGGCAATGTATTTCGACAGCTAGACGACCAAGCATAATAAAATGTATATGTTAACAAGCTTGTTGGGTCTGGCTTATATAATTGTTTATATAATTATTATATAATTGTATATAATATTATTCTAATAATATTATATAATTGTTGCATCTGGTATGAGTTTGTCGATGGATGCCTGAAAGAATGTGAGACAGGTAACTCGGTGGAAGGAACAGCCATATCTGACAAGTCTGCTGATTGTGGTCCACTGGTTGGCATGCGTTTTGTTCTTGTTGGGTCATTTGCCAGTCACAAACTCAACCATGAGAAACTCACAGATATGATTGTAAAGAAAGGTATGCAGTTGCCCTTCGCCCTGTTTAGAGATTTTATTGATATTTTATTCATATTATTATTTTATTTATTGTTAAAGGTGGGCGTGTTCATGCCCTAAATACCATTCCAGAAAACCTGCCAGTGAACATCACTGTAGTTTCCACCAAAAGAGAATGCAATAAAGGAAGTGCAAGTCCTGGAATCACAATTGCCTATCAGAAGGGCTGGAAAATTGTATCCCCACAACTTGTAACAGAGTTGAATGACAATGCAGTGCCTGACGTTGACAGTTATACACTCAATCTGGATCAAATTAAAGCTGCTCCAGGAACCTCAGCAGTCCACACAAAGGTTGCCACTGTTGCGGAAACAAACTTCAAGCGTTGCGGTGCCTTCAGAGATCTCAAACAAACATTGCACTGCAGAGCACTAGGAGTGGCACGAATGCCAAAGTCAAGCATGGAACAGACAAAAAGGAGTCATCATAAGAAACGTAATGAAGAACTAAAGCGCCCCCCCACTGCTTTTGCGATGTTTGTGAAAGAAAAGTCTCCGCAGGTGAATATTAACGGGTTACCATTCAAGGAAATTCAGCCTGTCCTTGCTGAAATATACAAAGCTCTGACAACTCAACAGAAGGAAGAATATGGTAAAAAAGGCCAGAAATACTTTGAAGAAGTTAATGAACAATTAAGACTGGGTAATAATTAACAATTTCAGTCATGCAGGTATATGCATATAGGTACAGTAATGAAGAGCTATTGGTTAAAACATGGTTATTTTCAGGGGGATGTCAGTTCATTAAAAAATTGTTGGAGCTGTAATTAATGCATTTAATGAAGCGAGGGTTGTTGCATATAATGTATATACTAGTATAATAATGCAATGTGAAACCAATTAGATACACTATATCACACCTTACTTTTTGGTAAAATAAACTGGTATTATAGCTTCATGGGTGAATAAGCAAATATTCATTAACAGATAAAATTGTTACAAGTACAAGTATTGTAATGTATTTACATTCTAATAATGAGTTATAGTGTAATGTTCTCCATCTGCTGTCTGCCTTTATTGCCTTGCAACAATCATTACGGTATGCCATATTAAATTTACATTGTGATTGGGCAAACCTTGCCACAATAAAAAGATTAAGGTCAGAAGACCTTTTTACATGTAATTCTGTGATAAATTTAAAAAATGAATCATCACCTTTGCCCAACTTGTAATCCCAACCACTTCCCATAATGCTATCCAAAAACTCAAAATCTCCATCTGCCACCAAAGAGTACTTACACACACCAGTCATCCCAGAAAATTTAAAGATCTTGCTATCTATTAACATATCTGATGGCCCTAAATTAACTTTCATGCTACTTAAATTCCCAAATCCACCTTGAACACCAACACGCATGGCATGACCTAACAACTGTTTCCTCATTTGGCTCTGAACACTAATATCACCATTACCTTCCACAAACCCAATATATTCAACAAATGCTTCATGCTCAATTTTGTCCTTCACTGAACCTCTCAGGGAAACCTTTCCATTTGAATATTTAACAATAAATTTAACATCACAAGTAATAATAAAATGATCTTCTATACCAGTATTCACAACTTTAGCCAACTTAGCACTGGTACAGCCATCCTCACCCACAAACAACTTACAAATGACAAATGGCAAGCTCATTCCCTCCACCGTAACAATATCGCCCACTTTTAAAAACATACCATCATCTCGCATAAGATATAAATATGGCATAAATTGTCCAGTGGGCATTGCCACCTCACCACCCAACTGGTGCTCACTCTCCTCAAACAAAGGTGTTTCCTCTCGTCTCCTTTTTTTGTTTGCTCTTTTGCCTTTCATGACATTGCCATTTCTTTTTTGTGGGTGCAGCTGTGGTGGAGGGCACAGTTCATCGACACCAACTTGTTTATGTGTACCGTCAACTTCAACCTGTTAATAAAATGCACTATTTTATTACTCTGTATAATTTATCTTTTGGTGCATTAATTGCTGATATATAGTCCCTTCCCTATAAAAATTGACATACATATCATAATTACATACCATCAGCTTTCCATTGATTGGGTCAACTTGAACCACATTCACTTTTCCATTCCCTCTCACATATATTTCATCTCCAGCTTGGACTTTCTTAAGGCTTTCAGACTGCAAGTGAAGATTTAAATAGAATAAATACCCAGTCAAAGTTCATTTACAGACATGAATGATGAATGTATCAGTTCAAAACAGTAACTTTAGGTGCAGAGTTTAAGAAAGAACATGTTATTTTCAGTTTAGTTCAAGCTAAAGTACTAGTTTTGAAGAACAAGACCTAGCTAACAGTATTAATGGCAATCACATCAGACTACACTATAAACACAACGAGTTATATAAGCATAAGGTCCAAAACGGACAGGTAATCCTCTACTAGGCGATGCTGATCATTGAATAGAATAACTCACCATATTTTGATTATTCCTGGATCTTTTTCTCGGCAAGCAAACAACAGTAACAGGCCTCACATTCTCAGGACTGACACAGACGTCCCACATGCTGCCAAAACCGTCAAAAGAAATGACGAAGTTCTCGCCTTCTTTCGCGATGATCTTGCCTTTTGACCAGACAGACACTTCATCTAAAGCTTCCACAGCATCTCCAACATTAAACATAGCCATGGCGAGAAAAAATGTTACCAAGAAAAAGAACGATCGAATTTTATAAGCACATACACTCTGACCGTCCAAAGCAGCACAACTGTTTACTGTGAAATTGAATATAGCCGAGCGTGGATTTCCTGGTACGGGCGTGTGTAACCAAAGCCGTTGCTCGGAAGCGCTCGGAACCATGAAGAGGCTGGCCAATCAGAACAAACCGCGTTGTCAGCTGTCCCATGAACCTTTGGTAGCGCTAAATTACACACTTAGTCGGGGCGCATCTTCTAATGAATGTGTGGAAATAGACAATAATATTATCCAAATATATTAGGCAGTTGTTCCCGTCCAATCCATGGAATACTTGGTGTTGGACCAGGTTTGTTCGACCCAAACTCTTGGTTGAATGAGACGGGACGTCAGAGTATTCAATAAGCAGTTCTGAGAGGGCTTGTTTTCCAAGACAACACACAGTTGGTCATGTTGGGAAAATCAGAGGGTGTGGCTGAAGGGGGAGTTGGGCTTGGTGGGGGTAGTGTTCTAGGTGGGTCTTGCAGATCAGCCAAATCAGATTGGTGGATTTTGCTTGACAAGGGATTGATAATAGGTAGTTTGGTGCTTTTCTGAGTTGTTGTTGGTAATCCTGTACATGGCGTAGGGGTGGGCGGATCAGTAATAAGCGTGGTCTCAAAATCATTTTGTGTTAACTGTCCTAAAGTGGCACCACAGAAGATGTAAGAGAGGGTAGAGGGGGTGGTTGTGTTTGTATGAACTGACTTTGTTGGTTGGGTTGGACATGTGGTGAATAATGTTCATTGAAATTTCCACTTGTTTGATAAGATGTGTTTGAATAAGAGTTGTTATGATATCGATTTGCTGAGGAATATCCAGTTACTTGTGGGTCCCCGTCCCCTTATGGAAGACCTGTGGGAGTTTAAATACCCAGCATTATTCTCAGAGTGGTGGTGGTGCTAGGGGATACTGATGGTTATGATAAGGGGGCTGGGGAGGAGGGCCATACTGCTCGCCTTTGGGGACGAGGTGATAAACTGGTCATACCTGCTTCATTGCAATATCATGCAAAATGCCCAACTCTTTGGCAGGTATTGCAGATTGGCTGTCCGTGTGTTGTTCAAAGGTTTTGTCCTCTGCTGTCTCGCAGGGGTATCTTTTACCTACCCTGAATTTGTGTCGGGGTGTTGGGGCATTTTGTGGTGTGTCTTTCCTGATTTCGTCCTGACCTGCTGCTATGATATCCCTTTTCATGGTGTCAATATCCTAATGAAACAGTTTCGAAAAAAGGAAAACGAGGAAAGACGAGCTAGTGGTATTTCACCTGAATTAACAGAATTGGACACATTGCTGGAAGAGATTTGTGAAAGAGAGCATGCATCTGAAACACTGGCTGCAGAGATGGGAGAAAAGAAAAAATGACAATTAGAAGAAGATCTAATGGCTGCCATGGAACTTTATCTGAGACCCAGGTGAAGAATGCTGCTGGAAAAGTGAAATGGTAGGAGTATAATCAGCGTGTCAAATGCTGAAGTAGAAATCGAAGGGTATAAATTATCAAGGTTGGATAAAACAACGAGATCAGGAGGAGGCGTTTGCATTTATACTCTAACTTCTTTGAAAGTTAAAATCCTTAGGGAGCTCAGCGGGATATCACCGTCTGGCTTTCACCAATTGTGGGTACAGATCCAGCACAGGAATCAAAAGTCAGTCATATTCTGTATTGTTTATCGTCCTCCCAACTGCTCTGTGGCATGTTTCGTGGATGAATTTTTGGAGAAACACACCCTAGCCCTTACTTATGGAAAAGAAGTGTTTATAATTGGCGATCTCAATATTGATATCTTAAAAGAGAATCAAGAGTCGCGAGTGCTTGCGTGAAGAACACTGGACACCTAAATTAACACACGGACTGAAAATAGCTATGCTAAGGCCGGGTTACAAAGTACGTCAGCCTTGATGGCCAAGTTCAAAGATGTAAGATGTGCCTATTGCCTGGAATGACACATGAAAACTCATGAAAACTGTGACAAAGTGAGTGGTGTAAAAGATAGGAAATTAGTAGCACCTAAATACGGACGATGTTTCTCATGTTTAAGCAAAGGATATGTATCTAAAGACTGTCGTCGAAGAAGTAATTGTAAAATATGTAATAAGGGGGGCCACCATGTATCTCTCTGCAAATCCAAAGGGGAGGAGTGGTCTTTGGCCAGTAATGGTAGTCCAATTATGCATGTTCAATTCGAGAGTCCACTGGTGTGGCAAGGTATACTGAAAGGCGCTGAAACTTCAGCACATGTTCGCTTGATGTTTGATACGGGGAGTCACAAATAATTCTTGACTTTCAAGGTTGTGAGAGGACACAGGGCTTCCTGTGAAAAGAGGGAGTATCCTCACTTACGACGGCTTTGGTTTTCGGATGTGTGTAAGGACAGTGAGGTATTTGATATAGATATCCTGGTTGGTTTGATTTTTTTTGGTGCTTTGGGAACGGTAATGTAGTGCAAGGGGGAGCTCATGAGCCGGTGGAACATCATTAAAGAAGAACATGTCTCTAGCCAGTACATGGCTGACACTATTTCCAGGTTGTGAGATTTTGATGCCCTAGGTATACACAAAGAGGACAAAGTGCATGAAGTCTTGAAAGAAGCAATTAGCTTCAATGGTAGAGGTTACCAGGTACATTTGCCGTGGAAGGAAGGAATTACAACAACAGTTTAAAGCAACTCAAAAATCAAATTTCAAAACTGAAGCACGATCCAGACATGTTAGATGAGTATAACCAGGTTATGAGTAGTCAGCTAGAAGCAGGAATAATTGTGCCAGTTGTAGAGTTAGAGAGGGCAGAAAAGATTCATTACTTGCCTCACCACGCAGTTGTTAGGAAGCAAGCGAAGACGACGAAAGTTATGGTAGTGTATGACGCTTCATGCAAGGAAGGTAAAAATAGGGTTTCACTAAACAATTGTTTGCATGTTGGACCGCTGCTGACCTAGAAAAGGCATTTCTTAACATTGAAATAGACAAGACTGACCGAAATGTTTTGCGATTAAAATGGGTAGACGATCTGAGCACCGACAAGATGTTGCCTGTTGTTTATAGATTTTGTCATGTTTTTGGCATTAACTGTTCACCATTCCTCTTGAACGCAATGTTGCGCTACCATTTCGACTCAATTCATGCAAAATTTGAAGGAAAGTTTTTATGTTAACAATCTAAATTCTGGCAAACAAACAGAGAAAAAAGCAATTGAATTGTATGAACACCTGAAACAGACACTTTCAGACGGGGGAATTTCAAATGCGCAAATGGCTCACAAACAGCGACAAGGTAAGGAAGGTTATAGAAGAGTGCGAGGGCAAGGATAAGCTAGAAAATGGCGCAAAAGTCTGACAATTAGAAGACGAGAAATCTTATGCAAAATGCACACTTGAATCATGCAATGAAACTCGTTTAGAATGAGGTGTTTAATTCGATTTACCTCCCGTAGGGGTAGACCAAGTTTGATTGTGTCAGACAATGCAAAAACATGTTAGGCGGCATCAAAACTAGTTCGGAAATTTGCACGATGATGAATTAGGTGGTCATTTAGCAAATAATTGTATAAAATGGCATTTTAATTTAGAAAAATCCCCTTGGTGGGGAGGGTTTTTCGAAAGAATGATAGGAACAGTAAAACAAGCGTTGAGAAAAATTTTGGGTAAGGCAAAACTAACCCACAATGAACTTTTAACCAACTTAATTGAGATTAAAGGAATTATCAATCCACGACGATTGACTTATGAGTATGATGAGGTTGGTGTGAAGGTATTGACGCCATCTCACAATCTTTGGCTACCAACCTTCAATCCATGCCTGATAGTACCGCGAGAGCTGACAATGATATAGCAGACGATGTTGAAGGGCATCGCAGAAGGTATAAATATTTGGGAAGGCTAAGGAAACATTTTTGGACTCGTCAGAGGAGAGGGTATTTGGCTGATCTGAGAGAGTACCATAAGAGTTCGAAGAAGGCTGGTGATGTTACGGCGGAATTGGGACGTGTTGTGTTGGTATTTGACGAGCAAGTAAAATGTGGGTTTTGGAAGGTTGCTGTGGTGAAAAAATTGATTAAGGGTAAGGATGGAGTTGTAAGAGGGGCAATAGTCAAGTTGCTGGAGAAGGGGTGAACGAAGTTTCTGAATAGACTGGTTAAAAGATTGTATTCATGGAGATTCGAAGTGACATTAAGTCTGAGGATAGTGGTGATGCGAACGCTCAGTCTTTAGATAAATAAATGTTTTGCAACCAGGGATTGAATTACACATTGTTACATTTACTTATATACAATATAAAGTTTAAATTTAAAAACTACATACACAAATACATGAGAATCTTGACTAAGAATACATAATATGATTGTATCTCAAGTGGAACTAATTCTAAAACTATACAATTATATTTATATCTAGCAAGCAGGATAGAATAGATTTGTGATTTAATCAATAGCTATGAATAGGTTCTAATTGCATATAGAATAAAACTATTTTTAAAACGTTCTGTTGTAGCTATTATTGACTGGAGGCGATCCTTATGCAAAGTAGATTTGTGGTCGTTAGTACGTGGTAAGAGTTCAAATAATCGATTTGTTGTTATGATTATTTGATTAAAATATTTGCAGCATAGGATTTCTCTTCAATCTTGTAAAGACATCAAAGCAGTCGCTTCTTTATTTTGTGAATAGGACAGATTCTTGCATATAATATAAAGTGATTGCTTTTGGACCATTTCTACTTGCTTGCACTAGTAGTCAGGAATACCAGAGTGCCATATAGAGCAAGCATACTCCAAGACTGGGCGGATAGAGCAGCAATAAACTTTGACTAAATCTGTAACATTGAATCTCGCTTGTCGTAGAATTCTTTAAAAGTATAAACGTTTACTAGCCTTAGAGCAAATGTCGTGAATATGGTAATTCAATTTTAAATTATCTGTAATGGTAATCCCCAACATTTTACCCTTTTTAACAACTCTAACAGGCTCGTTGTTCTTCAATACCTGATTACCAAGATCAAAATTTTGATCAGAAAATGTTATCCTTAATTCTTTTCTTTTCTTCCCATTTAATTTTATATGGTTTCTCTCAACCCACATATTGGTTTTTAGTAAAGTTTGGTCTAGCTTAGATCTTGCATTCTGTAAGACTATTTCGAAAATTGAAGAATCATCTACGAATTTAATAGTATTATTGGTTGTTTGAAGTCGTTGACCATGATTAGAAATAATAGGGGGCCAAGTTTTGTCCCCTGAGGTACACCTGCCTTGACACTGATCCAACGAGATGTAGATCCTTTGAGCTTCACACGTTGATAATGACAAGATAGAAACGCAATAATCCAGTTGACTAATACCGGGTGAATATTCATATCCCTTCACTTATTTATTTAATTTTGTCGAATGCTTTGGAGAAATCTAATAAGCACACTCAAACTAGTGATCCAGTCCCATCAAGAGCCTTAAACCACCTGTCACATTTAGCATGACATTTTATGGAAATATGACTGTACAGTTTAATATGTAAATTAATTAGCATTAGGATATATAAGGGATTGTTTTGTTAAGTCAAAGATAGATAAACTTTGATATTGGGAAATTAAACATATTTTACATGGTGTCGGGTGTGGCTTTATGGATAGCTTTCATAAGCTGAGTTTTTTAAGTTTCAAAGGAAATACATCAGAAAATTGGAGACGATTTAAGCAGCAGTATCAGATATATTTGGTCACGTCGGGAAGCGAAGACAATGACGACACAATTCAAACAGATATATTGTTGAATCTTGCCGGCGAAGATGCTATAGAAGTTTTTAATACTTTCGAGTTTTTTGCTGGCAATGAAAAAAAATTGGATAAGGTTATCGAGCAGTTTGAAAGGTATTGTAACCCCAGGAAAAATGTTGTATTCGAGAAATTAGTTCTGGAAAATTACACAGAGAGATTCAGAGACGGTTGAACAATTTGTCAAAAGATTAAAGAACAAAGTAAAATTGTGTGAATATACATCGGTTGACGATATGGTAAGGGACAAGTTTGTGTTTAGTATACAAGACGTATAGAAAAGGGAAAGAAAGGTTATTACGAGAAGAGAAACTTACACTGGAAAAAGCTATAAGTATGGCGAGAGCAGCTGAAGCGTGGAAGGAACAGATTAAAATCATGAATGTTAGGGAGCAATCAAGCAAAGCAAATCAGTCGGTAGATGTTCTTTGATATGGTGCTAATCAAGGAAAAGAGCAGACAGGCAGCCGCGGTGGAAAAACAAAGTCCGAAAAGTGTGGATTTTGTGGTATCGTTCACACATCAAGGTCTTGTCCGGCGTTTGGCAAAACTTGTAATTATTCTAAGAAGACGGGACATTTTGAGTGCGTGTGTCGAGCGAAGCAACGACAACGTGACTATAGACCAAGAGAAATGAATGTTGTAGGGGAATCCAAATTACATGCACTTAACCACACTTAACCACACTTAACCAAATAAAATTAAAAGAAATAATAACATTAACTTTTTTATCCATTTATTTGGTTAAGTGTGGTTAAGTGCAGTTAAATGTGGTTAAGTGTGGTTAAGTGTCATATAGATGCTTCAACGTATCGGGCATACAGTCTTATTCGCTTATTAGTTCCACACGTTTAAAAAAGCAAAAGTTGTTTACCAATCTTCTACGTGTAAAATTAGTCTCGCGAAGCACGATGAACACGGTTCCAAATCTTTTTGTTCACTTTCTGGAATTTGTTTCTTCAAGTTCAAAACCTTCCATCTGACGCTCATCATCTCAGTTTCGCGATTGTCCAGGCAACCGTTTTTAACGTAAGTGAGCGGTCTTGTGGTTGTGCAAAAGATAGGCGTGTCTCCATCGAATGTAACATCTTTGGTAAAATGGGACTTAAAAGCAGGTAGGTTTACTTGTTGGCCTTCAAGTAGGAGCAGTAAATCTTGGCAAGCAATAATTTGAGGAGACCAACGAAAGTCGTTCAAAAATACCACTTCAGCAGCTTCGGCTCAAACCCATGCGAAACTGCTGGATGCAGGGTTGGTAAAGGTGCGGTAAATTTTATTCAACGGATTCAGCAGGAAAGTTTTTCCGCAATTTGCCGGTCCTGTAAGCATTAAATCACGATACTTTCCTCTCCCTTTCAAAAGTAACTCTTCAACACACAAGCTAAATTGCACTGGCGGTATATCATTGTTATGGAGTGTCTCCAAAGCAAATGCTTCCCACTCCCCGTGCGTTTTACAGGTGCAACCACTTTACAGAACCTCATTTAAGATCTCCATGCGGGATTTCTCTCTTCGTTTCATGGTCGCTTCTGCATTTTCCATCTCCCATGCTTTGATAATGATCTCATTGACAGATTTTGTTGTCCGATTCATTAAAAATTCCGCCAAGTCGGTTTTCCCCTCTCGCTTCTGGGCATTCGCAAAAGCCATTAACACGATTCGGTCGGGTAGCTTCTTTGCAATAATAATTTGCGATTCATCGTATGGTGACAGACGTCGACGTTTCCTTCCCCGGGATTGATTTGCATTCTCGGTATTTGATGTGCTAGAAACACGGTCGGCACTGCCACAGGAAACAGCGGTTGAGTCAGCTTTTTCTCGATATTCCCTTTTCCTCTTAATGGCATCATGCGCCTTTGACGTTGATGGTTCACCAGCATTTGAGAGATTCGGGTGAGATTCGCTTTGCTCATAACCTTCGTCATCTTTCGTAACATAGCGCCATGCACTGTAATAATTTTTGTGTACATTTGAGAAGTGCACAGATATCCCGTGTTTATCTTGTAGGAATTTCTTAGCTGGTAACCAACGTTGGTTCTTGTTTAGCTTTATAGCTATGTGGTAGTCGACACCAGAGCGCCTATGCTTCTCTTGTGAACAACACCATTGAACGACCGGTGTAGTCGGGCCTCGAGAAAACGATGAAACAACAGCCTCGGCGTATGATTTTCTTGTAGGGAACTTGCTGGTATCAGCCTGGCTGTATGTAACTAAATATACTTGTCTAACTTGCCTATTGCTTAGCTCGTCCTTATAAAAGTCGCTGTCTGAAGAAGAACTTTCATACTGCTGTAGAGATTGCATGTTGATTTCATCTAAACCGTTGTTCGAAATACTTTGTTCGAAAGCAGATGCTAATTAAAACCTATGCAAATGACCCGTCGAATACCGGTCATACTTCAAGTAAAATGTCGTTAAAACGTTGAATGTGGAAGGTATTGTGACATAAATAGGTAAATTAAATTCCAGACAATCATTGACAATTTCACTGAAACGATGAATCATTTTGGCAAAACGAATCCCCCCACGCCCCCAAAACAATGTTGTATTGTTTTGCAGCGAAAATTTTTAAGTGATTTTACCTCACTTTCGTCAACATTGATTTGGGGTGTGGGGCGGGGAAGGGAATGAGGTGAATAATGCTAATTTTGAGACTTTCGTAAAAAAAAGGGATGTTTACATGCCATGTCCCAATATTTTTTGTCAATGATTGTAGGTAGTGCATCAAGCTTAGAGAAGGAACGATACATATATATTACCTATATTTCTTAAAATATCTGCAATCAATGCGAAAGTTAGTATTTATTTATGGAAGGGCACCTTATTTAATTAGCATAATATATGACTATAGTTCTCTAAAAATAAATATCTTGTTGAACTGTTGCATGCTGTAGTGATTTGGTCTATATACAGTATGTCAAACATAATAATAATAATATTTAAAATTTATATAGCGCAAAATACATATGTATATGATCTAATCAGCAAAACATACAGGCAGATAACGGAATACGCCTATATTTTTACAGAAGACATGCATATTTCTATGGAAGACGCTAATACTTCCATGGAAGACGCTTATACTTCCACAGAAGACGCTTATAGTTCCACGGAAGACATTTGAATACTAATTACTTCCGTTATTGTGTGGCGGGGGTTACCTTCTCACAAGTATGCAAACTCCTCATCCTATTTGCGACCATCCCTGTCACAGTTGCAACAGCAGAATGCTCCTTTTCTAAATTGAAGCTGATAAAGACATATATCAGGTCTCAAATGCCTCAAGAAAGACTTGCAGGCTTGGCTGTCCTCTCCATCGAAAACAAGCAAGCGAAACACGTTGATAAACACAAGTCAATACAACAATTTGCCAATGCAAGAAAAAAGGAACATATAGGTGTCTATGGGATGACCGACTGCATATTTAGATTTGTTATTAAACACTTTGACATTCACATAATCACATTGTTCTTCAGTTTTATCTACAATTACTAAGTAACAAAATCTTCCATTATCAACATAATTGTATGTGAATCAGTTATGTAGTGTATGATAAGAACTCAAACTAATGAAGTAATACACTAATGTAAATTTACAAGGTTCAGCTCTCAAATTATTTTTTAAGTGAAAACATGACAAACAGCTAGGGCCCCCACGCCAGATATACCTAGGCCCCTATCTTCGTTCGTTATGGCACTGAGAAGGCATTACCAAAATGTTTTTCAAAAAAGCGTCCTAAGCATTACCAGGCAACAAGAAATGTTCAAAATTTCATATGAATTAGTGCAAATACTCTGATCACATGCTCTCAAATAAATCAATTATGTGGTCGCGAGGAAGGTACGAAACACTATTTCGGAGAGAACTCGGCTCTCGCCTGTATGTTTTTCGGGACAAATCAGCATAGATAGGGCAAATTCGTGTACTGGAACTGTGACAGCTGGAGTGCATTTCACCAAATCACACAAAATGCAAAAGGTTAAAGAATAATCTATGTAACTAGAAGTTCTAGAAGAAATTAGAACTTCGCAAACTAAGTCCTGCCTAGTAGAGCCTATTTAGTATTTGGTAGTACTAAATGCCAATGCTAAATGCTCTTGCTCATTATTGTGAAAGGTCATAAAAATATTGAAAATGGATAACACAAATTTACACAAGGTTTTATTATATTTTAAGTATTTTTACCAAACACAACAGGTAACAAATCAATATTACAGAGGCGATGCACTAAGAGGCGAAGGGGTGAACTGGGTGCCACATGCATTTAATATAGCCAACGATTTGCAAGCCTGTCTCTGACATTCTCCAAAGAGGTTGTCATCTAAGAGAGGGACAACATTTTTCTTGCAACTTGCACCGGAGAGAGTTTTTACAATTTCTTGTACCCCGATAACTTTTCCAGTTATAGTTGCAGACATTAACTGCAGGTTGACATCAATAGCAACTAGTGGCTGGTCAAATAGAGTGGTTTCTGTTGCCTTTTGTCACTTTTCTGCATGTTTAGTTATTTCTCACCCCTGTATATTTTAAGTTTAAAGATGAGGTAAAGTCTGTTCTGCGCATGTATTCCGCACAGCAACACATTCCATCAGTGATGGAGCAACTTTTGGAATATTAATGATATGCGACATTAACGCATTGTATTACAAACAGACAGTTTGGGAGCTCAATTATTTTATTTTATGTCGCAAGGCGAAGAGGCACAGACGCTACCTTCTCGCTTGTCCTACAAATATTACAAATATATAAAGTTTTAAATAACGGCTGGTTTATTTACAAGCTTTGCTTTATATTTTCTTCACAATATAATATTTTCTTCAAAATATAATATAAAATAAGCATATTCATCACAGATTACAGCCAGTCGAGTGAGAAGAAAATAAGAAAATTCAAACAACATACGTCATGTAAAGATTATACAGGGTGTATCAGAAAAAACTAGAAGATTTTAAAATGTTCAAAAAACTATCATTTTATCAAGATATCTCAATGACGTACTTAAACATAACTAACAATGAATACTCTTGTTTTATTGTTTTCACTTAACAAAGAGTGCTGGTAATTACGTCATTCCAACTATCACTCATGCATGTAATCATTCTTGCGTGTAAAAAGTTACGAGAGAACGGAGTAAACGGAGAAAAAAGTCCAATTTTGAAACGTTTCGCGGCGGACATAATGTTTATCAAATTTTTTGATATTGCGATACATTGCACAAAAGATTCCAAACTTTTACCTCTTTAACTGAACTTGGATTTTCAACGTCTCATTTTCTTTGCACAAGCGGTTAAAAATGAGGCTTTTACAAACCGTTCTCCCGCTTTTCGGGGTTAATTTTTCTGCTAGTTTTTACTGTTAGATAAGCCAGAAGATGCTAAAATACTTAGACGTAAATATATTTTTGAGATATCTTGATAAAATGATAGTTTTCTGAACATTTTAAAATCTTCTAGTTTTTTCTGATACACCCTGTATAACCAATGTAAACAAACATTGTTATGCGCAGAATATATGCGCAGAACGGACTTTACATCATCTTTAAAGTTGTTAAAAATATATGTGTTTTTTTCTTTCAAAGTATCGACGTCCGATCCCCAAAGCACTGCCTTTATACAGGCGGTTGTATTTCTCAGTTTGACTTCTTGCTTGTTCAACATACCTTGATGCTGAGTACGAATTTTTTTACGGCAGTCATTTCTGCCACTTGTGCTTTGAAGTAGTGAGTTGTTCAATGGCTAACTCATTACAAGCTGAAATGCTTTTTACCATTCCTGTTGTTGTAGTTAATTTATTGGAGTTCACATGCTCGACCTTGGTTGAATCTAATGTGGTTACTTTTGTATTCTGGTTGAAGATAACATCGTCACCTTAAGATGTTTTAAAGTTGGATACATTTACTGGCGATTTTGTCTGTTTGTTTAGTTGGTGTAAGACACACAGCACGAATCACGCTGTTTTTTGCTGCACCATGAAATTGAAGTATTTTCTGTAGGAGGATTTTAAATTTCTCACTGGTGAGACGCTGTGGATATAGCCCTTTATGTTGGAGTCTAGGTGAAATAAGGATAATTTCTAATTAGTAAAAAGTATAAGTTTAATTTTGATAACTAGTAACATTTTCACCTGTTATTTTTCGTTCTAATTTTGGAACTTCTGACACTTGCTTGTAGGTTTGTTGCAGGCTTAAGAGAGAGAACAGAATGGTTAGATACTACAGTTTGTAATTAAACCACATGTTATATATAACATGTAGTTTAATTAGAACTAATAGCTCAGTCTGGCTAACTTATTATCTAAACAAAATTTACCTTTTTTTTGTGCTACTTTATTATTTACGTTTTAATTAAAATTGTTTATAAGTGCTGAAATGGTGCAAACTTTGTTGTTTGAGCTTGTACTTTTATAGAAGTCATTAAACCCAATCAAAATCTTTACATGTTGCTTTTGCAGTGTTATCTAATCGTGCTTTCTCGTCAAGCCTATATTGTAAAGTTGAGGATGATTTTAAGGTATTTAACCTCTCAAATCTCATTGGCTCTCAATACAACAAGATGACAGAGTTTAACTCTACTTATAGCAACATAAGAGCAACATAAGATACACCTGGAGTCCTTTCTGATTTGCCAAGATCTATCCATTCAGTTTTACAACTTTGACATATCATCAACCAAATTTTCATCTTTACACTTCTGGGCTAAGAAACCCTTTAAAGCTGTCTTTGCAAGGTCACATAGTGCTGGGTCACTTTTCAATTTACCAGTACCATGACAATGAATACTTCCTCCACCTTGGTATTCAAACCTGTACCAGTGCCACTCAGCATCAAGAGTATCATAAAGCCAATATTTTATAAAATTATCCAACCTTTGGGTAAAAAAAGACCAGTCTACAATGTGAGGATTATTTATAATACTTTGTCTTCTTTCTTCACTGGAAATTGTGAAGTCTGGACTGTTAATATCTGAACCTTAGAAGAGAGAGTGCAATTCCGGCTAATGCATATCAGCAGAAGAAAAGGTGAAAAAGCATGTCGGAGTTCCAACACTTGTTATAATGGCTGTAAGTTCTTCCTGTACTCAATGCCAATAAGCATTTGTGCCAGTAATGTTAGCAACATACCTAGATATTTTTTACATAAATGCAGGTAAAGTAGTATCTCCAGCAATTTCACTTAACTCTTCAATTGTTAGATGTGCTTCACCAGGATTTTGTTTTAGAAATATCCCACCTTGTGGCAATGTTCTTTTTCTCTGAATCATATTTAAAGCCCAGTATGAGAATCTAGGATGGCTGGGAAATTGATAAACCCATTTACCATCAATGTTTTCAGCAAACTTAAGAAGATGCTTAATTCTTTCTACAAAAGAAACATCTCTGACCAATGCGTGGTTAGACGAATCCTCTTTACCATCAGGGAATAGTGTAGGGAAGGCTATAGTAGCTATATATTGTGTTTGATACTCATTAAAGGGTTCGTTTTGAACTGAGGGCCATGCCATTGGTTCGTTTGCAGAAAGCTGATCTATCTCTAACTGCATCAAGCTCTTGCTGTTGTTGTTCACCAACAGGTAGAAAACTACTCATTTCGGTTGAGTACTTAAAAACTACATCCTCATTAGTGTTGTAAGAGGGTGGACCTGAGTCATGCTGAGTATTGTCATTACAAGTAATATCACATTCTGTCTCGACAGAAAGAAGATCTGATTGGGACATCATTTTTCGGCAAACATCTTAATGCTTTTTCATTTATCTGAACATCTGCATAATGAGGATTATTTTGTGTAAGCCACAATAACGCATGGTGTACTTTTTGTTCTCTTACACTGATATCAAGTACTTTCTCTACCTTTAACATTCACAATAATCACAGATAAATCTTTACGATATCTTGGCAATGAAGATGCAAAGTCATTAACATTTTGTGGCAGGTTTATACAATGACCGGAGTAACCTCTTTGACCTCCAGGTGATTGTCTTAAGGTCATAGCAAGGGTCAGTCAATTGTTCTATTATAATTTTTTTCATTGCATGCGTTTGAGGAGAATGATATTGTGCAAACAGGCAATGTTCTGGATTCGCGGCTGACGTTGTAGGGTAGTAGCTCTCCTTGCCCAATATGTCAACAAAGTAATTAAACGCAAAGCCGCACCACTTCAACGGTAAATATATTATTGTTAGTGGGAAATCAACTAGCTGTTTCTATAAATCGCTTGCAATTGGGCGTAGTATTTCTTCAAAACTTTTAGATCCTGATTTTGAAGGTTTCCGTTTACTTTTGCAAAGGAAAATATTTTGCCTATCCAGTGCTCCTATTACCCTGACTGGCGCTTTCATGTTAAGACTTTTAAGAAGCATATCTCTTGTTTTTTTTTGGAGCTGTGGCTGTAAGACCAAGAATTGGTGCACATGGGAACAGAAAAGCCAAACGACAAAGTTTGCTATAATCCGGCCTAAACTCCTGTCACCATTCATCTATTAAATGGGCCTCATCAATAACACAAGCGACAATCCTCTCTTCATATTCCTGTAGTAATACATTTTTTGAAACTATCTGCTCGGGGTGAGGAAATAAATTCTGCAATCATCACACATATCATTGAGGTTTTGGTTAAAAGGTTCAGCATGTTCACTTTCAGAAGAATCAGTGTCTGGATCCGATGAAAGTGCTGCAATATCTCCAGACCTTGCTGATATGGAAGCAGCATCATCTCGATTGCCGTCGCATAAATCTCCTCGTAAATCTCTTGCGTTAATTCCCCTGTGATGGTAGAAACCACTGATTCACCTGTGATGGTGAAAAACACTCATCTACCTGTGATGGTAGAAACCACTGATTCAATTGCCTCCATTGACGGTCCAACTCGTTAAGGTCTATCATGTTCCTTAAATATGGTAAAGTTATGGTGGCCTTAAGTTAAATGCATTTTCAGGTAATGTACATTCCACAATATCCAGAATTTCTTGTTTGAGATCAAATCTTTGGTTGACTTGAATAATCTGCACATGTTTATTTTTTATAGTGGATTCTATTTTTGGTGGTGTCAGCCTTTTTTGTAATAGTTATGATAGTTATGATGTCACGTCCTGCATATACATAGGGGGATTATTTATGGCAGGATTCAGCATTTTTTGTAATAGTTATGACGTCACATTTATTGTTCATTATAAAAACACCTGGTATAATCACATGATGTTAAAATTATAAAAACATGTATAAATGAGAGTATAAATAAAGAGATATTAGGGGGTGTAGTTTATCATTATCATCATCAATCTTATGTTTGTCTGTTGAATGTTGATTCTCTTTTGACTTTTGTTTGTATTTTGAGGGATCACCCGTTCAGAGATCAATTAACACAGGCACTGAGACCGGCGTTCATGTTTATGATTTGTCATATGTTTAAGAATGACGTGAAGGAGATTCTTCTCGAGTATGCAAGTATTCGACCTGGGAAGTATTGTGTGGAGGTTCCGATTTATTACACATCCCATATATGTCATATGCATGAGGAATATATTGATGTTTGGAATCATGTTAGAGATGTATTGAGGTTACCAAGGGCGATGTTTAAGTGTGATTCCATTGTTCAACTCGAAGATAATCTTTATGGAATGCGTACCTGTCAGAGTTATAAATTAATATGTGATGCAGTTAAGAGTGTTTACATAGACATGGATATGAATCGCAATTCAGATTTTATTCATGTACGTGGTTCTTATAGTGTAGATAAATTGTGTGCGGATATTGATTGCGTGTTGTGGAATGTGTGGTGGTTTCCAGAAAATCATAATCTCAGTACAGAATAGCAAGGGTACATATAGCACATTATCATAACATTAATTAAACATTATTAACTTGTGTTTTTATTAACTCGTGTTTTTGAAAATTTATTGAAAAAGCATGTGCGTTTATTGTAAGGTTTAAAGTACCAGCAAATTTTTATATATCAGGTCAAAGCCAATGAGGAAAATCGTATTTGGTATGTCAATTATTATATTATATCAATCAATAGTTTCATCCTGTTTTATCTAAGATTATTTATTGTTACGAGGAGTATCAAAAGGAGTTCGATGATTTACATAATATAGAGTTTGTTAAAGGGTTTCCCTCGGATTTAAATGAAATGACAAGAGGACATAAGAAATCATTAATAGTCTTGGATGATTTAATGAGTGAATGTTCTAAAGAGCAACGTGTGTATCCCATTTATTTACATGCGGTTCTCATCACAAGGGTATTTCGGTATTTTA
This sequence comes from Dendronephthya gigantea, assembly GCF_004324835.1. Classification (NCBI taxonomy): domain Eukaryota; kingdom Metazoa; phylum Cnidaria; class Anthozoa; order Malacalcyonacea; family Nephtheidae; genus Dendronephthya; species Dendronephthya gigantea. The sequence continues at coordinate 223,709 of NW_021163126.1, forward strand.
TCTTACCCAGAATTTTTTTCCTCCTGGAAAATTATCAAGAACCATCAGCCAGAATTCTCAGTATATTATTGTGTTTAAGAATCCACGTGATTCTCTTGGAATTTCAACATTAGCTAAACAAACGTTCCAAAGGCGAACTCAGTCTTTATTGGATTCTTTTCACAATGCAACAAAGCGACCTATTAGCTATTTATTGATTGATTGCCGTCCCCCAACTCCTGAGATTATTCGTTTACGCACAAATATTTTACTTGGGGAGAGACATATTGTATATATGCAAAGGTAAAAACACGTGCATATTCATTTATGATGACAATGCGAAACATATCTGTGTTTATTTGCGGTTAATACAAGGAGATCAAATTTGAAGTGGTAAAGAAAGATTCATCCACACCTCAAGAAAAAACACTTCAAGAAGGGTATTGGGATTTTCAACTTTTGAAAGAGTGTCTGAAAGGGGAGCACATTACACTTTCACCTAATGTTCACAATAATATGTGTACCATTGAGATTGACTCTACAAACTTGAAATCTGTAAATTTAAAGAAGTGTGGTAAACGTCTTGGTTTGGCAAATGATCATCCATTGACAGTGGAAGAGAAATTGCCAAATCCTGTGGATGTAAATCATGGTTTGAGATATCTTAAATTTCCATGTAATCTTATTGATTCTATCAAGAGCGTCGGTGTTGATGGAGAGAAGAGTACGGTTCTTGCCAATTTACCTGTTACCCCCTTTTACCTGGTACAAGATTGAATTCTTCCATTTCTAAGTATTCCAATGAGAATTATCAACCAATTACGATCGACTGAGATATTGTCATTAAGATGACATTCAGGATTCGTTCCAATGTACTTTTATATCTTTTAATTAATATATAATTAATTTGTTCTTTATTAGAACATCATTTACAAGATGTCAGAGTATATAGAAAGAACTCTTCCGTTTATTCAGGTATTAGCGAAATCAAAACCGCAAGTACAAAAAGCTATTTTTTCAGCACAGTCCATCGGATTTAATTTTAGCTGTTTGCGAAATTGTTTAAAATGTGATTCGATTAACTCCATCTCAGAAACGTTATTTGACACATTACAAGAAACAACTACGAGCTCTAGTAAAGAAGAACGTTTCAATTAAGAGGAAGAGAAAGTTCCTTATTTAAAAGGGTAGCGGTGTTTTTTCAATACTTGTACTGCTAGCTTTATCTGGTCTGCTTGGTTAAAATTTATTGATAATGAAACATATGGTATTAATCCCGGAGGAGAGACTTTTACGCTATGAGTTACAGGAAGATGAGCAAATAGGGGGTCAAATTGAGGATTGATCATGTGAGATGGAAAGTGAGTTTTGGACGATGTTATTTTACAGGGGATTCCAAAGACCACGAGGAAAAGAGCCTTGGCGCTTTTAAAGCGTTTGAAAACAAGACCTGACAGAGCCATGGCCAGTAAGATATTTTTCAGATCATGCAGCCATAATGTGTGAGTTTACAATTGCCAGACCAGTGCAGAAGATTAAGCACACTGAGTATCGAAAGCTAAAGTCAATTGACATGCAACAGTTTGTTGAGGATATTCACAAATCCCATTTGTACACAAACCCTCCATCTGACCTTGACACTCTAACTGATTGTTATAATAGTACTTTATCATCTTTGCTGGATAAACACGCGCCGGTGCTATCACATCATGTTGCTACTCGTGGAACTCCACCCTGGTTTAATGACGTCATCATACAAACAAGGCTAGATAGGAGAAAAGCTGAAAGGCGATGGAGGGCTAGAAGACTTCCTGAAGATCTGGCTGCGTTAAAAGTTAAAAGAAACTATGCTATCTATGTTATGAACGAAGCTAGACTAAACTATTACAAACAGTTTATTGAGGATAATGGTGTTGACCAGTCTAAGTTATTCAGAGTGAGTAAACGCCTTCTAAACATGCAGCCAGATAAAATCCTTCCATCATATACAAATGCTTTTACACTTGCCAATGAAATGGGTGAGTTTTTTGCACACAAGATCATTTCAATTAGAGCGAAACTGATTGAGACTGATCTGTCTGATGTCTTGGGCAATGTAAGTATTGATGTTTCCAATCCGGATATTTCATTCTCTGAATTTTCTCCGTTGTCCGAGGACAATGTACGCAAGCTAGCAGTAGCAAATAGGAAATCGTGTGCGCTTGATCCAATTCCTGCATATATTTTATCAGTTTGCCTGGATGAGTTACTCCCAGTTTTAACTAAGATGGTCAACTTATCCTTACAGACTGGTCACTTTACGAATGAATGGAAGTGTGCCTTAGTGCATCCTCAACTGAAGAAATATAATCTTGAAGTCATTCATAAGAACTTTCGCCCAGTCAGCAATCTGCAGTTTGTATCTAAGCTGACAGAAAAAGCAGCGGCTACCCAAATTCAATGTCATATGGTAAAGAATGATTTGATGTCTGAATTTCAAAGTGCTTATAGACAACATCACAGCACTGAAACTGCTTTGATTAAGGTGAAAAATGATCTACTCATGAATATGGGTAAAGGTCATGTAACACTTTTGGTATTATTAGATTTGAGTTCTGCCTTTAACATAGTTGATCACACCATCCTACTTCGAACACTACAGTCACAGTTAGGTTTGTGTGGAAGTGTGCTTTCTTGGTTCCAATTGTATCTGGAGGAAAGATCGCAAAGAAGTTCGATTGATGGAATGCTTTCTAATGAATTTAACTTAGAATGCAGTGTTCCACAAGGATCGTGCTTAGGCCTTCTACTTTTTACGATTTATATCAACGAGTTGTTTGAGATTATATGTTCGCATCTTTCTTCTGTGCATGCATATGCTGATGACACTCAATTATATATGTTGTTTAAACCTTCTGATGATTTGGGTGAACTTGAAGCTGTCGCTTCCTTGGAGAACTGCATCCGAGATGTGCGTGCTTGGATGAAAGAAAATACGCTATGTTTAAATGATGGCAAGACTGAGTTTTTATTGATTGGCAATCGTCAACAGCTGGCTAAAGTGTCCATCGATAGCATCAAAGTTGGCAACGCTGATATTATACCTGTGCCGTCAGTAAGAAATCTTGGAAGTTGGTTTGATTCCTATATGGATATGTCCACTCACATTTCCAAGACCTGCAGCAATGTATTTTACTATCTCTATAACATTCGACATATCAGGAAATATCTCTCAAAAGAACATACTGAACGGCTGATCCATGCTTTTGTTACGAGTAGATTGGATTATTGCAACGGCTTGTTGAATGGAATTCCAGAATGTCATGTAAAGAAACTCCAACGTGTAATCAATGCTAGTGCTAGACTTATATATTGCACCCCTAAATTTTGTCATACTACTCCAATACTCAAAGAGTTACACTGGTTGCCAGTGCGTGCACGTATAGAATTTAAAATTCTACTCATAACTTTTAAAGCTATTTGTGTGAGTTGATCAAAATTTTACAGGCTTTAAGGTATGATTTGAGGCGTAATGATAATGGGTATTTTATTAGTCAGGAGCACAATAAGAACTAAAAAGACAATGGGTGATCGAGCGTTCATGATTGCTGCTCCAACTACTGTGGACAATTTTAAGTCACTGGCAAAGACGTATTTATTTGCCAAGTGATATAATTAACTTGTTTTTATATAGGATAGATTTTTAGTAATTGTTTTAATTGTAAATATTATTGTATTGATTAGTTTTAACATTGTAATGCGCATATGAATATTTTATAGAATATGCGCAATATAAATGTGAAATATTATTATTATTATTATAAATATCAAAATATTTTACCTTTGACAATGTCCCAGGGTCTCCAGTTGCTTCACCATGCTTTCTTTTCTGTTAAATGGGAAGGAGTTGAAATTGTGAGACAGCATAGCAATAAATTAACATAAAATATCAAAACATTTTACCCTTGACGATGACCCAGGGTCTGTACTGGTTTCACCATGCTTCCTTTTCTGTTAAATGGGAAGGAGTTAAAATTGTGAGACAGGATAGCAATAAATTAAAATAAAATATCAAAATATTTATGTTCGATGAAGACCCAGGGGATTTAGTTGTTTCACCATGCTTCCTTTTCTGTTAAAAGGGAAGGAGTTAAAATTGTGAGACGGGATAGTAATAAATTAACATGAAATATAAAAATATTTTACCTTTGAAGAAGACCCAGGGGATTTAGTTGTTTCGCCATGTTTCCTTTTCTGTTAAAAGGGAAGGAGTTAAAATTGTGAGACAGGACAGCAATGAATTAACATGAAATATCAAAATATTTTACCTTTGACGAAGACCCAGGGGATCTAATTCTTCTGCTATCAATGGCGTCCACCTCAGGAGCACTACATTCCTTGCTCTAGATAAGAAAAAAAATCATATTTGTTTTTAAATACCCTATCCATTTCACCTGCTCTGTCAATTAGATTTTTCTCATTAATGACCCCTCAATCTAACCTTTTTCTTTTCACCCTCTTGGCCGGAGGTAATTTGATGGAGATATTCTGCCATAGCAGCATCCGCCTGATCAGTGTTCCGAACATTGTAATTTTGGTTAGCAGTGGTCACAGAATGCGCCATCTGAGAGGCAATGTCAACCTTGCTGAATGTGCTTACCCCTCTCCGGTGGGAGGAAATAATGGATTTTTGGAGCCTAGATTGTTTAAGGCTCCTCTTTAATCCCTTATGCATCTTCTTCCCCAGTCGTGACACCGCCTTACTGATCCTGCTCTCTGACATTGGTTTTGCAGTGACTGTGATAAACATAGCCTGCTCGGCCTTCACCCCGGGCTTCCCTAAGAGGATAGATGTTTCATTCGCATAAACGGGCCGAAGACTGTACAAATAGATGTCCCTCATTTCTTTCACATCATCCCTCGAAAATAATTTGGCTGGGCCAAGGGAAGAGGTTTTATGGACTGTGGTCTTCGAGCGGAAAAGTTCCTCTTCATTTTCCTCGCTGATTTTTACAGACTGCATATAGTCCTTTACAGAAAGGTTTGAGAGTGCCCCGTATCTTTGTCCGCTTCCCATAATGACCCGGAGCATGATGAAGTCTCTCATATTAGCAAAATCTGCTGCACTGATGACACTTGGGTCTTTTTTCGCAGCGGCAAACAACGCCTTGATATCTCTTGCGACATCCCCATCGGTCAGAACCTGGAACTCTTCGGGAGAAAGAATTTCTTCCTGGTCCTTCTCCCGGACTTCCTGTCACCGTTTCGCGGCCGCCGTGTTGAAATTTGAGGCCCAGGCTTCAATTCGGACCATTGCTGCCCTTATTTGCTCCAGGTCCCGATCTTCTAATTTCATTGAGCCTCTTCACGGTTTCCTCCCGTGCCAGTAAAAACTTGAAAAACAATTTCATAGATATAATGTAAGTCTTCATAGTTTGCGGCTTTCTGGGGTTTTGGAGTTTGTTGTTGCCCAGAAAAAAATTTGTTCGGATAATATCGATGGACTTGTCCTGCCAGATTGTTGAAACATCTTTTGGGTTCCTCTTTACTTCATACAGCAACCGGGAGACACAGCTTACATGGTCTTGGGCAACTGACTTTTTTTCTCCTTCCCCTCAAAACTCTGGAGGGGGTTGCTGAATACCCACAGTATCTTCAGTTTGCTTATCTCTTTAATTGTCCCACATGGTGGATCTGGCCTTGGGTTGGGCTCCTTGAACATTACTTACTCTTCTTCTCCCTCACTGCCAGAGGTTTCACTGCTATTTGTATTCTCAGATGAATCTTTCTGTGCGCTTTGTGGATTCGTTTGTTCGGACTTAGCATTCGTGGCGGCATAGCTCCTCGCTGTCCTATATTATATATATATATATATATATATATATATATATATATATATGTATATGTATATGTATATGTATATGTATATGTATATGTATACGTATATGTATATGTATACGTATACGTATACGTATATGTATAACCGTATACGTATAACCGTATACGTATCTATTTACCCTATATTATGTATATGTATCTATTTACCCTATATTATATATATGCATTCAAGACAAAAACAGGTGCACTAACCTCTCATAGTCAGGGTCGCTTGTGTCCATTTTATGCATGGTCCTCAGGTGCTTATCGACCCGGCATACCCTTGCGTTGCAATCCGGCACAGGGCATTTGATTGCCGGCGCCCGTTGCACAACCCCTCTTTTAATTGCCCTCGGTTGCTTGCTTGAAATTATCTAGGCCTCTGCTTTTGTGATCTTACGAAACTGTACCAAATGTTTCGGCAGGTATTTGACCGCTTTGGCGCACTTTGGGCATGGCTTTTCCCTTCGTGCTTGTACCTGAGAAAAAATTTCATAAATTTCGAATTTAAAATTGCATGCACATTTATTTTAAATGCCCAAACAACAAATTCTTAAAAAAACAAATGAATACCTTTTTCTTCTCTGTGTTTTCTTTATTTTCTGATGACCTGTCATCAACTTCACCAGCATCGACTGCACGAGCATCAACCTCCTCTTCAAGATCTTGGAACAGGTCTGGTGACCCTCGGTCCTCCATCTGTAGAAATCAACCATAAAAAAAATTTAACTCAAGATGTTATTAAATACATGATCCACTAAAGGACCACCAAAATCCACTAAAGGACCAGGAAAATCCACTAAAGGACCAGCAATTGCAAATAAGCGTGGCTATGGGTGGGTGACGACACTTTCATCCTTCCCCCCAGAATATGGTTGAAATTGGTAAATACCCCCTGAGATACACCTTTTCAAAGTTTAAAAAAAAAATTAAAAAATACTTAATTTATTTCTAACCGGAAGTGGGCGTGCCTCTAGTGAATGACCACGCCCTAATAACCCCATCAAAGTTTTGTTGAAATCCATTGAAACCGCTCTGAGATATTGCTGTCTGAGATTGTCACCGTGCTGAGATTGTATCGACACTACTGCGCATGCTCGAAATCAAGCCTGCAATCCTAGCACGCCGAAGCGCGGTCTGAAATTGTCATTGTGCTGAGATTGTACAGTATTTTCGGCCCTAGTTCTGTTACGAATTTTGAAGTTCAGTTCCACCGAGTATTCATCAAATGAATATCGCAACACAATTTTGAGAAATCAAATAAAAGACGAGTAACGGGGAAAATACATGTAGATCGTATAATTTGAATGTTTTTGAATAATTGGAAGTTATTGGAATTTATAACGAGACTTTTTGGGAAAAGTTATATGAAAATAGGTAAGAGAACTTGCTCTTGTAAATAGCAAAGAATCTTTTTACATTTGCTTATCAAAAGCATATCTCGTTCTTCTAAAGATGTTGTGCTCAGTTAAGTGTCCTGATATATTTGTGTTAAGAATGTTTGTGGTGAGGGTGTTAATTGTGTGTATGGTTTGATGTGCTGAGATTGCTGTATAAAGATTGTTGTGCTGAGATTGCTGTGCTGAGATTGTTGTGCTAAGATTGTTGTGCTGAGATTGTTGTGCTGAGCAATAGCAAACAATCCACAGTACGAAGTCTTTACTTGCTTTTGAATGTCTGCTGCCATCAACGTCATATGCTTGGATCTTGGCATCACCATGTATGAAATTTGACGCAAAAGTTTGTGCCCATATGAGTTAATGCCACCATATCCTAATGAGTCATATCTGACTGCTGTATCCTTTGGGCAACCAACATTGCTTACAGTTATCCAATGGTTACCCTTAATATTCAGGATTTGAATGAACTCATTTTCAGGGGTTCCAACTCGTTGGCATCCCTCTGGAACAAAGATGCAAACTGGCTGCAGGCCTCCAATGCTGCTAAATTGTTTAGAGAGCATAGCCTGAGCATGGTCAATTTGGTCATCTGTTATCCACTCCCCACTCTCAATAACCGGAAACAGGTCTGCAACATTCACTGTGTCTTTAATTTGTCATATCGTTGACATCGATCACATGATTTACACTAAAATTGGACCCAAATCCACTAAAGGACCAAACCAAATCCACTAAAGGACCAGCAACCGGAAATAGGCAGGGCTATGGGTGAGTGACCATGCCTTCATCTCCCCCCCCCCCGGAATATGGTTTAAATTGAAAAAAAACCGAAGATACACCTTTCCAAAGTCTTTCTTCTCTACTAGGTGGACACTTCACATCAAGTGAACAAAGTTTTGATTCATCAGAAACACTTTCCACTTTTACATCATTCTGTAGTGCCATTCTTACAATTTAACAATTAGCCTAAATAACAAAAATAAAAGTATTAGTTTTTAATTATATTTACCAGATTTAGATTCTGACATGGTTGAAAACAAATTAAGAGAACAGCACAGATTGTGCTGATAATCCAAGCTACGTTTGGTCCTCGCCCTGCTGCCAAAAATATTATTCCCATCACGGGCAGTTCTTCATCGATCTAATTCACTATATAGTATCTAGTCATTGATGCAAATAATAGTAACAAATAAGTTTCTAGTAAAATCAAAATAAAAAATAAACAGTCTGTCTAAGCTATAACATACGCTTGCCCAACGGCCAACGCAAACTTATATGTTGCAAGTTTATTAGTGCTACCATATATTTTAATAAGCAAATACTCACCTGTGGAAAGCGCAATGTTGAAGTTTCTTTGATTGTTTCCAACACCAATAGGAAAGATTACAATAATCAGAAAAGACTTTGAATTTAAACTTCGAAATAGAAAGACATGTGTTCGGATGTAAACAAAAATATATTTGATTATATATTTGATACAATCTCAGCACGGTCCATACTCATCGCGGGCGCACCCATAAACAGAGCATGCGCAGTAGTGTCGATACAATCTCAGCACGGTGACAATCTCAGACCGCTACAGCCCCACTAAAGTATCTACTAAAGGACCACTAAAAAAAGTGATCCACTAAAGGACCACTAAATCCACTAAAGGACCAGCAACCGGAAATGGGCATCGCATCGGGAGGGTGATACTGATATATGTCGCTAAATACATAATCCAAGAATTGAGACATTTCCACTAATATCTCCAGTTCTATACATACCCCTGCAATAAAAGTCATATCATTAGATTCCTCATGATGAGAGGAAACTTTTGATAGCCAAAGTCAAATAGACATCTATTTATAAAAGAATGCGTAAATCTTTCAGTTCTGACCTTTGGTAAAATGAATGGATGATCGCGTTTTCTTAAAATTCTATGCCTTTCTGAAAGGCAATAATTCATATAAAATATGTTTAGGGTCATCTAAAATCCTATTAAATAAAATTTTGTCTCTCACTTTGATTAGCTCAGACATTTTATACTCTTTCAGTACATATTTATACCGATACGCTTGCTTGAAGAACTTATCAATGCGTTCTAAATATTTCTTTTAGAGAGCCGATCCCCAAATTTCAATGCTGTATAGAAATAACGACAATATAATTGACTCAAAGAGATAGCTGAGATGTTCCTTTCGATATACAAACCTTCTGCATAGAATAGAATATACATTCGGCTTCCAGCCTTCGACAGCAAGCCATCAATGTGCAGGTCCCAGCAGCACACATCGTCCTCGAAGGTAACACCCAGCAGCTTCAACCATTAATAAATAAATTATTTGACGATGAGTGTGCCGGATATACGTAGCCATTTTAATTTTAAAAAGACCTCACTGACCAAGACACGGTTGCATCGGTCTGCTTGTTGTGGCTTGTCTTACTGGCGTCTCCAGCTCCGTTTCATATGAGTCACTAGAAAAGGTATGAAATATGTAAATATGTGAGCATAATTTGAGTAAATTTGAGTACTTACGTATTGTTGATGTCCTGCGTCTCCGCATCTTCGTCAACAAATGGCTGATATTGACCACGAAAGATTTCAGATTTTCTGCGTTATTTGAAGCAATAAAAAAAACCTGAAAATGCTCAAACGCTTTAAACGCACACAGTCAATTGTTTAAGCGGGAAAATTAAAACAATGGCTCAATTTTCCAATCATAACAGAGTATGTTCATTTTGTTCTCCTAATAAGGAGGCAAAGTTGAAAGCAAGCAGTTTCGCCACCAATAGCAAACATTTGGTCATTAAAATTTCTTAGTAAAACGGAAAATCAACCGATTTGTTGCGAGCTTTGTTGAGGATCACCTTCCGCCTAAAGATGATCATTTATAGCTTAAAAATATAAATATTTTAGATTATCAAAAGAAGGAGAAGCGCAGTAACAACGTGTGTGAACTGTGATATAAACTTCGAGTCGCAAGAAGCATCAGAAAGGCATCTTTCTTCACGTGGTCATTTACAATGTTTGTTAGCTACGAAAAATGCACTTTCAATGAATACGTTTGCTATTGCGGAGGAAGCGCATGATATTTCCGACGTTTTCGAGGTTGACCGCTTATTTGGGCAAAACGACGAACAGCAGGTTCGCCTTGACGATGGAAGATCTGATGATGGATTTGACAATGATGACGGATCAGATTTTCATGCGTTTGAAGATGATGGATTTGATGATGATGTTGATGATAATGGCGGAATTTTATCACTCGACCTGAGAGACTTTTATTGGATGAAGAATCATTTGCGCTCTTATGCGATGAGAAATTTTAGTAATGAATTAATCTTTCATTTTCTTTGAGATGCTAAATCGAGATGCTACAATGCTTTACCTTTTCAATAAATAATGCCACTAAAAGCGAGTTTAACGAATATTTTTTTATTTTACGCTCAAAGAGTTACGGAAACGGACATCCTTTCTATTGGATCGCTTCTTCGGATATCATCAAATTGCAGATGTCAACACCATCAATTGCAACTCAATTGGCCAGATATCCAGAAAAAAACCGACAGGTTCATTAAACAACTCTATCAAGTACGTGACTAAATGCAATTACTTCGGGAAATCATTATTGTTACAATTAAATGCACAATTAATGTGGGGCACGCGGCAAATTAGAGGTTACGAGCGAAGCGTTAATGGCTTCCGATCCCTGGTCCTATTTTAAGCAGTTGCTACGTTATTAATCTTCCGAATTACCAGTCTGCATACAAAGCACATAGTTTTTACCAAATAACTGTTATTTGGTATTAATTTAGGGACGAAAATGGCATATTGAAGGTCAGCTCCAAACATCCTCGGCTACAATCAATGGAAACACATATTATGTGAAAGTTTTAGTCGTTTACAGGACTGGTGATGTACATCATGGAAAGATCAACGGGTTCTTTATGAAGGTTAAATTAGTATAGGTAATAGTATGGTTTCGAGTGCAATTTGGATATAACATACACAAGTGAGTTTTTCAAAGACTCAAAATAGCACGAGTTCGAAGGACGAGTGTTATTTTTGGGTCTTTGACAAACTCACGAGTGCATGTTATATCCAAATTGCACGAGAAACCATACTATTACTTGATATTGATATGACCGGAAATAATCGAGACAAAATATGACAACATCTGCCGATAACAACTTCCGGTCAATTTTAATTGGCTTATTTACAAGTCACACAATAATTCAATTTTTCCCCGAGCCGGTACGGAGCAACGTGCGAGGGTACTAATTCCGCCCGGAGATTAGGAATTACACCCGGGACCCGGGCGTGATTAGGAATTACACCGGGACCGGGCGTGAACCATGGACGTTCAATGGTCATGGAGCAGCTGGGCATTTTGTATGGAGCATGCGCGAACTTTGCATCCACGCACACGAAACGCCTTTGTAGTTTTCGGAAAGACCTCGTATATTTAAAAAATGGCGGCTGATAGGAGTGAAGATAGTTGAATATCTTTTGCAGTGAAAGAAAGAATTCGGCACTTTACGAAAAGAAGAATATCATGTACGTGTTACTGCTGGTTTTGTTGTATCTTGTGGTACAAAACATGGCATTGAGAAAGCATCCGAATGATCTAAATTAGCACACAATATGTTGGTTTGTCACACTCACAACTTTGTTCGTCACTTTTGTGTGGGAATTAAGAATTTCAGTCACAATGTGGTCGTCGTTGGTTAGTTAGCAGTTAAGGAAGCATTTATTGCAGGAAGCTTTCAGTCATTTGTCAGCTTTCAGCTGGACATTAACTAAGGTGGTTATCCACAAAATTTTTCAAAAATTTAAAAATTTTAAAATTGATGAAAAGGGTACTTTGAACACTTCTCTTCCAGGCTCTGACCTTTATTTTTTCGAATTGTTTGCAAAAAACCTATATTTTTGCTGTTTTATAAAAGTATATTGATTATTTCTTCCTTAGCAACGCCCGTAGCAACGCGTTGTTGTTCACAAAAGCAACCAATAATCGCTCAATATTTGTGTAGTCAAATTTCTGTGCAAATTATTCTTATTCTACTGTCCCTCCCCTCCCTACGTGTAGTAGTTTTGTGAAATATATTTGCATTTTCATGAAGTATTACACGCATTTTATGTAAAGCTTCTTTCTGCGACGCCATATTGGTTGACAAAAATTTAAGATTGCAATCCTTCTCAATCCTCTGTCTAAAATGGGCAAAACCCGCTCTGGATATAGGAAAAAGAGAAAATTCGTTGGCAATAAGTATACGAGGCTACAACAAATGTCGGAGGAAGGCATTTCTGTCAAAGAAACAACGTCTGAAAGTGCGCCTTTGACGACGCTGGATAACGATGACCGAAGTCAACAAACCACATCCGAGCAATGTGGACCGTCTGCTTCGGCAAAGAAAATTAGACTGGACCCATCAACTAAAAGGCGTATGAGCCAGCAAAAGGAAAGTATCGCTGGTTTCCGTATTGTTAATATGGAAATATTGTCTCAAGTTTTGACTGGATTACCCTGTAGCAGTTGCTTCGAGTTCGAACTACAAGTTACTGAAGAATATGTGAAAAGAAAAGGCTTGCCTTCGTGTTTGGTCCTGCGCTGTGCATCATGTCGCTGGGAAAATGAATTTTACACGTCTGAAAGGAATGGCTGTTCTTTTGAAGTGAACAAAAGGCTTGTATATTCTATGAGAACAATTGGTTGTGGAGCTTCACAGGCCAGACGCTTTTGTGGTACGATGAACATGCCACCACCTCCACGTGCAACTCCATACTCAGCCCACAACAAATCTCTTCTACTTGCTGCAAAACAAGTTGCCTCTGAGACAATGTCTGCCGCTGCTAAAGAAATAGCAAACTTGAAAGGAACTGATGCTGACGGCACAGCTGAGTGTGGAGTCTCCTATGACGGAACATGGCAATGACAAGGCTTCCAATCATTAAATGGTTGTGTAACGGCTATATCCATGGATACCGGCAAAGTCCTGGATGTTGAGCCTCTAAGTAAAGTTTGCAAGATATGTCAGAAGCATGAAGGGGATGACCAAAATAGTCTGGAGCACCTTGCTTGGAAAGCTGACCATGCATTGAAATGTCCAGTCAACTACAAAGGCTCTGCTCCAGCGATGGAACCTGAAGGCGCGAAGAGGATGTTTCAACGTTCCAAGGAGAAAAACAACCTTCGTTATAATGAATTTTATGGGGATGGCGATAGCAAAATCTTTCCTGCTGTGAAGGACACCTACAGTCAAGACAGTGTAATAGTTGTAAAGCAAGAATGTGTTGGCCACGTACAAAAAAGAGTCGGCACAGCCCTTCGTAAACTGAAGAAAGATAAAAAAGGCTTGGGCGGGAAAGGTCGGCTTACGGATGTCATGATCAATAAGCTCCAAAACTACTTTGGCATCGCAATTCGAAGCAATAGTGGGAACTTAGATGCAATGAAAAAGCCAATCCACGCCACCCTATTTCATTGTGCCTCATCAGCGAATCATAACTATCACATTCACTGTCCCGATGGGAAAAAGAGTTGGTGTGGTTTCAAGAGGGACGTGGCTTGCGGCACAAAAGATTATAAGCCTGGCAAAGGTCTTCCAAAGGATGTTATCGCAGAGGTTTAAGCCCATATTTGCCAGGTTAAGTGAGCCCAGCCTTTTGGAACGTTGTCTCCATGGAAAAACCCAGAATCAGAATGAATCCTTAAATGCGATGATATGGGAACGTGTACCAAAACAGGTTTTTGTTGGTAGCCAAGTGCTTTCCTTAGCTGTGTATGATGCTGTTGCTCACTTTAATATTGGTGCTACTGCAACTATTAAAGTTCTTAAGCAACTGCACATTACACCTGGAAAGTACTGTGAAGAAGCATGTCATGAGAGGGATGTCAGACGGGTCAAGTCAGCAAATCTGAAGGAGGATGATAAAACGAAGATGAGGCGGAAGGTACTAAGGGGGAGAAGAAAGCACAAAAGTGACAAAAATAAAGAAAAAGAGGGAGACACTTACCTGCCAGGGGATTTTTAGCTTTTATATTGGGTATAAACCCTAAATTGACTGGATTTTTAGAAGACGCTTACTATAATCAAACTTTTAAATTTGTTTTCTCGGAACAGCATTTAGCATACGGGAAAAACAATATCTCAAAAAGTATTTGAGATATTGCCTTGAAATTTTCAGGGTATACTCTTGTTGATCTAAACTGTGCTTTGACTTATTATCTGGTGTTTAGGGGTAATGTATCCAGAGTGACATCCTTGATGCAGCACTATTTATATATTGCCGTGCAATAATTTACCAGTGAGAGGTCACTAATGACTCTTGTAAGATTATAGTAGGTCAAAGCTAGTTTAGGCTATACTTGTCAAAATAGTGAAGAAATTTTAATGTTTTAGCTAATAGTTTTGCTGCAATCCTTTTTGGCACAAAGGCTCCGAAATCACTGTTGGGGGGCAATTACCTGGTTGCCATAGCAACTGAGTGTGTATGAGTTACATTTTTTAGTAGCTATCCTTAAGTGCAATAACAATATGCAATAAATAAAAGTCATGTCCCCTAAGAAAAAAAAAGTTGTGGACAACCACCTTACAGAGGCTGAAGCGCAAGGGGAAAGGTGCTTGACAACGCATAGCGACTTCATAGCGAACATGCTGTCGGAAGGTGTCTTGAAAGTAGACGTTTGCCGCTATCTTGAGAACAACTGGCCTCTGGATGACGACGATTTGGGCAGAATGCACAAACTGTATAGACTTGTTGCATACCAACGATGTTCGCGTTGGGTATTTCAAATTTTGGGGAAAAAGAACAGAAGACCGCTTCCAGCGTGTGTTTACACGACCATTCGAGATCGATTTTCGTCTCATGATGGCGTCTACACTCAATTTAAATACGCAAAAAAGTCGAAACGGTAAGTTTTTCCGGCGATCTGGCCAAGTAAACTAGAGTGTGCACATTCTGTGGCACAGCCAACAGTGTGCCTATTATAATGAAGCACGATTGAAAATTAAAGTCAGTTTTATTATCACGTTTACATTAATTCGGTCGATTATTTACACCACATAAATATCATGTTTCTTACTCGCGATTTTTACACTTTTCCACTTTGCAAGTACATTCGGTGTGACACATTTGATCTGTACCCCTGCAATCACATTTTCTGGTTGCACATTTTCCCTTACAAGTGCATGATACCTTTGCTGACTCACTCTCTGTACTTGCAGGTAAAGCTGGCTTGCTGAAGCGAGATTTGCGATTGGCCACCACTAGCTCCTTGGATGGACGTTCTTTCCCTTCAAGATACTGCTCAACAAGTGATTTTGGTTCAACAGGTAGAAATTTGATGGCATGGACCTTAGCATTCTTTAGTGTATTGTATTCACTTCTAAGTTGAACAGCTTCCTTTAAAACTTAGATCCACATATGCTATAAAAATGGATTAGGAAATGTTATTTTTGTTAGCTCTACTGTAATTTATCTTAGTTTTTGGAAAGAGAGATTAGTTACAGAATTAGTTACTTTTTAAAACGTTTACAGTTTTAGTAAACTATTTCTTACCATATGTTGGCTTTTCTTCCTTCAATGGTTTGGCAACTGCTTTTTCTCCTTTGAATGCTTTTGGATAAGCAATTGCCCATCAAAGATTGCCATCTGCTGTTGTAGCTTGTTTTCTACTGCTGTTCTCATTGTAATGCAGATTTGCACAGTACAATCTTTTAAAAGATGCAAATATATCACTTTTATTTACTGCAGTATTGCAAATTATACTATATTGTCATTTACCTTGCACTCAGGGAATGGTATGAATGATAGGTGTTCTTAGAAGCAAGAACATTGTCCACTGCATGCTTGTTATAATTATATAATTCCCACTGTCTTACGTTTAGAATCTTTAGCGCCGAGAATAGCCATAGCACTTTAGATGACTCCATCCCAGTAGCAAGAACTCCCGATGCCAAAAGTAAATGAAATACAGGCATGCCATTTACTGTGGGACCAGTCATCCATTCGAAATGGTGGTTGCTTTTGCTTGTACAACAGCTACTTATTTTACAGGACGACCCTCGTTGGCTTTCCACTGTCACCGTGCATTTTGAACCACATAGTCTGCATACCCCGAAAGCTTCCAAAACTGCGTCCTCAAAAACGGCAAACTTTATCTGTTCTTGTGGGGGTTTCCCATTTTGCAACACAACCTGTGTCTTGGGGTAAACTTCCTCGCAAGTGTCGTCGCTTTCGTTGTAGTCTCCTCACTTGGTGAGTAGTCATGTTCTGCCGACTCTTCACTTGGACTGCTTTCCTCGTCAATTTCATTCTCACTGACACTGCCTTTTGCTTGTTTCAAAGACAGTACAGGAGTCCCCTGTTGGCTCTGGGAGTTGTAAACATTCTAATGGGGATCCTGTCTCTGATATGCGAAATGACTGTAGAAAACTTGACGTAGCATCAATGAGGGTTTGTGTTTTTACCAACCTTGTCTTTGGTTTGATTGCGGTCGTCTGGGTGTATTTGTTTCTTTGAAACGCATGGGAAGGTTCGGGCGTATTTGCACTGCTGGGAATTGTATTTCCCTCTACTTCCTCGAGGATAGTGTCGGCGTCTAATAATTGTTCATATTCAACTATTTCTCCGGAATCTTCTTCAGGACTCACTTTCTCTTCAGACTTTATAAGATCCGCAACACTCTTTAAAAAATAATATTCACTTGAAAATAAGCAACTTTGCAGCTATTGACACTGACACAAAGCAATTTTGAATTTTCCAAAATGAACATTAAAATAACGTACCTTTTTTCATTGTCTTCCTACAGTGAAGTCCCTTGTCCTACTACTAATCATGGCTGGATTTTCTAACGCCTTATGTAATGTTGGTAATGCATCCTTTTTCAAGCGGACTATAAATTTTTCTTTGTACCCCAATCGTTCAAGAAACTGTGGCGAATTTCCCGGTTCATATGTGTCTTCTGCGAAATGCAGAGAACATATTCTAGTGCACGACAATGGTTTAAATGCCTTTCGTTTACAAAACTCTATCCATAATTTTCTTCTATGCTGTTGGTCTGCCGATTTTCCAGATGGAAAGGAGAAGAAATGTGTTGCTGGACTTGTAACTTTTTGGCTGTCGCTATTGCAACCATACACTGGACAATACATGTTTCGAAAGCGCAATCAAAACAAACAGAAGGGTTGTGTTGCTTAGTTTTCTACCCAATTATAAGAAAAAGTGGGTTTATATGTTGTTTCTGGTCAAAATCGTCTAAGAATGCGCTTAGACGCAGACTATTATAATATCTGTTCCCCTGCACTTGACGTCACAAATTTATTTTCGCATAAATTAGCATACAAGTCTTTTTTCAAGATGGCAGACGACTATCAAAAGTTTTCCAAAATATCTAAGGAACTAAACGCAATGGTCAAGTAAAAATAGGAAATTAAGTATTCCATAGATATGTTTAATTGATAGCAAGAATAAAAAAAATTATTGCCAATGTCCTTTAACATCTATGGAGAGTAACTTGGATGTGGTTTGTATAAAGCTTATAAATTGTGGCATTTTGTGTTTGTCTGATCATCGTCCACATTAGTTCCACCCAAATATGTAAATAAATATATGAAATAACTTGTAAAAATGTACCACAGCATTTATACTTGAAAAAAGGTACCACAGAATTTATACTTGAAAAAGGTCACAAAATTACTACTCTAATATTAGCTCAATGCACATGAAGCATGACCAATTATCTGTCGCAATTTACAATGTCTATTTCACATTACGAATTGATACAAATATATTACTGAAATGATTTAATGTTCTATAGTCCACTCCCAATGGTCAATACCTACCTGTTGTTATTGATGTCGATTTTAAACCACACTCAGACTTCAATGTGTGTTCTTTATATAATAATCCAATTGCATACAGTGACTACTTATATAATATTAGCTATAACGAGCCTGCAGTGCTATGTACTTGAGCCCGTAATATAAACATACATATATCATGATCTACATCCTCCTTTTTTTTCAAAAAAAACTAAAGTATTCTAATTAGTAAATTATTCTAAATATAAATGTTCCGAGATAAATTTCTATGTAATGAATGTTTTAAATTTAATATACCTATTTCAACACTCGTAACTAAACCTATGAATGCTTAAATAATATCTAAATGCAAATACGTTCAATCGTTCTATGCTTACGCCACACAGTCTTTATATTTACTGTTCGGTCTTGAAATTCTTCCTGACCTTGTAACTACTGGATGATGTCGTAAACCATCGTATCGTTGCTGTGATTCTAGGTTTCCAGAAATTGTAGTACTAAACACAATATCTGCTCAGAAAGAATTCCTAAAGTTGGACTGAATCTTTGCACGACATGGTACTTACTCATTTCAAGTCATGCCCGACAATGGGCCGCTGTTTCAGAGTTAAGTTATGGAAATTAAACACACAACATCAACACCTCTCTGGCCGCAAGGCAATGCGGAAGCACAAGCTTTCATGAAGCTGCTCAACGTTTTGGAACACAGAACCATAGAGGTTATAGGAAGGACATAGAGTGGGAGAACAACCAGTAGACAACCCAGCAAAAGAAAAACCAGTAGTGGGATATGCAGCAAGAGAGCAATCAGTTCCAAGGTGATCTACGAGGAATAGCAAACAGGTAAACCTATTTGGACAACTTGTGAACTCACATTTCATCTCAGATGAGCATTAACAATACTGTTTAGTTGTATTCATATTTTTCTGTTGTGTTGTTTTGAGAAAAAAAATAAGAGTAATGTAGTGATGATTCTGGCACAGACAGGAAAAGAAACAATTATAGTGAAAGTACAGGGCTTATAGAATGGTGTTAAAGAAGCTCACTTTGTAATTTCATGTATCTTAATAAAAGCTCAATATAAAACCTTTGACACACTAGTTTCCTCGTGGTGATAGAATGAAACGTGTCAAATAATATTATCCACAACCCAAGCCTTTTTGAAGTCAATCTGGCCTCTGGTTTGTGTACAACTTCATATGCTGGTTCAGACAATAAGATGCCTGAAGAAATTGATGCTCTTGTGAATGAGTATAATTCTATTCTGACTCGACTGACTGAAGATCATGCCCCATTGAAAACTAAGATAATCAAAGCAAGAACATCTGCTCCTTGGTACAGCGCCGAAATTGACCTTGCAAAGAGACAACGTCGGAAGGCAGAGAGGAAATTGCGAAAAAGTAAGTCGTTGACTGACTTTAACCTGTTTAAGACCAAAAAAAAAATTATGTGACACACTTAATAAATAAAGCACGAAGAGAATATTATACTGATTTTATTAACCAAAACGGTGACAGTAAATCTAAACTCTTTCATGCAATGAAAAGTCTCTTCAATGCGAATGGTGAGATTTGTTTTCCCAATTCATCAGACAATACTTTGCTTTCAAATGATATTGGTTCATTTTTTGTCAGCAAGTAAGAGCTGTATATGAGCAGATATATGATCACTTGGTCTTGAATGGTTTATTTCCAGAATTACAGTCGGCCTATAGAAAAGGGCACAGTACAGAGACAGCACTCTTAAAGATACACAATAATATCCTACTTAGCATGGACCACCAACATGTGACACTACTTGTATTGTTAGACCTTAGTGCGGCATTTGACACAGTCGATCATACTACCCTTCTTCATCGATTAGAAACATCATTTGGAATTGAAGGAAAAGCCTTTGAGTCGTTTTCGTCGTATTTATTCAACCAAACACAAAGGGTAGTATTTGGTGATGGTCTTTCAGATAGATTTCATCTTCCATGCGGTGTTCCTCAAGGTTCTTGTTTAGGACCGTTACTTTTTACCATGTATGCTAGCAAATTATTTCAGGTTATCAGGGAGTATTTGCCATCTGTGCATGCGTATGCAGACGACAGTGAACTGTATTTGTCATTTAAGCCAGACACTAAAGAAAGTGAGACTGGTTGTGTATCTGCTATGGAGACGTGTATAAAGGCAATCCGAGCCTGGATGATTGAGGATAAGATGAAGTTGAACGATGGCAAAACGGAATTCCTAATAATAGGATCCAGACAACAGCTAGAGAAGGTTCATATTAATATGCTGTCTGTTGGAAATATTGATATTTCTCCTGTTTCTGAAGCAAAGAGTTTGGGAACAATTGTTGATTGTACTATGAGTTTAACTCCACATATTAACCACATAGCTAAAGCTGCATTTTATCAACTTTAAAGTATAAGGAGAATTCGTAAATTCCTTACATTAGATGCAACAAAAGTATTAGTACATGCTTTTGTTACAATCAGGATAGACTATTGTAATAGTCTCCTTTATGGGCTGTCTGCAAAGTCATTGAGTAAGTTACAATGTGTCCAGAATGCGTCGGCAAGATTAATAACAAATACACACAAGTTCTCTCATATTACTCCAGTGCTGCATTCCCTCCACTGGTTGCCCGTTAAGCAACGAGTACATTATAAGTTACTTATTTTTAAAGCTATGTATGGTCTTGCGCCTACTTATATATGTAAGCTAATTAAAATAATGAAGCCTAGTTTTTATTCCTTACGCAGGAATAAAGATATTCTGTTAGCTGTTACCCACACGAAAACTAAAAAGACCTTGGTGATAGGACATTTTCTGTTGCATCACCAAAACTTTTTAACGACCTTCCTCGTGAAATTAGACACAAGACAAATTTTTAATACATTTAAGACGCTAGTGAAGACATTTTTATTTTAGGATAGCTTATCCCTAATTATATCGTTCTTATATTGTAGATTTTAGTATATCACTCTTAGTAATTTGTGTAAAATAGATTATTTAAATTGATATTCTGTAACGCGCATTTGATCATATTTGAATGTAAATTTGCGCGTAATAAGTATTAAATTGTTATTATTATTATTATCATGTTTCCTTCGCTGATGAAGCATGAATGGTGGGAAATACACAAACACCTATTTCATCAGTTTTAGGTTTGGGATAATTAGGTTTGCTGAGACCAGGTAATGAGAAGAATCGCCTTTCATAATCATCAGCTGTAAAATGTTCAGAACATATAGTTGACGTGTGCGACGGTGCAAACAATCGCTTTGCGCTTACATAATTGACCCATACTTTGCGTTGTCTCTTCGCTTCTGGGCAATCATCACCATAGTATGGAATAGTGTGCAGACTTATTCCATCTTTTAAGCTTGCTTTGTTGGTGCAATTAGCAGCAACACAGTAGAAAGGCATATTTTCAAGGATGACTTTTATTCAATGGGCCAGTAATCATTACAAGACAAAAAGTGGCTAAAGACTAATTTTCCATCAATGTGCTTTTATATAAATGCGGTGTAAAAATAGCGTTAAAAAAATTTTCATCACTCTCATGTTATTTACGCACCTTGACCTGTTGAACTCTTGCGTGGCTGGGGTCATAACACATTTCTGAATGCGTGTCTTCTGCCCTCTGTTATAAAAAATCAAAATAAATGTTTCATAAGATTCCCTTCTTGTCAGAGTCAGAGATGCCTTCAAACTATTATTATACTCACACAATAATTGGATGTAAAATATAAAAAATAATGATATAAATACCAATTGGACCAAACATATTTGCAATTATGCCATAAGGCAAGGTAACTGACTGAAATTTAATGTGTTTGTTTGTGGTCTAATCGACATTCTGGTTCAGGAATCATTGCAAGATCAAACCTTTCGTATTGATGGTAGTTAAACTCAGGATTATGTGAAGTGTTTTCTTTTAACAGGATGAGAAGCTTCTCGGCTGTGATTTGCTTCTTGTAGAAACTAAATAGTAGCAAGTCCTGAGTTTGTTTTAACGAAGTTGTTAGGATGAAAAATGAACGAAAAGCTTCATAAGGTAACTACATGGCTTGTGTGATGCGTTTTTGATGAGGTTTTTGTTTATTTACCATACTGCTTAATGGATAGATTTGCAATAAAAACGCTGTACTCGATCCAGTCTTTTTACGGCTGATGTGGCGTTTGTGTTGTCAAAAACGCCGTTTGCTTAGGCTCTCTAATGAGGTTTCAACATGGCCACCAATTATAATTTAATTGCAATTATTTTGTGAATTCTTTGGTGAATTTTTTTTATTTTTCAATGAATGCTTTGCAAGTCATTTCGTTCCTCTAGGTGTCTTCACTATCTACAAAGATGAGTAATGTTCAAACACTTTGCTATTGCACAGTTATCATATAAAATGGGAAAATGTGCAGGTTTTTGTTATTAAAATTTTATAATGATGAACAGAAAGATCCACCAAAAACACCTGACTCACCACAAATCCCAGAGGTTTCCAGTAGAGGTTTCCATATGAATTTGAATGTGAATTCGCTGTCAATCGCCTGGTTGTGTGAATGCACCGAAAGTCAGTCACCATTTTGTTTCTGCTACATTGCTCTTCTTATCAACTTGGAGAAGGCATTAATATTAACCGCCTGCAAGCAGCTGCTTCTATCTTGTCGTCAGGGAATAATTTTAACAAAACGTATGACAAAATCGAATGTTTGGCATTTCTTTCACAGTCAACATTTTATCGCTACCAGCGTTTGTACTTGATCTCTTAGGGTAAATGAGTGGTGGACATTGACAAGGGAAGAACTTCTCAAAGAGTTGTTGGGCAAGATACTGTGATTGGTGGTGATTGTCAGGGTCACTCTCCACGTTTTAATGCAAAAAACTTATGCTATTTCATGGTCCGAAGCCAATACAGACTATCTAATTGACATTCAAATAATGGATTAAAGGCATGTTGGTTTAGCATCAACTAACCTGGAAAGAGAAGCTGTTAAGCGTGGGTTAGAGAGACTAACCCAAGAAATAAAAGTGGTGGAATTTGTGACCGATGCAACAACTTCTATTAAAGCACTACTTGGTATGTAAATACAACACATATATAGTTTGTGTGATATGTAGAAAGCCAGTGTGTAGAAACCTCAATGAAAACTTTGGATTGGAAGTTGAGCAAAAAATACGCATGTGGTGAGTGGGGAGTGTCAGAAAAATTATAAAGGATCAAGTTCAGCCATGGAGAAAGAGGCAGCCAAGATACTGTGGAGTAGATCGGTTGAGAAACACAGATTCCGTTATATTGATATGGTGTGTCATGGAGACAGCAAGGCCTATTGAGAAGTTTGGGACACCTATGGAGTGTGCAAATTGTGTAAGAAATATGAGAGTATTGACAGACAGTCAGCAGAATATGAGGCGTGGGTGAAATCAAAAGCATATGGAAAATGGGAAAGGAGTCATGAAGATGGAAGTGCAAAGAGTGGCAAAGTGAATAAACTTGATTGTGTCGGACATGTTCAAAAGCGAATGGGGAAGAATTTGATAGGACTAGGGAAACCAGTGGGAGGAAAAGCAGGGAGACTTACCAGACCAACAATTGACAAGCTGCAGATGTACTATGGGAATGCGATTAGAGCAAGTGTTGATAAGAAGGCAAAGACGAAATAAGAATGTGACCATGCAGTGAAAAAGATGCAGAATGGTATGAAGGCAGTATTATACCACAGTGTAAAGATAGATGAGAAAGAGAGGCATGGGTATTGCCTTGAAGGTGAGGAATCCTGGTGCTCATATAAAAGAGGAAAAGCAAAACGTGAAGCAACTGCTTTTTGTGGACAAGCCACATCACCTGGATCCAGTTTTTCTGGATTTTCTGGCTCCATTATTCAACCGCCTAAGTGAGAAGTTGCTAAGGAGATGTTTACCAGGATTGTCCCAAAATAACTATAGAGTACTGTAGATTACTAATAAGGTTGAATGCTATATAGATCACCATATAGGAACTTACCAGAGGACAGGAAGTTATCAGGCTTGATTGTGTTTTAGTCAAAATTGTCCCTAGAACAAAACTATTGAGTAGTTAGAGACAAGAATAAGTTGTCATCCAACATCTCTTGCTGTGGGAATAGGCTGAATAGCTTTCTAATGGCTTTCCAAATACAATGATAGATAGATAATTTAATAGTTTCTCTCACAGGGGTTTTTCAGGAGCTAATTTCTACGTTTTTAGACATAACTAGAAATACATGCGTGCAGCAACCCCTCGCCATTTCAAACGAAGCAAAATATTTCCTGAGCTAGCCAGACCTAACTTTCAATATTATGAAATGTCCTAAATGTAAAGCCGATAGCTGATGTTTCAAATATTTCGGAAACAAACACAGTCGTAAAGGTGAAGTGAAATCACCCGTTTTCCTGCTGGTTTCCGTTGCATTAAGTTATAGACTTTCACAATTTAAGTGAGAGTTAATACTTCATTATAGCTAAACCTTCAAAACATCAAAACAGCCCAAATAATATAAATAACCAAGCAGTGAACGTCGAATGTTGTTTTTCGATTATTAAATTCATGCAGTGATTGCAGTCGACTATATATAAACCTTTAAAGTGATATTTGTTATATTAAAACTCCGAATTACACTTTTAAGGACTCTTTTGGAAGTTAAAACGATGATGTAATGCCTTAAATAGTCGGTCACGTTTTCACCAAACCGAGCAAAACGACATACTGTACCAAGGTCATAAAATGTACTCGTACAGCAAACACGAAATAAACCTCGAAATAAACAAAATAGACTCCTACCATTTCAAGGATTATAATCGAGTTGTTCCTTTTCACCGCTAATTCCTCCAAGTTCTGATAATATTCTAAACTCTTCCCAGTGTTTTATCTGTTATTTTATTCCACATTTCATATTTTGTTTTCGAAACATTTTTTTAAAAAATAGTTTGCAAAATGATAGTTAAATTGCTGACGTTTTTCACTGAAACACAAACGTTTCGTCTTAGCCAATCACGAAGTTGCTGATTACCAGTCTACACTTGTTCGCATTTCACGCATGCGCACAAGTACCATGACCATTGAATGTCCATGACATTTGGGCAACTTTGGATTCCGCTATGTTCTCCCGGGCCCTGGGTGTAATTCCTAATCTCCGGGCGGAATTAGTACCCTCGCACGGTGCTCGGGGATTATAATGTAAAAGACTAATCTATTTTTACAAATATTAAAATTAACACAGTTAAAAAATCTATTAATAAGCAAATATCTTATGTTAAAATGACAGTAAGTAATCTTTCAAATGAAATTTAAAAGTCTTAAGGGATGTACATTCTTTCAGTTGTTCTTCCAAATTATTCCAGATCACAACTTCTCTGTATGACAATGATGGTTGACCTGTCAATGTTTTAAATTGAGATATTATTTGAATTAGTTTCAATACCTTGTAGATTTACTATGGATTGAAGATCTCTCCTCGAACATATCATGGAAATATATATCTATAGAATACAATCATATACTTATAATTTAAAAAAATGGAGTAGTAAAATGTCCACAGTAAATATGCGGATCATTTTTTCTGCACATTGCTTAATATAAATCTAGCTCTTATGTATTTTTATTACTGATTCAGAGTCTGAGATTGCAGAGATTACTGATATTGGGCAAAAAGATGATGTAGAAATGATAAATGAAATATTCCTCCAGACTAGTGTACTCCAATGATGAAAATAAAACAGTTCAACAACTTTTAGGTAAAACTTTAGGTTTGATGACAGTAAGAAACCAATAATGTAGCCCAGAGCTGGATTAACCTTTCAAGGGGCCCATTAAGGTTAAAGTTCACCCATATGTAGACTGATAAATCATCTTAATTTTTTCAACGGCTGGATAAATTAAGGAGTTTTAAATAAATTACTGCATTGCCCATTACTGCATTCCAGGTAAAAAGTTTGGGGCATTAAAAGGGTGTAATCCCCCCCCTTGCACCCTTCTTTCATTGCTACTGATATGATAGCTACATCTTGATTGTTGTGCGTTGTTACTGTAATGGGTATTCTTCCTCATTATTATTTTTAACAAAAATATGGAGGAGAAAGGAATTCCAGTTAAAAAGGAAAAGAAATATCTCCTCTGTAGATCAGACAAAAACACAAAAGATCGCCATGTTGAAAGAAATCATAAAGATATACCAATAGAAAGAAATAATGGACATAATTACTTCAACAATAATAATATTATAATAAAAAAGCCAAGCAACTCATGTTAGCCATTTCAAAATTGGAACGGGAGAGAGTTTTGTAGATTAGCACATAACTATAGAGTACTGTAGATTAGTAATGAGGTTGAATGCTATATAGATCAGTATAAAAAATATAAGAGTATTGTGATAAGTATACAATAAGAAGATCAAGAAGTAATAGAGTGCATTATTTATAAAGGAAAAGATGACAGTTGTGTGGCAAATAATATTGTGGTTGAATTTTCTGTTTGCTATATAACAGAAATCAACCTAATTTTATTATTTTATTAATAACCTATTAATAACCTATTGACAATTTTATTAATAACCTATGCAACATTGAAACAATTAGTAGCAAGGAAAACACTCAACTGAAAGTTGTAATTGTTTATCCAAATGCAACAAATGTTGTAGTTAGGAAAACATTTGATGACTTAACCAAGGGTATTATAAAAAACTTAGCTTTAAAGTGTTGGAAACCTACTGCATCCCGAACTGAAACAATACATTTAAGAAGCTGCGGAGAGGACTGTTTCTGAAGAATTTGCTAAGTTGTGCAAATCAGATACAATTTTAAAGGGGCTTATTCTAGTTGTTCGATGTTGCTTGGAAAATACGATGGTAATGATTTTTGCAAGGCAGTTTTTTCCAGCAGTTATGACCAAAAATCGGACTGAACCTTCACTGAATTGCAAAGAACGTTAATGAGATTATATACCCCTCATTGTCCTGTTATAGGACTGTACGTATCACTATCTTGTTAGCCTTGTCACTTTTCTATCACTCCTCTATACCTATTCCGTCACTGCACTATCACTATGATGGCCAGGGGCGGACTGCACACCTTAGGGCGCACCGCGCTATCTGTGTCTGAAGAGGTTGAGAAGGTCAAGGTGGTCGAGAAGGTCAATACGGTCGAGAAGGCCGTGGTGGTCGATGCGGTCAAGGTGGTTGATACGGTCAAGGTAGTCGAGGTGGAACAGTTTTTTTTTTGGGGGGGAGGCTAATTTCCAAATATTTTTCAATCATGCAAGAAATTTTTCAACCTCTATTCCTTGTTGACATATTCATGAAAAATACCTATTTTTGTTTAATTTTTCCAGCGAGCCTCTCCGTAATGTGGGTGCAGATGGAAAACCTCCGAATCGGGAGTGAATAATTCTTCACAATATAATTAGTATATGTTCGGTTGTCCCAATATTACAGTCCGCATCCAGATGGCAAAATTTGAAAAGTATACTGTAGTTGCTTGCCGGCGAAGTTGCTTTCTTAATTTCCCTCCCTCGATTAACGAAGAACGAACAGCATACATTAACTCTGTAATTCTTTGACAGATATACATATCTTTATTTCCGAATAGATGTCTAATTTTCCGATAACGTGACGATTCTTCCAATTTTTGGAGCCACACGCACCCCCATTACTCCCCTTTCCTCAGCCTAGCCCTAGACTCTCTCTAATGCGCTTGCTACGCTTGATTTTCTAAGCGCAGTTAGTGAAAGCTGCAGAAGGGCCAGGGATTAGGCTGCTCTTTCCTATAATTCTGCTAGGTCCTGCTTGATAGTTCTAGCTTGAACACACGTGTATATCCACCCTGACCGAGCAAACCAGTAAAATACAGTACAATTAGTAAAAAATGGACGCCTCACTTGAAAGGTCTGAAAGTAATAAAAAAGTAAGTTCGTCATGAATTGATACATTTTACTGTTCGCTATTACAAGGTAACCACTAAAAGATCAATATTTAATATTTTCAATGAAACACATTTGTTTCTTTATTCGAATTACTATAATACTTTTACAACCTTTCATATAACATTGTTTTACATTCAAGTTTAAATGCATCGAACAAAATTTTACGTTTCTCAAACAAACAGTAATCTCTCATGAAGTGAATGCCAAGGTTTAGGAACACTGAACTTTCTCAGTAACACACATACATTGCATACATACCAACATACATAATTTGTTTAACATATGCTAGCTTTTCGGGGGATTTTTATGGCTTTTCTGGCGTCATGAAGCTTTTTTTTGCTGGTCTGAAATTGTCCTGAGGTGGGAGTTTCATAGTTTATATTTACATAATTTATAATCGAATAATTAAGGTGAACTCCACTCATGCGCATTTGAGCGAACTTTGTTTACATTCTGAACTGCTATGTAATATTTGTAAAATATAATATTTAATATTAACTGCATGAATATTTAACATTTTCTGTTTCACTATGCATGTAAATGAATTGTGCGTTTCCGAATTCAAAAAAGTTCGAAAGATGCAAAATTTGATTTCGTAAACGTGTATTGACTTTAATACATTTAATACACAAAACAACAATATAAAATATAAAAACGTAAACTTAACTGTCTTGAAAGTCGGGTGGTCATGAGAATCAAGGAATTTATTTTATGTGCAGGCCTACTCTGAATTCGTAGCTATATTTCTTTTTATTCAGAGGCGTAAAGGTCGAAACCTCAAGAAGTTTTTCTCACATATATTAATTTTAAGACATTGCCCTAAATTAAGAACGCCACAAGGAAACCGCAAGCATCAGACACGACTTTTGGTTATAAAAGTAATGGCCCCAGTAGGAAGCTAGGGGCCTGGGGCGCGGGGTCCCCTCACGCGATGTGTGGTGACAGATACAGGGACTGTGAGAGTGCGCGGGGACTCAATATGCATCAATATGTTTAAAAAAACTTAAAGTATTTTTAAACTAAAATTTGTGGATTTCCACTACGCAACAGAGCAGCTAATAATTTTTTTCATTGCTATTGCCAAAATATACCTCCCCTATTATTCCACAAATTCCACATATAACATCATCTAGATTTCTTTGTGTAATGGCTTCATAACAGTAGAATCCATTATAAAGCAGCAGATTCAAGTAGTTTAGCCTCTCCGTAGTTAATCTGTTGTCCTAAAAATATAGTAAACTGACATTTAAAATATACTTTTTTTCAATTGTATATATATATATATAAAGATTGCGATTCAACAATAATATTGCCAATGGTAGGAAAATATTAATTTTTAAAGTGGGAGTCAAGTCTGTTCTGCGCATTGGTTCTGCTCATGGCCCTCAGATATAAACATTGCCCAAATTTCTCCAAACATCTTTCCAAGACTTACATAGTCAAGTTCTTTGTTTAATAGCTCCAACTTAGCTGCAATAACATTTGAAATTGGATGACCCAACCTAAAATGCTCCATTCCAATAAAATGTCCAAGCTAACCAACACTGAGTCTGCAATGTTGAACAAACCTATCAAAACAAAAGAAAATTACTATTTAATAGTATATAATTCATTAGTAATTGATTTAAATTTGATGAATGTCATGAATCAAACTTGTCTAGCAATATACAGAGTGAATCTTAATTACAGTCATGCCAATAGAAGTGTTCCAAAAAATGTTGAGCGGTTCATTTCCTAACTTTGAGTCTGAGTTTATTTCCTAACTTTCTCAACAATTTGAAATATTCCTTAAAACATTCCTAACTTCCTGTCCCATTCACCAACCAAATCTCGTATTTTATTTTTGAGCAATTTGATTGGTAAATGAAAAGGGAAGTTAAGGAATAATTCAAATTTTCAATAAAGTTAGTAAATAAACTCCTTGAAGTAAGGAAATGAACCGCTCAAATTTTTCGGAACACTTCTATAATATGGCAAGACTGTAATAGTCTTGGGAACAAAATAGTCTGACATCAGATACAGTAGCATAAGGTCTGTTTTACACCTAGCTTAATTGAGTTTTCTCTTTGGGTTTGGTTGCAGTCCAACAATTTAAATTCCTCACTTCCTTGGGAAACAGCACTAGCAGATGACGAAACCTCATCAACATCATCTAGTGAGGCAATTCTTTCAAAGGCTCTAACGCAAAATAGAGTATGAAGATGTACGCAAACGTTCGTACTTTCCTTTTGCAACAATTTTGTTGCATGCACTGTCTTTTGAAAAGCATACTAATTTTCCGTTCTGATTACGCACATGGATTGTACTGCATAGTGTTATTAGTGGAAGTGGGACCAAGAACTACGTAGTTCACTTGTAGAATTTTGCAAACTACAGGGCGGCTGCCCTTTTGTGTTTTGAGACTGATATAGCCTGTTTAGCTGCGTCACCCCCTTGATACTTTTCGATCTTCTTGACAGACAATTCGTATGAACACTCAAAAATGATCACCGCTTTACACTTTACAACATGAGAACATGAAAACTTCTTCGTCGTATCCGAGGCGATGAAAGTTGCCCGACAATCTTTACACTGTTTGTGGCTACAGTAGAATTCATCTCCTGTCTCAAGGACGAAACATCTGTCATCTCGAGTGCTCCAGGTTGATTCAAATGTGGTGACAACGATATGCCAATAGCATGAGCAATAGATTTGGATGAGACGACGATTACGGTGTACCCTGGAGTTGAACGATTGGCATTTGACCACTGCAAAAAGCTGTTAAATAATGTCCAGACAAAAAATGGAACAAAGTGTAATTGACAGCGATGCACTCGGCGAAGCGATCAGTGAACTTCAAGGCATGAACTTGCCAACTTTCAAGTAAGTGATTATTCATTTAGATACAAAATAATTAAAGAGAAGAAAAGAGCGAAGATGCTAAAAATGACTGGTAGTCTGGTAAAACACAAAGAAATACTTTTTTATTTTATAACTAGATTACTAGAAAGAAACACCCATTAAATAAAGTGACAATTTTTGTGCTAATTGGCTCATATCTGAATTTAAATTTCAGGATTGTGGGCGACAACATCGATCACACTGTACATGCCAAAATACAATCTAAGGAAAATACAAATCAGTCACTGCACTAGACTCACCAGTATGCTGTACTGGGCAGAGCTAATAACCCTTCCTTGGACAACCACATGCTACAGAAAGGAATTAAGGACATTCAGCCTGTTCAGTGATGTGCAGCAAAGCAGAGACGTGCAGCAAAGACTGAGAAACAGATAGGAATATTGGTCAGCAGAGTTATTTGCAAATACATCCACCCATTCAAGTATCTTCATGATGTGGTTTTGTATCATATTCCACATGCATATAGCAAAGAGATGAACGAGAAATCTGCTATTGTAAGTTTTAGTATTTGTGCTGTACATATTTTTGTGGCCTTCAAATAAGCTAAAAATGCCATGGAGAATTTAACATATATATGCATATGTTTATTTCTTTCTCAATATATTAAATATTTATAGTTTTCTTTAGTGCTGTTTGGGCCTGCAGTTTCAAAATCCAAATATTGCAACTGAAATGGCAAATTTGTTGATTACAAATCAAAGAGAAGTATGTACCAAAGTGTTCTTTACCAGGTAATGAGAAGAAAATTTTGCGACCTCTCCCATCACATGGGGACCAGCTGTTTGAGAAACAAGCCAGAAACACTAAGTGGACATATCAGAATGGCATTAACCAATATGACAAGCTTGAGGGACTACAACCAGAGGCAGCAGATTGGCATGCCAATGTTAATCTGTACGAGGTGATTAGTAAATGCTACATCAGATAATAGAGTACACCGATCTTACTTTAATCAATAATCTGGTAACATACATAGTGAAATGGGCTCATGCATGAAGGTGTGAAAGTCTTATCTTGATGAGTAACCTAATTAACTATAATTTAAATCCGTACTTTCTTAGTTGGAGAGCTCTACATTTGTAAAAAACTGCTCATCAGCTGAAGTAGGAAGAAGCAGAGCAAGTATGAACAGAACTGGAAAAACACTGCAGCAAAAGATGTCCACAACAATTACAATGAATATAAAGAGTTTCACAAAAGAGAGGTTGAGGCACATATACGTGCATCATTCATGCAGATGGTTGGAATGACAAGATTAGATGGTATGTTAGCCTGTATTGTAACAGCTGAGAGAGGGATAAGGAAAATATAATTGAGTTCATAATAATTTCAAAGTGAGGATACTTTTACTTTATAAAGATTCTCCTAATATCACATTGCCTGATGTTAGTGAGGAAAAGGTTACCAAAAGGAAATGGCTGATTGATATATGTTCACAATATGTTGATAAATATATTCTGAATGCTGATGATACAACAATACTTGTGACACAGACATGTGATTTGCACAGTAGACTTCAATCAAAATTCAAGTGTCGGCATTCAAACTGTGAGAAAACCTATGTCTACCACTCAGGAAGAGTAAAGTAAGTAAATAATAGGTTTGCTGATTATCTAATCTAATTAATTAGACTTTAGACATTTAAGATCTGACAAGTCATTTTACACATGCTGATTAGGCCTTAAATATTATGTATACATTAAATCACTCAATTTGTGTAGTTTGCGCTTCATGCGTATGTATATCAGTGTATGGTGTGATGTAATTAGAAGTCGGTCTATGCTAGCTACTGGATGATGCTTGATTTGAATGTAGAGTGTGGTCTGAGTGACAAGGATTCATTTGGCTACTTTAAATGCAGGGCAGCATGTGGATATGTGTATAGTACCAAAGTTACAAGAAACAGGTACTAGCTGTCCTTGTCAAAACAGAAGAAGCAGAATATAAGAATATGTAATGTATTTAAAACAATTGTTTTATAGACATGAGAAACAAGTTCACCCAAGCTATTTGCCAATTCCAGAGACAGAAACTAAACCTTCCCCTGCTGAAAACTACATTTATAACTACCACAGAGGAAAATTAGCCTATGGACTTTTTTTGTTTGAATTTAATGATGCTGTTAAAGAGAGTGATGGTGAGAGAGTTTTTGATATTTACAAGATGGCTCTTCTTTTATACAAAGTAGATGGCAACTATAAGTATGCTTTTGTGGTATTGCTCTATCTGGTCAAGATTACTGCAGTTTTGCCAGCATTAAGTGCGCATCACATGAAGTGGGATTGCTTTTGTAATAAGCATGGTGGCAAAGGTAGGAACATACATTGGACCTAAGGATGGAACAGCTTAACAAGCTGCTTAAAACATTATGGCGAAGTCTGGGAGCAAATTTGTCTGAAAGCAATGCGCAAAGAATGGCCTGCTCATTGGAATCATTGGAAATGGTGGTGGGCGCCATAGACAATAACTGTTCTATCTCAGCAGATGTTGGACATAGGTCACAAGGAAATCCAGAACAAGCAGTAAAGCAAATTGTTGCCGATCTAATGAAAAATGATGCATTCAATCACCAGTCTGGTCGGAAATTTCTATATACAA
Source organism: Dendronephthya gigantea (assembly GCF_004324835.1). Lineage (NCBI taxonomy): Eukaryota > Metazoa > Cnidaria > Anthozoa > Malacalcyonacea > Nephtheidae > Dendronephthya > Dendronephthya gigantea. The sequence continues at coordinate 257,171 of NW_021163126.1, forward strand.
ACAAGACAAAAAAATAATACTTTTAATCAAACAATTGTGTACTGTTGCCAAAGACTGAGAAAGTGCTGGGCGGGAAGCGTATTCAAAGTGTAAAGATTAAAGCCCAACATAGTGCTTTCAGTAAAGCCATAAGACACAATCAAACCATTTGAGAATAATAAGAATATATTTGGTAGTAACATTTCGTCTTAACTTAAGACATCTTCAGACTAAATGATAAATTACATGATAATTTGAATATGTAGACTATATAGTAATATATTTACAAGGTATCAATTTACAAACGGTGATAACAAGGACAACTTAAGGACAAGCGGTACATGAGAGGACAAGGGGCGGAGACGTCACGACGCAATGACAATACGAAGTAAGGATTAAAATAAATTGAGAGGGATAGAGTTGCCTTGAACATTAAGAGAAGGCTTACGTTTGGTAATGAGGAGACTCTCATGTATCATTAGCTCATAAGAGTCAGAGGAGGAAGAAAGGATTCTAAATTCGTCAAAGCTAGCCGAGTGTCCGCAAGCCTTTAGGTGCGAATGTATACTGGATATAATGTATACTATACGTTTGTAAATTGATACCTTGTAAATATATTACTATATAGTCTACATATTCAAATTATCTTGTAATTCAAATTATCTTGTAATTTATCATTTAGTCTTAAGATGTTTTAAGTTAAGACGAAACGTTACTACCAAATATATTCTTATTATTCTCAAATTGTGTACTGGGTTAATTGGTACAATCAATGGGTCAAAGCGCTTGTAAACAGCAACATGGTAGCATCCTGTGGTTCTCACAAATTCCTTCACTTCGTCTTCACAGGCTCTACCAGCCTCTTGAAGTTGGTCTAAAAGGGTTCTTGCCTGGCCCCAATTACTGACATATCTAATGTCTGGAAAATTCACTCCCACACTCAAGGCACTTTTGGCCACAATAACTCTTTTTTTACTTATTTGCATTTTAAAGTCATTTAGCAGGTTTTCTTTATTTGGTAGTTTATTTTAGCAGTATTTCTTTATTTTCTTTATTTATTTACTTTCTTTATTTCTTTGGCCATGACACAGAATGAAAAATTTCATCCTCCTCTTTTAAACTTTTCAAAGATCTACAGAATAATAAAGACATCAATTTTACACAATCTGATAAAAACATGGGCTGGGCCCTTTTACCTACGCACTGGTATCTAAAAGAATACGAAAGACAACTGCAAGATAGTCAGACATATGAAGCCATTAAAGATCTCAATATCCTACAACATACCAGAGAGAGTAACAATTTTATTATCAACATGCAAAAGCGTTTTTCAAATTTTCTATCCTGCAACAACTGCAACCTTCTTCAACCTCTACAACCAGATCAAGTCCAGATACCCTTTATGAAGCTCCTGCCGAAAATACACAAGCTAACAGATACAGCCTCACCCAACAACTTAACCAAATTAACCGGCCGACCTATCATCACTGCTCACTCCTGGTCCACCTCCAACGTATCAAGATTACTCGGCACAGAACTCGATTCCATTGTATTGCAACTTAAGAACCTCTTCATCTCCAAAGGCTTTCATTTCCCATTAATTTCTAATTCCAACAATCTCATTGATTTACTTCAAAATCATCACATTTCTAACATCCAAGATTTTCAACTTACCACTTTTGACTTCACATCGTTATACACTAAGATTACTTTACATGATACCATTAATGCCATTATCTCTAGTTGCAAGTTATTGAAACTCCCTCGCTTATATCCAGACTATCTTCTCAACCTTAACAATTTTATTAACAACCGTAATTACTTCACAGTAGGTCGTAATATTTACAGACAAATTCAAGGAGTTGCCATGGGGAGCTATCATAGCAGACAAATTGCAGATATAGTGTTACTACTCAGTGAACTCAACTTATTTTCTTCTCACAAAACAGACACTCTTTGTCTTTTCTCTAGATATATCGATGATGGATTTATGCTTACTCGCAATGCACATTTAGATTCTTTAATTAACAAACTAGTTTCCTTCTATCCTAGCCAAATTCCTATAACATTCAATTCCAATCAACTTTCTGTTAATTACCTAGATCTTACCATCTCCTTAAATCATTACACCATACTACACGGTAAAATTCATTACCAAGTCTTTCAAAAACCGAATCACAAATATATGTACCCCCATTTTTCATCCAACCACCCTCAACACATTTTCACTGGCATCATCAAGACGGAAACCATCCGATACAGCAGACTTTCATCCACCCTGCAAGACTACAACTTCATATGTAAACTATTTTCCCTACGTCTGAAATCCCTTGGATACCCATCCTTATTAATCAAACAAAATACCTATCCCTATCACAACTATGTATTCCATAAACAGTTGAAAAACAAACCCGAAAGAAGAAAAAGAAGAAAGCCTATAATTTCTTCTGTGTTTTACAAATCTAAATTTAACAAGCATGCAAGAACGGATAAAATTGTTAAACACATTCTCAACAAATATCACAATCCTCATATTCCTAAGTTTACCAAAGTATATTGTAACTCTAACAAGCTCCATTCTTTTCTATTAACTAACAGGAAATTACACAATAAACTTATATAAAAGATTTTCATCATAGGTAGAATATTATATAATTTACCAGTTGAATCTTTGTAAATAAATTGATCTTATGCTATGAGTAATGATGTATTTAAATTGCATATCCATGTAAATCTGTATATAATAATATTTAGCATGCATTCAAATGTTAGGCCTTACTCGATGTTAAATGAGATTTAACTGCATCCTATGTAGACTTTACATTCAATTTCTCAATTTATGCAAATGTTAAAAAATTTTAAATAATTTTTTGACTATAAAGATTTTATAGCTATGATCCAATGTTTTTTATACTGTTTTTTCACATAGTCACATTCCATTACAATAACTTCGATAATTCTCAATCGCTGAATATAATTCATTCTTAATTTGCTTTTCATACCTTTTATCAATATAATTTCCATTCACTTTCACCACGATCGCCGATTTTAATCCTCCGATTTCAAATTTTCTCCCTCTATAATTCTCCAATATATCAGTAAACACTGGCCCTTACGGTGTAGATTTCAAAATTGCTCTCGCAATATCACGAATAGTTACCATGGCAACAAGGATCTTTATGATTATTTAAGAGCGCGAAAATTTGTTTTAAGAATCAAGCTCCTCAAAGTTTTTCTCACGTAAGTCCTCTGAATTTTCCTTATTCATTTAAAATTTCATTAGGTTTTGTGTCTCATTGTAATTTATCACATCTTCAGATGCAATTTTTTCCAGGTTTTTTACAACTTCCGGTAATTTTACATTTGTTTACATATTTCTCCGTATTCGTACAATACAAGTCGACGGTTTTTATGCAGATTGTAGGCTTAATTTGTACGCGAATAGGACATTTAGATAGTTTTAATATACTTTAGGGTTTTTCCATAAAGGTTGTTGTTGAAATTCGTCATAATATCCGTTATAACGGTTCATTCATATATACCTTCATCCTATATATCCTACCGTCGATTTAGTGCGACTTCTGTTTATTAACAGTAAACTCTTTTCAACCTCTGCTGTTCGTATACTTTTAACGGGCGTGTCGTTCCAAGACCTGCCGGTGGGTTAGAAACACGCCTCCCAGTCATGCTTGGAACCTGAGGATATCATGACATTGTTTCTTTAGAAACAAATTTGGGCAAGGCCATAGTAGCTTAAACTTCCGCAATTACTTTGGCTTTGGTTATTTCATTCATATTGAGCACCCGGGTTTTGCGCATCCATTTACCCCTCTCTCTCTCTTTCTCTCACCGTTTCTTATTTTCTTTTATTCATTCTTTAAGTAATTTACTCAATATTTATTCAATATAGATCCTATTGATATAATAATGTCTCATAACCGTTACCTTCAACTATACCATACATCGTTCAAGCATAAACCTAAACATGATATAATCACTCTACGCAATAACCTCTTTTGTCTGTTCAATGGGGATATTTTCTATTCTCTCTTCTCTGGCCTAACAACATCAAACTAACCTTTTGGAAGAAACCCATCGACGACACTTCTACCTTCAAACTCTTTTTGTTTTTACTTGGAAATGGAGCATCCCCAGACTATTCAGCAGAATGGATTTTAAGTTCACAGCTCTGGTCAAATCAAAAGAAAGCTGAAAAAAGAGCAAGACAACTCGATTTTATTTTTAACAATCTTACTAATAATCAACACAAGTGGTTTTATTTTGATTTATACAAGCAGGAATGGTGTTTTTTAAATGGTCTACCTAGAAATGTCACTAATTAATTATTCCAACAATTATAAATTTGTAAACCTCATAGATTTACTCTCTTAAATTACCTTAATTTTGTAATCTCCATTTGTAATCTATTTATCTTTAATTAGAACCTTTATAAATATATATTTATATATATATATATAGTTTTTATGCTTAAAAATTTAATTGTAATCTCATATTCTTAACAGCATCATTTGTAATATGTGTTAAATTTGTATTTGTTTTCTCTACCCTTCCTTGTTCCCCTCGGGCCCTTTCTCTATTTCCATTGCATAATAAGTAACAGGAAATTCACTGACAATTTTGCACACGGTAATCTTGATAGAAAGATTCTTAGACACATTTCATTTACCTTAATTTATTGTCTATATACAGTTTAGACTTTTACATGTATTTTATTCACTTACCATGAATGTAGACTTTTTTGCACAATCCTCTGCTTCGCACTCTTTGCACTATTTCACACTCGCTAATAACGAAAATTTATAATATTCACATTAGTTTCATTTAATATACCAAGAGAACGAGAAATTTCTTGGCAAAAATTTATTTAATATCAACTCATTTTTTACTTTCAATGATTATTTTCACAACGAGGAAGAAGTGTGCTGCTCATGCAGAAGTCGCTCCCTCCATACAGACTGCTACTATACTACAATCTACTGCTATATTACAGACTGCTACTATAACTTTACATGCTATTGGAAACCCTACCTAAGGGATTCCATTTTATAGAACAACCTTAAAGCCACATAGATTGATAGTATTCTACCTTTCATATCCGAATTCGGATAATCAATTACAAAAGATATAAAGTTGTATCTATGGTAGGGATACAAATCGATAATTTCTATTTAAATCTATGAATGGTCAAGGTGTTCTTAATATTAAACACTTTACATTTACCCCACATTTGTTTATATTTTAATTTACCTATAGATACAAACTAACATGGCAAGAAATAGCACTGCAAGAAAAATCATCAAAAGAAAACTTCTCTCCTCTAAGCACAACTCTACAACACATTTGTCATATACGTCACCTTCATCTATCTATTCTAAACCTACAGAGTTAACCCACAATTCCTCATGTAATCCCTCGATATCTCATGCAATTAATCTCAGTAAAAAGCAAGCAAAAAATAAACGTAAAAGAATCCTATATCGCACTAAAATTAAAGAAGGAAAGATCAAACAACATAAGAAGAAAGCTAAAGTCCTACATCCTAACTTCCATTCCACCAAGTCATGGAAACGAAATGTCAATTGTAACAAATACCTCACTCATCATCAAAAGAAAAGTTTGTTCTCTGTTCACAATCTATCCCGTCAACGCGAAAGGAATCAATCTATTATTTTAAATCTACAACAATCTGTTAGCAAAGAAGTATTTCATCCATCCGGTTCGATCACCACCTCTTCAACTAAAGTTCAACACCCATATACAGACGACATCCTCAATACCATCAGCTCTCTTAATGAAGAAATTTCAGATATCGACCGAAGAATTTATAACATCAAATATGAGCACATTAAAACCACTAATAACAGATGCAATAAGCTCAAAATAGCCAGCAGCAATAAAGGACGCACCCTCAGACAGCGTATGTACAGATTGAAATCCAACCTTAACCTCTTCATCCATTGCCTTCACAACAGATTCACCCTTTCTAATTCTAATTTGGCTAACATGCTATCAGAAGATATTGAATCGCATCGTAAATCATCTATCGCCAGAGAACAGATTAACCTGAAAAATTCGCTTAAAATCCATAACTTTACAGATATCAATCTCTCTAAAGATCTAACCGACATTCTCAACAAAGGTACCAACTTCATTCCAACATCTTCACACCTATTACAATCCGAATTGAAGAACACTGTCATATCCGAAACTAATGCTGCCCTTGTCAAACTTATTAGAGCTCCAAACATCACAAAAAAAACCACTCGAACCATCTAAAACCATAGCTAAAACCTCCTTTAATAAAGATAATGCAAAGAACGAGAAAGCTACTAGATTGGTCGAAAACAAAAAAGGCAAACCTAACTTCAATAACTACACTTACGATTATGTTCACTCCACAGCTAATTATGCCAAAGAATTTACTGATACCTTTGATTTTAACAGCATTATTCACACAAACCTCTGTAACATTTCATCCTCCTCTTTTAAACTTTTCAAAGATCTACAGAATAATAAAGACATCAATTTTACACAATCTGATAAAACCATGGGCTGGGCCCTTTTACCTACGCTCTGGTATCTAAAAGAATACGAAAGACAACTGCAAGATAGTCAGACATATGAAGCCATTAAAGATCTCAATATCCTACAACATACCAGAGAGAGTAACAATTTTATTATCAACATGCAAAAGCGTTTTTCAAATTTTCTATCCTGCAACAACTGCAACCTTCTTCAACCTCTACAACCAGATCAAGTCCAGATACCCTTAATGAAGCTCCTGCCGAAAATACACAAGCTAACAGATACAGCCTCACCCTACAACTTAACCAAATTAACCGGCCGACCTATCATCACTGCTCACTCCTGGTCCACCTCCAACGTATCAAGATTACTCGGCACAGAACTCGATTCCATTGTATTGCAACTTAAGAACCTCTTCATCTCCAAAGGCTTTCTATTCCCATTAATTTCTAATTCCAACGATCTCATTGATTTACTTCAAAATCATCACATTTCTAACATCCAAGATTTTCAATTTACCACTTTTGACTTCACATCGTTATACACTAAGATTACTTTACATGATACCATTAATGCCATTATCTCTAGTTGCAAGTTATTGAAACTCCCTTGCTTATATCGAGACTATCTTCTCAACCTATTACTTCACAGTAGGTTGTAATATTTACAGACAAATTCAAGGAGTTGCCATGGGGAGCTATCATAGCAGACAAATTGCAGATATAGTGTTACTACTCAGCGAACTCAACTTCTTTTCTTCTCACAAAACAGACACTCTTTGTCTTTTCTCTAGATATATCGATGATGGATTTATGCTTACTCGCAATGCACATTTAGATTCTTTAATTAACAAACTAGTTTCCTTCTATCCTAGCAAATTCCTATAACATTCAATTCCAATCAACTTTCTGTTAATTACCTAGATCTTACCATCTCCTTAAATCATTACACCATACTACACGGTAAAATTCATTACCAAGTCTTTCAAAAACCGAATTACAAATATATGTACCCCTATTTTTCATCCAACCACCCTCAACACATTTTCACTGGCATCATCAAGACGGAAACCATCCGATACAGCAGACTTTCATCCACCCTGCAAGACTACAACTTTATATGTAAACTATTTTCCCTACGTCTGAAATCCCTTGGATACCCATCCTTATTAATCAAACAAAATACCTATCCCTATCACAACTGTTTGAAGATACATCATTTGAATAATTTGAAAATATGCCACCAGAACCTAAAGAGAAACGGAAATGGTAAAATTGGAAGGAAACTGAAAAAAAACCCGAAAAAAAATAAATGCTTACCTTTTGTTAAATTGGAGACAGGCAAATAAACATTGGCCTGGGTTCATCTGACCATGTCAGTACTATGGTTGTTCTTGTAACATGCTAACGCTATGTTTAAATGTGATTACTTCCTTATCTTAAGAGAAGCCCAAATTGCTTTGTGATGACTAAAGTAAGTTTCAAGAGTACCTGCCAGGTTATCCTCTTCAATCAAATTCGTATACAGATGATCAATCAATGTTCCATTATCTGTTGTAGAACTAGATATAAGTTGCTTGAGACCATTGGTATTGATCATAAGATTGTACAGTGATCTTCGTTCTATCTCATCAAGCCAGTTGACATTAAAGTCTCCAATGATTATAACCTGTGGAGAAGGATGTTCCTCCAATGTCGTAGAAATGGCAGCCAAAAGAGATGATAGTACAAGTGTTGGAGATCTGTATATTCGAATTACAATCAGGTCTGGACATTCGACCGTTTTCATAATAGTTACCTCTATCCCATGACAGTTTCTCGCACAAGGATATCCAATCATCATAGGAAGTTTAGAATAAACAGCTGTTCCATGATATGGACTGCTGAGATTTGAAATATCGTCATTTCTGAATAACTCATAGCCTTCAATTGCGTACAATTCACCAGGATCTTCTGCACTAAATCTCGTTTCGGAAAAAATTAGGATATCAGCTGACGTATAATTAATATCTTTTCGTACATCTTCAATGTGTTTGTGCAAAGATCTTGCATTAAGGTAACAAATTTTTAAATCAGTGGGATTCAGCATGTACAACGGAGTAAAACAAAGATCTAATTTATACTCATTTCTCAGTAAGTGCATTTCTTCTACGACTTTAGGATCGACGGAAATCTTACTTTCGCACAGATCAGTTATATATAGCCCTTCGATTGTTGTTACTCGGCTTAGAGCAACGTAATGAATATGAGGAATTGCTCTTGTTGTATTTAAATTAACGACGATTTGTGATTGAGTATCACCTTGTGATCGATGAACCGTTTTCGCGGCAGCTGGCCTGAAAGGAAATTGCTTTCTTACCACTTGAGCAGACTTTGTTTTACCTACAGCAAATTGCGTTGTAACAGGTTTTATTGGTGTCCAAGTACTTAGTATAGATGTACCTCGGGCATAGAGAATTCTATTTTCTTGTCTGGTTTTCTTTCCAACATCTTCGTCGTCAAACTGAACCCAGACGATGCCAGAAGGTTTAGAATTATCAGTCAATTGAACATGTTTAATGACATTACTTGCACCGTTTGTCAGACCATCATCAGTGCGAATATTCACGGCAATTTCTGTTCGTTGCCCGACAGCAATATGCAGTTTATGAGCCGACTGTTTTGAATTTTTCAAAGGAACATTTGGTATTTGTCTCATTATCTTTTCCCTCAGTTCAGCTGAACAGGCTCCAATTACGCTATCTTGTGCCTTGATTATGTATTTATCACGATCATCAAATGATTGATAAACTATATCATTGTATTCATCAACTAAAGCATTTTGAATGAATAAACGTGGGGCTTCTCTGGGACAAGCACTCTCTTCAATACATCTTTCCTTTAGTTTTTGTAGATCACTCGGAGTATGATTACCTTCACGAAGTCGATTAAGTATCTCTGCAAAAATCTTGCTTTCTCTCTGTCGCATGATTTCATCAAGCTCAAACATTCTAAAATATTTTCTCCATAAGTTTGGGGCAAGAACATCATAAGAACTTAAAGACTGAATATCTGTAAATATATGACCATCCATGACAGGTTTTAGTTGAAATAAGTCACCTATTGTGATTATGCTGACACCGCCGAAATCTTCTTTACTACCTTTTAAATCTTTCAAACGGTTGTTCAGTTGAATGGTGAACATGCTGTTGCCAACCATTGATATCTCGTCAAGCAATATTAACTTTAATGAACTTAGTTCGCATCTCATCGTATTCAGTCTTCCAGAATCTAATGGTTTATAATTTTTCAGTGACTGACTGCCTGGAATGCACAAGGCACTGTGAATCGTGTTACCTTTTATAAGATATGCAGCTTTTCCTGTAGGAGCAAGCAATAATATATGAACACGATGAAAATCGTCCCCTGCTCGTGAATTATAATACTTCAATGCTGCCTGGTATATCGATTTAATAAGGTGAGACTTTCCGACACCTCCGCTTCCACTGAGAAATGCGTAAAATGGTTTATCTGATGTTTTTATCAAATGCAAAGCGTGATAGAAGAATTCTCTTTGTTTCTTATTTAACAGCTGAACTAAGGCTCGATATTCGTTATCTTGCATTTCATTTAAAATTAACGGTTCATTATTTGGTAACGAAGACGGTATGCCCAAATTTTCAGCAAGATGATCAAATGTTTTGTTTAAATCTGGATGTGTATCCACGCATCCTTTATCCTGATCATGTCGTTCCACATCTTGTGTCACAGGTGCAATGGTATCAAAAGCATCATCTTCACATTCGTCTAAATGATGTCCAATTTCATTTAAGTTTTCCCTACAAACAGCATATTGTTCCATTTGCTTACTGATTTCTTCATATCGAGCTAAATAGTGCTCTTTAAAACAAGAAAAATTTCCCATCAAATCGGTTTGCTCGTTCCGCCAAGGAGTAAAGAGAATAATTAACTCGCGATAATGTTTTTCAGGTTGAGCCTCTTTATTAAACCAGATGCTTCGGATTACTCTAGCTCGAGATCTTTTCTTTATTTTCACATTTTCAGGAGCTTTTTCAACCTGAAGATTATCATATTTACCAACTCATCATCATTATTTTCATCGTCATTTTCTAATGGAAGATTATCAACGTCAGACTTGTTTGTTTTCCTATATGTTTTTTGACCACAAGAGTCGTACCATGCTGCCCAATCGGCCAGTGTCACATTTTGTAAACAATCAGGTCGTTCTACATATCTTTTTAAAAGACCTCCAGACTGAATTTCTTCTGATTCATCAGACATTTTCTCTATTTCACTCAATGGTTTAAGTAATTCCACTCTTTCAGAAGGAGGAGAGGTGTTAATGAAAATCACACTACGTGAAGATTTTCGCATTGGAAGTTGCACAACAATATATACTGCTTCTTGTGCACTTATTTCAACAGAATTCAAAAATTTGTTCCCAATATCACGAACTTGCTGTTTAATGTTTTTATTTCCCTCTTTTGCTTCAGCAAAAGCTTTACGCAGTAATTCACTCATTCCTTTTTGACCTTTGGAAATATATGATATAATATACATTGCACATGCATATACATCTAAGACATATTGAATGTCCATGTTTGCTCGCCATGCCCGAATGCAAAAAGGATTGTAATTATTAATTCTTAATTCATTTGGACTTCTTTTTAAGAAGATTGTTGGAGTATTCAAAGATGATCGTACAGCAAGAATATACTGCTGTTCTGAAACACCTAACTCTTGTACTAATTCATCAAAAGTAATGTTTTTACCTTCCTTAAAATCATTTAGTTTCGTTTTAATCTCTTTCCACAATTCTTTGCTGGTTTTAGTAACAGTTGAAGAGGTATTTTCATCAAGTGGATAAAGAATCCGAGTACATCTCATTGGTGGTTGTGGATGGTTGAATCTACAAATATTTTTAGACTTTTTCTTGCAAGTATGAGAATGTCTGTGTGTCTGTCTATTTACAAGATCAAGTAATTCTGTATCATCTTCTAGTTTGCTACAGGTAATTATGCTATCAATATAACCAACAACATCTTTATCAACACCAAAAGCTGGTGCATTTTCAAGCCATATCAACATATGAATATGAGGTGATCCTCGCTGTTGGTACTCAACTCTATAAAACCAATCTTCAATTTTTCCTAATGGAGCAAGCTCACTTGTTAAGACATCCTTTAAGAAAGTGTTGAACTGAAAATCAAAATGTCTTGCACAGGTTACTGGGTCACTTTGAATTAGTCGACACTTTTCTTCCCAATTCAGATTGTTCAATCCATCATCACTATAATCCTTGTGATCAATAAGTTTACCAATAATTCTTAATAAATGATTCCATTTTGTCTCTGCTGATGAAAAACTGCAAAATAATGATGCTGGTCCCAACTGGCGAATCATTGCAAATAAGTCCTTTTTGGCACGTTCAAAATAAGGCGGTGAACCCCTGAGTGTTTTCAGAAATCTGAAACCATCATCAGATTTACATATGTCACTATAGTAAACACTTCTTAGCCTTTGTTTATCATCAGGTCTTTTTTGTCCAAGAAATATTCCTGGATATGCCATTTCTTCAGAATGCTGATCTCTAAATATACTCAATGGCCTGTTACCTTCACCAGGTGCAACATTGTAAATTTCCTGTCTTTCACTATCACTGACAAAATCTGAGGGCGTCAACATACTATCAGTTACTCCAGGTGGTATTTCTGCTTCATCTTCATTCCATTCATCTTCTGGCTTATTTTGTGTTGTTAAATCATCTTCATAATTTGATGTTTCACTGATATCACAGGTTAAATCAAATGACTCTTGCAAGTTTCTCAACCAATCCTTGTTGATAATAATTCTTTGATCTTGATACAAAGGGCTTGTGTTAATTAACCATGCAGTTGCTTGCATTACTTTGTGAGGTCTTATATTCATTGAAAGTGCAGAGCTTTTGTATTGTAATCTTCGCTTAAGTTGAACTTTAATTGTTCCTGCCTCATCTGATAATCTAGGTAGCACATTAACTGTGCTGTTTACATCTGCTGGAACATTAACAACGTTGCCAGTAATCTTGAGTTGGCCACCTCTTGGGGCCTGGAATATCTTGTGAAACGCCAACCGAGGAGCAATAAGTCGACATTCTAGTTCATTTAGATCAAAGAAAGATGGTTTTTCTGGAAATTGCATGCCATTTGCAATGGCACATGGTGGAACTTTGTCTCTTTTCAAGTGATGGTAACAAGTGTTGCAAAGCCACTCTACATTATGGACACTTCTAACATTTTGCAAATATTTAGCAATATCTTGATTAACTAATCTTATTCGGTCTGCAAGACAGACACTGTGCTTATACCGCAACTGTTCACAGCAAGTGCATATATATATAGAGGTCCTGTAGAAACAGAATTGTGAAAATTTCTTATTAGCTCAGTGATAGTGTTAACACTGTTTGTGTCCCTATTATTTGAGGTATTTTTAGATGTACGTTTTTTCACCAAACTTCTATAGGTTCTTTGTTTAGCCAACCTTATTTCTCGTTGCTCAGAAGATTCATTCTTTCTATTCAATCTTTGTTTGGCTAACCTTTTTTCTTGTTGCTCTTTAGACTCATTTCTTCTATATGATCTTTGTTTTGCTAATCTTTTTTCTTGTTGTTCTGAAGATTCATTTTTTCGATTTGATCTTTGTTTAGCTAGCCTTTTTTCTCGTTGCTCTTGAGATTCATTCTTTCTATAAGACCTTAGTTTAGCTAACCTTTTTTCTCTTGCTTCTGAAGATTCGTGATCTCTTTGAGCTTTCTTGTAACTGTTTTCTTGAGAAAGCCTGTTTTCTCTTTCTTGAAACGTTTCATTCTGTCTTATCAACATCGTAGAATTTTTCTTTTGCACACATTCTTTTTCTTTTAGGAAAGACATTTTACATTTATCATTCTGTTTTGGCAAATCAGCAGGCAAAAAGTCTGTATTTGACAAATCTGGCCTTTTATTACATTTAACACCCTTCAATTCAAATGGGATACAAATATTTTGATGTGTGCATGATGTAAGGTAAAAGTAGTGAACAAGATTTTGAACTCCTTCAACTGAAGTTAAAACACAATGACCAGATGCAGATGGCATCCCATGCAAATCTCGTGAATGAGAATCAAAAACTTTCAAAACTTCAGGAAAAGACATGAAAACAGTTACTGCATTTGTGCCAATTGTTAATAAACAGGATTTATAATGTGAGGTGAAAAATATTTCAGTAAAAGCATGTTCAAGTGTTACATATGGATCACTATTTACAGTCATGAATAATGCACCCGAGAAAGACTTGCTATACTGCAAAGAAAATGCATCATTTTCAATATCAACAAATTCAGGTACCTCGGTTAATAACAAAATATCTTTATTTATACACTGACTAACAATGCTGTATAGATTGTTTCCATAATATAGAATTCGATTCATAATTGATGTATCCCAAATGCTAACTGTTTTAATTTCATTATAAACAATAGAGCATACTGACATCGCAACACATTGTTTTCCAGCATCTAATCCAAAGATAGAATGATTACCTTGATGAAAATCTGCATGAACTGTATATGAGGCATCAACTATTTCATTAATATTGATAGGACCTGGGTTTTCTTCAACATCATTTGAAAGCCTCAATAGTAATGGAACATAAACATGATACCATACCATACGTGCACACCACATGTAGACTTCATTATTTTTCTCAGATTTATTGACCAGGTTTTTCAAACATGGTAAGTAAAATACTTTTAAATAAAACATCATTAACATTTCACTCCAAAATTCACCTCTCATTTGCAACATAGATATTCGCCTTTGTATGAAATTATGATGTGAGCCAATCCTTGAACGATAGATTTCAATGGTAACACTCATATTTTTGGTATTCTAAATCAAATATATTGAAAGTACTTTTGTTGACTATAATAATAGTAATAATCCCGGCACAACGTCAATCAATGGCTTTGTATAAATATACTTGGACCATTGGTATGGTTAATTTTTGCTGACCTGCACAATGGCAAGGTTGAATTGTTTTACCTGCACAATGGCAAGGTTTAGTTTTGGTACGTGGCCTTTCACGTAAGTAGTGTCTGAACTTTAGATCAGCGCGAGCACAATGGCCCCTTTGTTTTTGTTTATGTACGTGGTTCTCACGTTGATGTCTGGTCTATTGATCAGCGCAAGCACAATGGCTTTAAGTACAAAATCTAGTGATAAAGAAAACAAACGAAATAAAAATAGCCAAAATAAAGAAAAGTTACTCACCATTTGACGTTTCCTCACAGTACGTACTGTGCGAAAAATGTTGCCTCGTGTTTATATAAGGCATAAGGCATGTACAGACTACAGAGTTATAGAGCTCAGTGGACAGTGCTTCCACTTTTAAAATCAAGATTGCCAGCTGGCAGCTGCCACATAAGGAGCAATCCAGATACATGCTTCTAAGCCTGGGGTAAGTTTTGTGACTTTTGTCACAAAACGTGCACCTGTGCGAAAACTACCAGCGCAGGTGAAGTGGTGAACATGACGTGAACCAAAACTACATTTGGTGCTGGATTGTTACATCATCAGATGATAAAGCACAGAATACCTATCAGAAGGATAACTCATGCAGTCATGCTTCACTGGGTTGCTGCATGAACAGTTACCATCAATCCATCAATGATCATGCTTCACTGTGTTACTGGATTAACAATTACCATTTCGCCCAGTGTGTTACTAGATTAACAGTTACCATCATGCTCCAGTGTTACTATATACTTACTGGAGTATCAATTAGATAATTACCATCATGCATACTTTTTTTAGTTTTTTATTTGGATGGTGAATGTTTTGATTTAATAGTAAAAACTATATATGTCAAACACCATTGTATAATTATAATAGTCTGCCTGAAATCTTGCCTCTTAATTGGTACTAGCAGTGATGTAAATCATGTAATGTTATCACATGGGTTTTTCCAACTTCATCTTCAGCTTTGAAATGATGGGAACATTCAACTACTAAGGAAGTGTAATCTAGCAGATGTCTAATTATAAAATTCATTTACATGAAAATTTTTCCAACACAAGTTCAAGAATTTTTCTCTTCCCAATTGTAAACAAAAAATCATAGAGGACACATACTATTCTTCAGAGGTTAATACTGTTTAAAACAGGCTGCATGTAAGGAGTAAAACCCAACATTTACATCAACCGTAACACAACAAGTGCATAAATGATGAAGCTTAAAGTCATTCATACAAATATGGCTTAATTTAAAGTTCATAATAAAATTCAGTGTATTTAACTGTAACATGTCATTGCTGAGTAAGACTCTTCTGTTTCTTTAAGAATTGTTTTAATTTAGTTTTTTAAGCAGACAGTAACTCTAAAACAATATTCTTTCTTGTGTCACACAAAATTGCTAACTCCTCAATGTCAAGAAGAGCTAGTTTTATTGTGTCAACAGTGATACTGTCACCTAGCTGCTCTGTGCTACAAAACACATTTGGCACCAGTTGCCTCACAATCTGATTGAATGCAGTGATCGTGAACCTGCTTGAACTTGCTTTATCTTCCACAAGTAGTTTGACTAACCAGTTTATGGGAAGTGATGACACTTTCTGAAACAGGTTACAAGCAGAGCATGTCACACCTTTCAAAGATTTATCAGCCACTTCCACCTTCTTTTTGCACGACACACAGCAATTGTAACACTGAACACTACTGATACCGATGACTTTGAGTCTCATCTCTTTTCTTGCTAAATCTTCCTCATGGATAACTGGATCGACAATGTTTTCCAAAGCAGCTGTCTCCTCCAAAGATGAACCATCTTTAGCACTACTTATACATTTGCCTTATTTGTCATCCTTATAGATGAAGTTGGCAAATGTGTAAGTCTTCTCCTCCTCAACGCTGTCGACAAATGACTCCCAAAATATTACTTTTATTGTTCCAGAGCTATCTGTTACAAAGCCCTCCTGCTTTGTCAAATTTGTAGAGGGAACCTTTTTTGAACCGAACAATTTTGTTAATTTTCCAACAATTGTGACTGTTTGGTTGTGGGAAACTTGCCCTAAAGATATAATATCTCTGTTGCCATCAAGATCCTTTGAAGCTGGGAAGTCCAACATTTTAGACACAGATAACCGCGTATTCTTGTCAATGACCAAATCTTTTCCACCATATTTGTCATTTTGGCTATATCGACTGATTTTTACTGGGGATTTTGACTTTGAAAAGTGTTCAATTTCACTTTTTTGCTCTGGCGAGAAGGATATGCCCCGTATAACGTCATCTTCAGTTTGTATAACAAAATCAAAATACTTTTTTGTTCCAGATTTCCCTTTCGTGGGAGAAACGCAATGAATATATCCAGACAACTCTTTGTTTTCTAAAGAGACAAAACAATTGCTTGTAATTTCAAATGTGAAATGAACACCTGTTAGCTTCCACCCAGATGGACTGTCCCTCTCCTCATCTAGATTTTACTGCTTTTCTATGCAATGGTTAAAACAAAAGATGCTATAATTTTATTATTGAAAATTAAAATATACTTAGGATTTGAGGCCATTTTATTAAACGATTACGATTTCGCTTCGCGACCACGTGTGCTGTGTTTAACTGTGAGTGAGAGTCTTGGGACATTTATGTACATTTGTGTTGAACTGTGAATGAGAGTCTTGGGACATTTATGGACCTTTGTGGACATATGGACATGCATCATCGCTCATCGTTTTTTTCGTGTAGCATAGTGGCTAGCCCGCAAACGGGCTACCCACAAAAAACAATGCCAATGCAAGAACTCCAACTATGGATGTATCAATCCTCCACTGATCAACATAGACTTGGATCATATATTGGCAGATGAGTTGCATCTTCTACTAAGAGTAACAGACAGACTGCTCCAAAATGTTGTAGATGAAATTTTGGGAAAGGATGCCATTGAGGACTTTAATAAACCAAAGGGAGAGCCTAAAGGCATTCTATTAAAAAAATTTGTGGATGATGTTAATTCACTAGGTGTCACATTTTCTGTGTGGTACAGCAAGAATGCAGATGGTTCTCGCAGCAATATTTTAGAGTATACAAGCCTTGTTGGAGCACAAAAGAAACTGCTATCAATGAAACTACCTTCCATTTTGGAAAACTACCTACATGCTGATACTGCTGCAACTGTAATGCAAATATGGAATGATTTCAAGGAATACTATGATTTAATATCAGATATAAATTTGACAAGTGATTTATCCAATACTGTCTTTGAAAAAGCAAAACAAGTGCCTTGAGTTATTCTGCTCGATAAGACATGTTCGAACTGGGTATACAAGAGCAAAGGTTACCCCATACATGCACATCATGTGTTACCATGTTCCCATTTTTTATTCAAAAGCATGGTTGCTTCAAAAGGTTCACTGGGCAAGGTGTGGAAAAAAACAATGATGATGCTAAGTGAATATTATTTCAAAAGTCAAATAAATGGGATGCTGCAAAAGATATACTTTTTATGGAGAATAGACAATGGGACCTTAAGAAGCATGACAGGAATAAAGGCAACTATACAAAAAGAAATTGGCAGTACTGGGATGTAGAAATCAGCCAAAATAGAAAGAAGAGTAGACCACTTACAGAAGCTCCCATCCTTCATGAACAAAATGAAGCTGCTGGTGGTTCAGTAGATTATAATAGCTTCACTGTTGCACAGTTGAGAGAAGAGATCAAGACCAGAGGGCTTAATCAGAGAGGGCTTTCAAAATTAAAGAAACCTGAACTGATATCTCTGCTCAAAACTTCCTGAAAGTTTACCCATTAACCCATTGAGTGGCAGCACTCTCCACTTGACAAGTAAAATTGTCTGGCGTGAGACAGAGAAAAATAATAAACTAGGGCGCATCAGGGTGCATTGCCACTTAACGGGTTAACCTGCCATATTATTTTCATTCTCATCCCCAGAGCCTATCTTAAGCACAGTCACAACAGGATGTACCTGGTAGCATCCATTTCATTGAGTTGTGTGATAGGACACATGCGTATCATTGAAGTTGATGACTGATGGCAGGTTCTCTGCTGCCAGTTATATATTTTCAGTGCCCTAGAAACAAATGAAATGTTCAAAGTTGAAACTTAAATTAAACAATATATAAATAATATACTAAAAAGTAAAAGGGAAATTCATATAAAACAAAACTATTAAATAATACAAGTATTGTGATAGCGTGGTAGATGCTTGCAAAAATTTTTAAATCATAGATATAAGAAAGAATAGAATAGATATAACTAGTGTGAGATTATTTACTATACAAACAGGCAATTATTTACCTTTTTATCCTTCCTTCGCGCTGTCAATCTTTTGGCATCGAACACCCCAGCTATCCGACGTCTTTTTGTTGATTTATTTTCGTCATACAGTATATCGACCGAACTTAAATTATTTAAAACACTGTATGGAACAGCGCCTTTCATGGCAGATCTGGTCGCCATTTTGTATTCTGAATATACTTATGAAGCGATTTTCCGCTGACGTAACACGGCCGCAAGATGTCCCATATTTCTAGTAATGTTGAGCATTAAAAATTCTGAATTTTATTGGGAAAAACTAATAACTTTTTTTAAGCCAGCTTCTGGTAAGATACTAAGGAGCTTCAAACATGTAGCAGAAGTCATGAGTTCATGACTTTTTTGTTGAATAAAAACAACTTTTTGCCTTTTCGGTGCTATTGAGCTTGGGTTTTGTAACCTTATCACCAAGTCCTGTCACCAAGGTTGGGGAAAGCTTGACTACAAATAAACATTTAATTATAAACATAATTATATTTAGACAAAGACCAATAAACAACCAATGAATCCTAACTAAACCTATAGGTACAAAGTATACAAGAAAAAGGGTTTCTCCAAGTGTGTCCTGGACCAATTTTATCTTAATCCTTCTAGAAATTTGGGAATATTTTCTGACTATTGCAATAACTTGTAACTTATTTTTCTAATTTCTAGTACCATTTTATTACAAATTCTACACAGTGTTAACATGTTACATGGTCAGGTCTCCAAGCAATATCAGTAAATAACTTTGAATGCTCGTAAGAATTTAGATTTTCCTTCTTTTTAATAAGTAAAAGTAAAGTGGAGAAAATAACGTTTTTCACTTCAAAATTTGTCACGTTTCATGTTCCCAAACCAGGGTAAGAACATTCATTTTATGATTTTAATCATAGTTAATTAAGAGTATTCAATTTTAAAACCCTTGTGGTAAGTTTCTAAAGATAATTTTTATTACAATAAATTACAGTGATGGCTGGTAAATTTGCATACTACAGTATATCAACACATTGGCAATGCATTGGTTGAAGTTAGCTAAAATTCCGTAATGCAGCTTGACTAAAGCTTTCGTTTGAAGGTGGTGCTGTTGATGGTGAAGTCTCTAATTGATTTGCGCCTGTGTTGTTACCAGACTGTGAAAGATTTTGACTTTGTATTTGTTCAATTGCTCCTTTTAAAAGGGACAGGACATGGCTTATCAGACTTTCCGCCATTTTGGTTGCCAATTATTTAGAAAACGTATACTAATTATAATAAATTATAACAAGTTATAATAAATTATAGTAAATCTAAAATGGGTGAACCGCTGAACATGAAAACTGTAAGGTTCAGCGCAAAGAAATGAGACCGCTGTACTCAAACACAATACCGACTCAGCGATGTAAATCGAAAAAGGATGAACATGAGAAATCAATTTGGCGAGAAGTGATCTTTTTTTGTTATCTGTCATGCTTCATATATCTTGTTTCTTCTCGTTGTATTTTGCACAAAGTTTAGGAAAAAAGGTTTACAAAAAGGTTTACAAAATGACAGTTGAATTGCTGACTTTCTCTCTTAGCCAATTGGAATGTTTGTTGATACTTTTCAGTCTCGGTGCAATTAACCAATCCACAAACATTCTCTCTTAGCCAATCAGAACGTTTTTTGATGACCAGTCGTGCATGCGCATAACTTACAAAACCACCCAAGGTCAACGGTCCATGACATACAATTTGGACAACTTTGGATCAGTGAGCTCTATATATATATATATATATGGAACAGTAACTTTGTTGCTAAAAGTGAAGCAAAACATGGCAGAAATTGAAGGAGCTGTTGGAGGTTTTTTCTTCCTATGTGTGTGGTCAAATTATTTTTCATTGTTTTAAGAAAAATGAGCAGGTGCGTCAATCAATTAACGTGAATGAATATTGGATGAACAACTTCAACATCAAGAGCAATAAGTTCAGAATGGTTGAACCAGAACCTTTGGATGTGCGCTGCATCACACTGTTTCCTGGTTGCCTTAAATTTGGTTTGCATCCAATTTTTTTATTTTTGATAAGCACTCTGATAAAATTTCTGTAACAGACTCAGCAATGCTCTCATCCAGTTGATTCATTAGTACTTGTCTAACTGATTGGACATGGAAAACCGGAGACGTACCACATTGTTGGATTAAAGCTGTTAGAGAAATACTAACATGATAATATGATATATAGAGATTACTTCATTCTTGGCAAGTGCATACGATTTTCATACACGAGTTGTGACGGTTGCAAAACGAACGAGTGAATGTAGTGAACAAGTGAGTTTGCAATTCCTTTGCAACAAGTGCATAATAAAAATAGTACAAACAAGCCAACCAGGAAGTAATTTGTTTATTATATAAGTATTGGGTTTTTAGTAAAATTTAGGTAAAGTTTAAATGAAACAGCAAATATTTCAATAAATAATGTATTAAAGAAGTGTCACTCAAAGAAATAATGTCAATAGACAATGAGTCATACATTTACTTCCAATCAGAGTCGATTAATCGTAGTCTTTTGTATTTTTGTAGCAGCACATTATCTGTAACTGCCATGGGAGATTGATTTTAGCTGTTGATCGAAATCCTTATTTCACCTCCACAAATTACTGCATCAGAAAACAAAGCCATTGCTTGTACAAAGCAAAGCCATTCTCTTAAGGTATATACTCGATGGTTAGCTTTCTGAATAACAGTTTCAACATGATTGTTCCATTTAAAGTTGTTTTGAAGCCCCATTCCAAGTAGTTTGAATTTGTTCACTCTCTCAACAAGTTCATCACCAATGTAAACAGGAGGAGGTACCGGTACTGATTCCATGAAGCAAATCCACATGTCCTTTGTTTTTTTGACGTTGATGCTCATTTTGTTAGCCACTGACCAATTTTGAATAGTATCTAGGGCCTGTTGGACATGGCTTATTTCTTTGGCACCAACTGCTTGATTGAGTGTGCAGTCATCGGCATACTTCGAGGTATCAACGTTTAGGCTTGGGTGGATATTTCATCCTCTAAATCATTAATATATACATTAAATAGCATAGGAGAGATAACCGAGCCTTGCGAAACTCCAGCCGGGCATGGAGCGGATGATGATGACAACGTTTGATTTAGTTTTACCTGTTGACTTCTCATAGATAGGAAATCTCGAATCCACAGCCAAAATGATTTAAGTTATGTTCATAGAGGCTAATTTAGAAAGGAGGATTCGGTAGTCGACCATGTCGAACGCTTTGCTAAAGTCTAAAGTCAATGGAAATAGCGTGGATACCTTTTCTGCCATGCGCAGTGTTTTCGGTTTCGTCAAACCATTTTTGGCAAATTTCAGTCAATGCTGAGATTGTAGAGCGGCCCTTGAGAAATGCATGTTGGTTATCTTTTAATGTAAGATCTGCGCAATGGGTATGTTGCCGTTTCCCAGACCCCGCGCGGTTTTGCAATGCATTTTGGGATCGCTAGGGGGCAAACAAACACATTCTTTAATACTGTGATATACATAAATTCATATGTTCAACGATTCGAAGCGAAATTTCCTTGAAATCTCATAAATATTTATTAAAGTATTATTATTACATGCCTAAAGGAGATCACTGTGCTGTATTTGGTTGCTCAAACGATCGAAGATATCCTGAAAACCAAATTATCAAGCCTCATGTAGGTATACTTCGATTTCACTCGCCATTAAATCTTCAGGATGCTAGTAAGTGGGAAAACTGATTAACCGGCGTGATTTTAAGGTGAAACTGTCAACGAAGGTCTGTTCTAACCATTTTAAGAGTGGGTATCGATCGAAAGAGTGTCCAAACCCGACATTATATTTGAAAGGCTACAACAGTCCGGTAAAAGCTAGACGCAGTCCAAAGAAAAGGCATCCTTTGCCACCAAAGGCGAAGAAACGTCGAGTATCTGATGAAACGCTGTCTTGTGATGACCCGCCAGTTGAAAAGAGCGCCCACATTAAAGAGGAACCAAAGGATTTCTCACCTGAGAATGAGCCAGATCACCGAAAGCAGTCAGATGACTCAGATGACCATATGAGAACAGATGAAAAGAAACAGAGAAGGAAACTATTTATAGATCAAGCAACATCCCACAGGAACTGCTTCAGATACACAGGGGTAACAAGACCTAAGCTTGATTTAGTTTTTGACCTAATCAAGGACAAAGCTAAAAACTTGCAGTACTGGAGAGGCTCTGTTGATACCCCACCATCAAGGCGTAAAAAAAAGAAAGCCAAACCAAGGATTCTCACCCCTTGGGAAGAACTAATACTAACACTAGTTAGGACAAGGAAAGGCTTTGATGTACATTTCCTTGCAGATACCTTTGGCATCTCAGCAGGTCAGGTTTCTCGCATATATAACACTTGGATAATATTTTTAGCCTGTGAATTATCCTTTTTGGTTCCATGGCCTAGTCAAGAGCAGATCCAAAGATCTTTGCCAAAAAGATTCGAGAAATTCAAAAATGTGAGGGTTATCATTGATTGTTGTGAATTTTATATTCAAAAGCCAGTGATTCCTGAAAGCCAAAAGTCAACATGGAGTAGCTATAAGAGTTACAACACGGTCAAGTTATTGGTGGGAATCACACCCACTGGTGTGTTTTCTTTTATTCCACCTCTGTGGACTGGAAGTACATCAGACAAGGAAATTGTTAAATATTCTGGTCTGGTTAACTATTTGGAAGAAGGTGATGCAGTTATGGCAGATAAAGGTTTTTTAGTCCGGGATCTACTTGCGTTTAAAAAAGTTCAGCTCATATCACCAGCATATTGTCGTGGACCAAGACTTTCTTCAAAGGCAGTGACTCATAGCCGACGTGTGGCTGCTCTAAGGTCACATGTAGAACGTGCAATATTGCGATTGAAACATTTCCGTATCCTATCTGGTGTAATACCTTTATTGTTGAAAATGATGCTGGATCGAATTGTGTTTGTTTGTGCAGCATTGGCAAACCTGAGTAGACGGTTGATAAAGTGAGATATGTGGATTACTGGTCTAAACTGAACTGCATGGTTATGGGATTTATTACTGTACAAGTCATAAAATGACTTGCTTGATTATAGTAATTAAGCTGATATAATTTTGCTAATTTGTATTTCTTTATATGACCTTTAAATGATATGCATGCACACAACAATCTTGGTGAATAAGATTTTATCAATTAATATCTAACAATGTTACAAGTACATGCATGCATACACATAATTATTACACACAAGTCTATCCAAACATTCCATTGTGAGATTGCAAGGCCAGACATCTGGTAAAGTTCAAAATACCCTTACTCTGAACTAGATGCAAAGTTTCTTTTACTATGAAGCAATAAATTTTTCAAACTGAAATACTTTCCATTGTTACAACATTTATTTTGTTTGGTCTAATTTATTAAAATAGTCAAAGCTTCAATAATAATGTTTTGATTATTCTTCTGGTGTAAAATGCCTTAACTGTACTGATGGTTGACTCCCAAAAATCTTCATCAAAGTCAACTTGAACAACATGTATACCTTTATTGGTGAACACAATAAAATCACATTGTGCTACACCACATACAGCCATTCCAGTCTGAATTTGAAAATAATGTATATGGTTTCTTCTTAGAAAACATATGCCATTCTTGTCAACACCCCCCCCCAATTGTATCTAAAAGAAAGGCTTCTTTCGGATCCATATCAAATCCCTTGTAAGGACATTTTATTTCCACCAAGGTGAGTGGACAGCAACCACATTTTCGTAAACCATCTGGGCTAGCACCAAGCCACCCATGTTTCCCACTCAATACTAACCCAGGTTCTTCTAACTCCAAATTTCTATGTTTTTTTGTCATTGCTCTAATGTAATACTTTTTAGCATCTGGTTCATTATCTATTCCATGTTGTATTGCTGGTGGATATTTTTCCATTTTTGTAGGTGATAGGAAATTATGCACAGTTTTTGTTACATCTTCATTAGGGTTCTTCTCAACAGTTTTTTGCCTAGTATAAAGGCCTTTTACCTTTTTTGCAGTCACAAGTAGGTGTCGCATTTCATGCCAATTAGGATTTGTATGTTGACCAATAGTGGCTGTACTTACAGTATATATTTCCTCTTGTGTAACACTTAGATTATCCACAAAAAGCTGGGCCATGTTGTCAACATTTTCTTCATTAATGTCATGATCTATGGAAAATGTCTCTAGTCTAGCAGTAATGGTAAAAGGATATATATCTGTTTCAAAACTGCAGTCTGAATCGGCATCCGAACTGCTTGACTCAAGATTATTTAGATCAAGATTACTTTGCTTTAAACCTAAGTAATCAAGTATTCCAGAATGTTTATCAATGTCTTTAAGTTGCTTTGCAAATTCCAGTTGCTTTTCATCAGGTAGATCATCTCTTTGTTTAGTTGGTCTAG
Source organism: Dendronephthya gigantea (assembly GCF_004324835.1). Lineage (NCBI taxonomy): Eukaryota > Metazoa > Cnidaria > Anthozoa > Malacalcyonacea > Nephtheidae > Dendronephthya > Dendronephthya gigantea. The sequence continues at coordinate 282,418 of NW_021163126.1, forward strand.
GATCAAATGAATCTATCCAAGACTCATCATAGTTTGTCACTACTCTATTGCTATGTAGCCCAGGGGTATGAGACATTTTCATATCCATAAATGGTACTGGTTTTGTGTCTGGCTTGCGTTTTGGGTACCAGTATGCAGGTAGTGATGTCACGGATGGTCTTTCATGAGAAAGAAAATCATCCAACTCAAACAAGGCTGCACCAAGATGTCTACAACCTTGATCTGCTCCACCTTTACAATTACAAAATGCTGAATAGATGGCTCCATTTGGTTTAAGGATATACCATAACTTGTACATTTTGTCTCCTTCTGGCGTGCTATCTTTTTGGGTTGGAATGACTTGGGCAGTAACAAGGTGATATTTGCTATCATCTTTGTCAAATATGACCATGTTCTGCATTGATTGAACATGGCCATTTTGACATAGAGCATACTCCTCGAAACTACGCCATGAAGCCAGTTTATCTTTATCATATTCTGCACAGCTCATAATTAAATGATTAAAGATATCCATCAAGCCAAAGTTTGGCAGTGATGAAAAATCATTAGAAAGGTTTTTGATTTTGAATGGATTAGGAACATTCCCCCCAGCAGGTAAAGTTAAACGGTCATTCAATGCCTGTTCAATAGAATCTTCTCTAAAGTCTGGATCAACAATAGCATTCATATCATGTAGAGAATGTGCCAACTGAATAAGATCTTGTTTCTTATACGTTGAAACTGGTACACCACGCTTTTGTATGTACTCTTTTAACTCTTTTACTCGCATTGCAGAGAATTCTGGCACTTCTTCATGTTCCAGTTTGGCTGTCTGTTCATCTTTCATTTGTGGCATACAGGGTTTTACATGGTTCTTCATATATTTATCTTTCATTTCTCGTTTAGGTGGTTCATCTTTAATTCCAGACTTACAGGGTTTGGCTTGGTGTTTCACATGTTTATCTTTTATTTTTTGTTTAATGGGCTTCACTGGGTGCTTACTTTTTCTTTGGTGCATATTACTGGGTTTTAATTTAAAGCTTTGGTCATCACATGTTGGTTTGGTACAGGTGGTTTTAATTTTAGGTTTGACACCACTGTTTTTTGGTTCTAAAGCCTGCTTTTTTGTTTTCGAACCACAGTCATTCAGCTTGGGTTGCTTGCTTGCTTTAGGTAATTTCCGCTTTTGTTTATTTAGTTTTGGTAAATTAATATCACAGGGGATTACAGGTGAGGTACCATCATCGTTTTGCAGATCCACCTTATATTTTGTGGGCTGATTTTGAGGTCTGGCTGTTTTACAACAATCCCCTTCTGGTTCCAAAAGGTTGAAGTGATTGACTGTAGGGTACAGATCGTGTAAAATTAATGTGAAAGGACAGGCACAAGACCGATTGTGAGCAATTTTTGCGGGGCATTTCACACGTGGTTCGAACGTTATCCATTTCTTGCTTGACACTGTAAATGTGACAATAGGGCACTGAAGTACAGTTGCACAACTGAATATATCAACTGTCTCTGCCCACGTACCGTCTCTCGCACTTTTTCTCAGGTGCTCTTCAAGCGTTTTCTCGCTGAACAGGTAAGCTTCAGTTGTGTGGTATTATACCGCGTAGTTATTCGGACTGGGATCCTTGAGAGGGACACATCAGGGAAAGGGGTAATTGGGAGCGGGAGGGTCGTCGTTCGTGTGAGGCAAGTTTTGTTGAGTTCTCCAGTTCCGGCGGACTAAATGTAGATAATCCTGCCAATCTTTCTTCCGATCTTGGTAAGACGGTGGGTAATTCAAATATCGAGCACGACAGTGTGTCCGAAAAGGAGGGTAATGTCTTTGGGGAACGGGAAAATGGTAGTTGGTGTAACTGCAATTGTTTTCAAGGAAAGAGATATTTCTTATACTCACTTTTTGGCTCTTCCGGTGAATGCTTAATTTCCCCTTAGAGATACATTTATTCGATGATGAATTAGGTGGAGACTTTGATGGCTGAGGAAGTACACTATCACTATTATTCACTTGTATGCGATTATAGATTGGCATATCCAGAAGCGGTAGGTAACTTATTCAGTTCTTCGGTTTCGTGCACGAGCTTACAGATTGTTGGCGATTATTTTGCTGATGTTGTTTTACCTCATCTAATGTTGCATTGTAAGGACTAACAAAGGCTTTCAATTTAGGTTTGTTATCTTGGCGTTCATAGTTCGAAATTTCATCACTATTGGTGCTGGTGTTTGTCCTTGACTTTTATCTTTAATATACGGTTTTAGTTTAGCATTGCGTACGTTTATTTCTTTAAGAGGGTAGTCAGCATGAATAAATTCGTCTTGATCATTATTTCTATCTGTTGTTGAGCGTTTCACCGGTGGACTCTCAGCGTTGTTCATTTGGCTCATCAGGGGCTGCATTGGCGGCGAAGCTGTCTTGCTTTTGTTGTTAACAAGATTTATTGACAATAGATTTTTGCTTTTTAATGAGTTTCTTTCAATTTCAAATTTTGACAAATTATCTCGAAGTTGTTCAATTATGATATCACGCTCCTTTATTGCTCTATTTTTCTCGTCTAGAATTATAGAGAACTCCGTAACCAGGTTTTCAATTCTGGTGTCGTAAGACATTTGACAGTTGTTGGTAGAGTCCAAGACCTTACTAGTAAACTCTATAATCGCATTGGTAGAGTTGATAACATTGTTTATAGATGCTATTTGTTTTTGCATATCTGCTATGTCTGCCTTAACCTCTTTAATATCTTTAATAGAGATATTGTTCGGCCAACTGTGATGATTTAAGGGAGTCGGAAACTCTATAATCGCATTGGTAGAGTTGATAACATTGTTTATAGATGCCATTTGTTTTTGCATATCTGCTACGTCTGCCTTAACCTCTTTAATATCTTTAATAGAGATATTGTTCGGCCAACTGTGATGATTTAAGGGAGTCGGATTCAGATCTTTTAACTGGAGATATCTCTACGAGCTCTATTTCGGGTACTGAATCCACTTTGCTGGTCAAATAGTCAATATCCGTGTTCGTGGTTGTTTGGCTAGCATAAGTTATATCTAAAACACTCGTGAGATGATTCTTGAACTGATCACGGTCCTTTCCTTTGAATAGTAGGGAATTCTGTTTGCCCGGGTACCACGTAATAGTCAGATCAAGATCTACGCTGGAAAATTTCCTAGCTTTTCCACCTGGTGATGACCACTTGCCCTGTAGGCCAATTGTATTTTCAACAAAATATTTTAGCGATTGAAAGTCCATTTAATTCGGATTCCGTCATATGTTAAGTGGCCACAACCTTTCATAGACCTAATAATGTCTAAGTCAAGGTTCAGAGGCATCAAATTTCCGATTTTTGCAGAGCTCGAACAATCGTGACCGGCGGCCATGACAGTGATCATATGGTCCCAACTTTATGCATGTCTAAAAGCCAGTTTCATTACACAGTCAGTTTCATTATTACACTGTTGTTTGCTTATATACTCCCTCATATTTTGAAGTCAATTTTCCTTTGAATTTTTAGCTTTTTGTAATTCTCCATTTTTTCGGAGCCTTACACTGTAGATAAAATTCCCAGTTTTGGCTGAGGTGCAATTAAGAAGTTCTGAAACTGAACAGGCACAATTTCAAACAAATTTGAATGCTATGCCTCAGAAAGAACATACAAATATTGCTCTAAATCTGAAATGTTTGCAAACTGGAATACTACAGCTGTACCATTAGGATTGGACATTCCAAAACAATTATGTGCATGAGAATCAAACAGATAAAAACACTCCATATATGCTTTATCAAACAACATATTTATATTTAACAAATGTATTTGCAATTGCTATGTTTGCAATTGCTAAGTTTATAATGAGAGGGAATGTCCTCATGAATGATAACAAGCCCTTGCAGTTCTTGTTTGTAGTCAATTACACAAATTACTTCCCCATCATTTGTTGTGACCATGGAATTAGCCACAATGGATGGCTCACTCACCACACTGGGTGGTTCATTGTCACTAGCCACGATGGGCAGTTCATTTCGCTCAGATGTCGAAATAAAGCTCATGCATTCTCAAAACATGATGCACAAATAAGTTTTGGCAAGGTCTTTTGTGGATAATACATGGCGCCTGGTGGCAAATTGATCAAGTGATTATTCATTGCCTTTATCTACATTTTTTCGCCTTGTATTACTAAAAAAGTACTTAATGTTGTTAGCGACCAATGCTATTGTGGGCTGTTAAAAGTCCTAATAAACTATTGAAAGCACACTGTTTACCTCTAGAAATAACATCAAAACAGTCATCACCATGATTAATATTTCCTCGGATAAAAATTGCCATAATTTGTCGATTGTTTCAGTGTCATGTCTCTAGTTGCCTACGACCTTGCTTGTTACTATATGAATATGGCAGCGTCAAAATCCGCCAGGGAGCATAATTAATTTCGTAACCCCCTTGAATTGCTGACATACAATCAGAGTCGAGATTCAAGACAACTAAACTCGGCGCGCAGAAAGGAAACTGGGTACCGGCTAAACTAGTGAGCTGGGCGCGGCAGCAAAAAATTACTTTGCCTGGTGCCGACCTGGATTTATTTATTGTAACGAAAACCGGCAACTACTTTATCTATGCGCAGTTATATTTCCTTTCAACTCTATGCGTCAAAAGCTAGACAAGTTCAACCAAGATGACTTGGCATTTTTCATATGTTGAGTATTGAAAGGAGCATCTTGATGCAGTCCATGACATCGCACAGCTTCCAAGGGTGGAAAAATGGCCACTGCACCTCATATTCAGATGCTGCTCACTATCTTGAGAAAGGAGATGTGTTGTTTGTGAGTGTATTAAGGAGACAAGGCGTTGTGGTGAATACGAACGAAAGTAGCTCCTTTTTTGGAGCTTTTAAACTATAATTTTATGTTAATTTTTGTATTGGCAGCTCACAATTCGTTTTAAAGCAAACATGTTTCGGCAAACTGTCATCTTCAGTGCGATGTGTAAGAGTTATAGCAATTTAAATATATGTACAAGTTAGCATCAAATGTGGTAACTAAGTATGACTAACTCTCCTGACGAAGGCCCTCAGTTCAAACGTCAAGAAGTGTTTTGTCTATTTTAGGCAGTTGTTATGCCACATTTGATGCTAAGTTGTTTGAAGATGCTGCCACACTGCTTCCGGGTTATATTGGAATATATATACAAGGTCTATGGTGGTGTTATACAGTGCCATGAAATGATGTATGCCATAAAAGCGGAGACTATTTACAATGGCATTTACATTATAGTGACTCTACTTTGCCCAAACATGTTTTCGGGCTTTAAAAAGATTCATCATTTATTTGAAATGTCTGCTGACTATTGTGCTGCTATGCAACTATAGGTATGTTTCAAATGGCACATTTCTCATATAAAAAATCTTTAATTAAACAATAACACGAAAAAATAATATTTCTTTGATAAATTTTGTGACACGATTAGAAATGTATATATTATATATCAGTTTTTTCCATACTGCATGTATATAAAAATATATACATCGCTTTCTCCGTATTTAACCAATAATTATCCCTTAGATAAAGTATATAATTTATATACTTTCTATATCTTGGCATAAATTGATATAAAAATCTTTATATAAATAAACAATGCAACACACCTGCAACGGATAACGTTAGTCGAGATTAGGTAACAATGTACATTAAATTTGAAAAAAATAGATAATGTTGAATGCAACAAAAGCTTAGACAATTAGAAATGTATATTATACATCAGGTTTCCCCATACTGTGGGTGTAACTCAAAGTCCCCAGAATGTATGGATAATAATTGTCCCGGACGTAATAAGGTATTGTTAAAAAATATCATACATCGCTATGCATGTATTTAACAACCAATTTATATTCCTTAGATCAAAATATATAATTCTACCTTGTCACCAGTCGTAGTCACTACGGAGTTACAGGAGAAGCACGCGCGTGCCCATCCAGTCTATTTTGTACAAGTGCCTTTCAGTCACTTTACAAGAGGTTTTCGGTTGCAATCTACATATTGAATTTTAACGCTTTTTTCACAAGCATTGTACCACCTTTTGGGTTTAATCTGACCTAAGTACACACCAGGTTTCGTTATTCACCTCTTGTGTTGCTTAATTCTCATTATAATACAGGTTTCGCTCTGTTGGCTACGAACAGACAACAAAGATGGCGACAACAGAATCTGTAAATTCGGTCCAAGGCCATGCCACCAGCACACCTCAACCTACTCAATCGACTATGCTAAAGCAATTGCACAAATTTTTCGGCAAAATAGTGGAACATTTGCCGATCAGAAAAGCTGCAAGCAAGAAACGCGTGTTAGAACGTTAAGGTTAAAGAGGTTAAAACGAAAGCGCTCTAGCGAACGCTCTTTGCCCGTAGATTCGGACTATGATGGAAAATTCTCATCCAGCGAGCCACCGGCAAAGAGGATGAAAGAAGCAGATGCACGCAACGGCATTAGTATCACAGCCTCTGATGAGGATATACGGCAGCTCTTGCGTGATCCACTGGGCCATAAAAATGCTGACGATAAAGTCACCGGCCATGACAAAGATGGTGCAGACCAGCTGCTAAAAGAGCTCGAAGCTGCGTTGCAAAATAAGATGAGCTGGGGAGACCAGTTAACAAGCAATTGGCGAATATCGCTAACAAATGATGGGGAGTTAAATTAACTCAGGATAAACTCACATCAACCCTGGCAAAACACGTCCAATCCCAAAATTGCTTAGCTACGAATGTAGCAAGGGTTAACCCAGAAATCTGGAGTTCATTGTTGAATTATTTTCAAAGAAAAGAGGACCTTTATGTTCCAAACATGCAGCATGTCTTACAAAAGGTAACATTTGCGACTCTGGCAAATGCGAACGACTGACAACCAAGACTGACACCCACATCTCTTAAGACTGACACCAAGACGGCCACAAAGCAAAACCTTAACGACATGCTAGCAAATTGCATTGATATTCTTGCGCTCTTGGGACATGGTTTCTCCGAATTGTCCCAACGAAAGCGGGAAAAACTCAAACCTGCGCTTAAAACCGAATATCACATCCTTTGCAGTGCGACAGTAGAACCTGTGTGAAAATTCCTGTTTGGCGATGACTTGGCTAAACAAATACGAGACAAAAAGGAAACGAATCGTTGGTCACACTGTCACTTCGAAGGAGCGACACAAAGGCCAAGGAGCTGTGACCTGAGCTATCATGGCGCAACAAACAATACAATTTCAAAAATAACTCCTCTGCCTCTAGTTACACTCAACCTCCTTTCCGGAGGGGCTATCGGTCAACGAGTGACAAAAAAAAACAGACAAACCAAACACCAAACGAGTGAGGGAAATTGAAACGCACAAGCAAAGAAACTCTAATCTTTGATTCAGAGAAAAAAAACGTCTCGCAAAAAAGGTGATTGAACCAGTTTATAGTAGCACCCATGAAATTATTTCCGAAATTTTCTTATGCCAGAAAAAGGACGGTACTTTTTGGGTTATATTGAATCTTAAAAAATTAAATCAATTTGTAACAAAACACCATTTTAAAATGGACACCTTAACCACAATTGTACTAATCGTACAATATAATCTAATCGAAAAATATTGTTTCATGGCTTGCTTAGACTTGAAAGACACATACTATTCGGTTCCTGTTGCAAAGCAGCTCTGGGCATATCTGTGTTTCGTCTAAAGAGAGCAGTTATATCAGTTTACTTGCATGCCAAACGGATTATCTTGCGCACCGTACAAATTTGCAAAGCTACTGAAGCCTGCTCTTAGCGAATTACATATAAAGGGCCACATAACAAGTGGCTATATTGATGATATATATTTGCAGAGCAAAACATATACACTACAGGCCAAAAGCTTAAGGCCACTTTCAGTATTTTTTTAAAAAGAACAACAACGACAAATTAACACAGAGTAAGGCATAATTTAGCTAGGCAACAAACAACCTTTTTCTCCCGTGATCAGCGTGCACTATTCAGCTGTATATTACATTGCTAACCACATCAAGACAGATGAACCAAAAGGGTACTTCACACAGTAGAGGATACAAGATGGCTAGAAAAAAGCAGTTATCGTTGGAGAAGAGGGCACAGATTGAGATTTTATCACAAGAAGGATACTCACAATGGCATATAGGGAATTTCAAGATGAGGAGTTCAGTATTCACTGGCGAGAAAGGAACAGACAGGCTAAAATACCAACAGGAAATGCTGTGGACGCAGCAGAGTAACAACAAAGGCAGACGACCAGCACCTCATCCTGTCAAGGAAACGCAACCGGAAAATGACTGCTCCTGTCTTAAAGGATCAAATGAATTCACAGAGGGTCAAACCAGTCTCACTTACAACCGTGAAACAAAGGTTGAGATCAGCCGGTTTGTTTGGGCGCGTTGCTGCAAAAAAGCCATTACTTCGTCCCAAAAATAAGAAGAAAAGACTGTTTTGGGCGCGAAAACATTTAAAGTGGAATGTTAAACAGTGGGAAAAAGTTTTATGGTCTGATAAGTCAAAATTTCAGTTGTTTGGATCAAATAGAAGAGTGTTTGTACAAAGAATGCCAGGGGAACGAGCTAGTGAGTCCTGTGTTGTACCTAAGGTTAAACATGGGGGAGGTTCTCTGATGGTATGGGGGTGTTTTGGGGGAGGAAAATCGGGTGATTTGCTCGAAGTGAAAGGAATTCTAGAAAAGAAGCAATACCACTCTATATTGCAAAGACATGCAATACCATGTGGAACAAAAATCATTGGAAAGAAATTCATTTTCCAGCAGGACAATGACCCGAAACACACGTCAAAGTATTGCCAAAATTATATCCAGTCAAAGGAAAGGCAGGGTGTCCTTAAGATCATAGAATGGCCTGCACAGTCGCCTGATCTGTCACCCATTGAGCTGGCATGGGATGAACTAGACAGAAGAGTGAGACCTCTTTCACCCTCAAATAAAACCGATATGCTGGGATATTTGAAGATTGAATGGCAGAAACTGCCAAAAATATACTTTCAAAAACTTTTACACCGAATGCCAAAATTTTGTGCAGCAGTTGTGAAAGATGTAAACACAAATGTTCGTTTATCATTGTTTTTTTTAAATACTGAAGGTGGCCTTAAACTTTTGGCCTGTAGTGTAAAAAATGCGTAAATAATGTCATCGACTCAGTTAGCCAATTTGACGCCTTGGGCTTAATTGCCCATCCTACAAAATTGATGTTTAATCCTGCACAGCAGCTTGAGACTCTTGGCTTTGTGTCAAACTCGGTTGATATGACAGTTATTTTAGCCCGTAGCAAAGCTATTAAGTTGCTTGAGAGACAATCACCCACTATTAGGCAAATCGTGTGTGTGATTGGTAAAATTGTAGCGTCATTTTAGGAGTAATGTATGGGGAATTGCATTACCGTCAATTAGAACATGATAAAACTACTGCCCTACAAACACACAAGGGAAATTTTGACAAGCATATGACACTATTGGTTGAAGCTAAACAGGAATTATTTTGGTTGACCTACCATGTTTCAGAGTCTAAAAATTTCATGTCCAGGGCAGGCGCCTCTTTCAACCTGACAACAGATGCATCAAATGAAGGTTGGGGGGCAGTGACGGCAAATACCTCTACGGGAGGATTGTGGTCTGGATATGAAAAACAGTTCTACATCAACTACTTAGAACTTTTAGCGGTGTTCCTAGGGCTGAAAGCATATTTCGTAAACAAAAAAAAAACAAGATACAGATGTACGCTTGATGGTTGACAACAGCACAGCGGTAGCTATCATCAACCATATCGGTACCAGCCATTCTTGTGTGCTTAATGATTTAGCAAAGCAGATCTGGGACTGGTGCACCTCGTGAAGTATATGGATTAGTGCAGCCCACATAGCCGAAAGATCAAACACAAAAGCAGATCGTGAATCTAGGAAGAATATATCACAATCTGTAAAAGCATTAGGATGCACCACAGATATTGATCTTTTTGCAACTAGACTTAATGCTCAATTTGATCACTATGTGGCATATAGACCAGACGCAGGAGCAATTGGGATCGATGCATTTACATTAGACTGGGCGCAACATGATTTTTATGCCTTCCCACCTTTGAGTTTGTTACCATTAGTACAGAGGAAGATACAAGAAAGAGCAAGTGGCATTTGTGTAGTACCAAACTACATTGATCACGACAATGCAACAGTTGGAAATGGCGTAGACTTTTTGGCATCACTACACCACAAGGGTATGGGATATAGTGAGATAAACACTGCTCGTTCCGCTTCGTCAATGCTCATCCACATGTCCGATCATGGCACATTTGGAAATCATCCCCTGGTAGTACGGTTATTAAAAGGTGTTTTTGAACTTAAGCTTTGTTACCCAGGTATTCTCATATATGGGATGTTGGGGATGTTCTTAAATACATAGAAACTTTAGGACCAGCCCCAGGGTTAGATTTATAAACACTTTCTAAAAAGCTGACTACGTTACTGGGCTTGCTGACAGGACAGCGCTGACAAACCCTCACACTACTGGATATAAAATGTATGCAAGAGTCACCAGAAAAGCGCACATTTTTGCTATTGGGGAGAAATTAAAAAACCACTAGACCTGGTAAACACCTTCTACCCGATACATCTAGAAACTTACACCCCAAATGAAAGCTTATGTGTTGTGTCACATTTAAGGAACTACCTTGAGAGAACTAGTACTTTAAGGGGAGAACATTCTAAATTACTACGAGCAAGAATTACAATTAAACATCGACTTTGGTAAGTCTCGTTTAATTTGTAAATTTACTTTTATATCTGGGCATAAACAGATATAAAAATCTTTAGTTAAACAATAACACCAAAAAATATTATTTCCGTAATGAATTTTGTTTGAAATAATGTGCAGCATTGGCTCAAATTAAATTCTTTGCACAATACAGTAAGTCCCCATAGTCTATAAATTGTATTTCTGGAAGGCCTTTTACAGTATTGTCCAAAAATATATCTCTGTATTTAAAGTGGCAGTCAAGTCCGTTCTGCGCACTCACATGTTTTGTTTACATCGTGAACTATTATACATATTTTACATGAATGTGCCGCCTATTACTTCCGGTTTACATGAAATTTCAAAATGTTGAAAATTGAGCGGGTCTCTTTCATCAATTGTATGAAATTTGCATACTATACTGTGTCGATTTCATATCTTCTGATTTCTGCACTGTTGGACCTCACTTTTTCCCTACACGGTTGAACTGGACAATATTTCTTGTTAATATCGACGAAAGTTTCGATGTTGGGGATGCAGAGCGTCTGCAAATTGAAGGGATTGCCCAAGTTGCTAACTTGGACGAGAATTTGATAGTCGTTGTTGATAGTCGCCTTCTTCAACTAATCTGGTTCGACCTCTTCGGTGGGCTGTCCTTCATCATTGCTTCTACTCTCTCTGCTAGTTCTGGCACGTTTTGTAGATCAACCTCGCATCGAGTCACTTGACACGTCTTGTAATTCGCTTTCATTGTCCTGGAATATTCAAAAGGAAACACATAAATATCTAACAAAATCCAGAAGCCGAAGAACCCAATTAAACTTTTCCTACCTTGTATTGTTCAGAAGAATCTGAATCGCTCTCAATATGTAATGACAGCAATTCCTACATGTAAACGATAGTCCATTGTGGCCCGCTAAACTGCAATACTGTCTCACTGTTTGCATGGACAAGCATTTTGTCCTTTTTCATGCAGAGTAATATATATATATATATATATATATATTTTTTTTTTTGATAAAGTAATTATTTTGCAATAAAATACAATTTCAGGACTTGGTTGCACAACTTGATGAGGCAGCAGTAAGGAGTGAGCAAGCTCCACCAGGCTGCTTATCGACAGTATATTTTATGGCAATATGGAGGTCTAGGTTGAGGTAACAGAGTTGTTGTACCAAGTTGCTGTGTGCTGAAAATAAGAGCGAGGTATCCTTCACCAAATGAATTGTATGTAGGATTCAGACATTTTCGCAAGTTAATGAGGACATAATCATGTGTAATAAATTATTGACACTTCACTAGTGGCATGGTATGACCAGCGATTTTACTGGTTATGTAACTTTATTAATTTACTGTTAAGATGATAGATTTTTAAAAGCAATAATTTATAAGATACCTAAACATAATACGCCTCCCATCCCAATATTTAAATTCCCACAAATCATCTAAAATTACATATATAAATATGGTCCACAGATATGCAACATCAACTGTCAGTGCCACAAACAAGTACGGTATTTCCTCATATAAAGACCTTGTTTGATGTCGTCTCAGAAGCTCTTCCATCAGAGGCTGGGGTATCACAGCAATATTTCTGACAATGTTCCGTGGGTCATCTGGAGCAAGACCTAATCGCTGTGTTACATGGGCAGGTTTTGCTCTTCATTTTTCAAATATTGCAGTGATTAATTCTGGCAAATATTTGTATTCCTTTGGCTCAAGGACTGCAACTGGGCACCATTGCTTTGTCCTTTTTCTGTAGCGTACTTTATATCTAGAATGCATTAAAAATTCTGATTAAATTATACCATTTTCAAGTCGCATCAAAGGTGGCATAATACCTGGGTAGAATAGACAACACATTTTAAGGGCCTTCAGCATCAGGTGAGTTAATATTATATATATTATATTACAGGTAACATTATTATAATTCACAGCAGCAAATCAAGATGTTTAACGCAAATGTCAACTCATGTGAGAATATCCCTTGAATGACATTCACATTAATGAAGAGTAGTACAGTAACATGAACCTTGGTTTTCCATCCAGTGTCTTTGAAACTTGTCCTGCCAGTTGATCTTGGGTCTTATATCCACTCACGGTTAATAGAGTGGGACTGGTTAGGCTAGCCGGGTCACATGTCAAATATGTCGCGTCCACTATTATTTAGATCATGTGATGACATCAATTCAACTGAACATAATATAAACAATAGAGCAGCGTCGAATGTCTTCTTTAGTAATTGCATTTCATTTTATGATGTAGTTTGAAAAAATAACTTGTTTGAGATATGCCGGGCGAGAAATGTGCCTTTCATGGCTGTGGAATCAGCAGAAAGCACAAACTTTCTTTTTTAAAACACCTTCAATTGGAGTCTCTGGTAGCAAACACACCAAGACTTTAAAGCAAAATGCTCAACAGGAATGGCTTCGTTTGGTTCTTAGAACAAGAGAAATGACTCTGGATTTGAAGAAAAGAATCGATGCAAACAGATTATGCATTTGCGAGAGGCATTTTAAAGAGGAATGTATCTTGAATGGTAAGTATAGTTTATCATAAATTGTGCATTCTTGCGCTTATCAGACAGTCTTATGAATTATGCGTTGGCCTAATCAGTGTGTTTAGCATGAGGTTCAAAACTGAATGAAACATGAATATTTCAGGTCCTACACAGAAGGTATTGGTTATTGGTAGCGTACCACAAAAGAGCCACAACGTTGCCAAAAAAGAACGCCATGTTCTGACTTACAAGGACAATGTTGACAAGCCATGCTCTTCAGCCTCATTGTCTGCTGTATCGACACCAGCTGAGCCAAAGCTGACAAGTATGGAGAGTCTTTAATCTCTTGTTAATGAATTAGAGATGTATCCATGGCAAGTTGATAAATCTCGGGAGAACTGAGGTTCAATTTTTATGACAATGTGCACTGTGTCCCCAAGTTTACAATTGGCCAATCCCAGAGGGATCATGCTGTCTACCAGGAACGAAAGCGTTTAATGAAATACAATAACATTGTAGAACTGTTGAGTTTTTTCGTCAACTTCAAGATTTGCAAAGGTTTGGAACAAGACACGCATGTAAAATCTGTAGCTGTTGACCCCACACAAAGCCCACCAACATCTACAAAGTCTATTCCACATCATTCTGTGCCAAAGTTGCTCACCCTTGATAAAGAACACTTTGAAATTTCTCTTTACTTTTGGTGCGTGTCCTGTGATATTCTCTTGGAAAATACAAGTACCACACAGATGTGCACATCCTGTGTTAATGCTAGCAATGCTATACATAGAGCAGAGAAGAAAAGACCAAGAGCTTCATCAAGTCCGGCAAAGCCAAAAGCATCCCTAGCAGCCTGCGGTCCAGCAAAGTTGCGTGCTACTGTTATGGCAACAAGATTGCAATGCAAGCAGCTGGAAGCACATCTTGAGCATCTTCAAGAAAGTGTGAAAAAAAATGGCATTGGTGAGAGTGATTCCTTGGAGAAGGACCTTCTCACAATTATGAAATGATTCCTCGTTCCAGCTGATGCCTCTGTTCTGGCGAATTGTCTCTGTTTTGGAGTTGTCTGTGAATCTCTGGGTTTGTGCTGCAGTTAATGATGGGGCGTCTCCTAATCGAAAGTTCTTTCGCCTTCATTTAAATTTGGTTTCTGGCTTGCACTGCGACATAGTATATAAAACAACAAATATTTATAATGGATCGTTTTATATACTTCTTTGCAGACTCTTCTCATCTGATGAAGACTGCACGGAACTGCCTTCGGAACTGCCACAGAACTCTGGATTAGACTCATCCAGTCGTTATATGTGGAACAATCGTCATTACTTGCTATTTCGACATATAGCAGATTTGTTTTACAGTGACCAGGAGTTTGGTCTGCATGTGGTTCCCAAGTTAACCATGGAGCATTTGAAGGATTTAAGATCTCTGCATATTCACACGTTGAAGCAATCCAATTCCTTCTCCAGGAAGGTTTTCAATATGTGCTCACGGAACGGTTCATGCAAGATATTGTTGAAGATTATTTTGGCCGCCAAAGGGAACAAGGTCGAAGGTCAGATAACCCAACTGCACAGCAGTTTGGTTACAAGTATCTAACAATTGCATCTCAAAGGGACATTGCTCCTGTCATCAGAGAAAATGTAGGAGGTCGATATGAGAAGAAGAAGCGGTATAAAGTAAGTGACCAGCCAGTGAAAAGCAACGAAAGGAAGAGAAATAATTTACATATTTCTGTTTACCATAACACCTATTGCATGATGTGTTTTATAAAAGAAGGCAAATCTTTCAAAAGTAAACTTGAAAATTATTACAGTAAAACACGTATTCAAAATGTGCTACTGGTATTATACATTTAATGTTTGAATCTTAGCTAGTAAGATAATTAAGGCTTTTTTCTTGTTTTTCTTCTTTTCTTGATATTGTACTATACACACTAGTGGTTGAGTGATTATTACTCAAGTTTATCACATATGTGAAAAAAGTTATACGAAATTATAACAATCAATTCTGTAAGCACTGCACACATTGAGTTGAAAACAAGGAAAAGAAAAGTTTGAATATGTGAATGAATAGAGGATCAATTTACGGTAAATTTTAAGGTAATAGAATAAGTATGTCATAACTACATGAAATTAAGTGAGGTTGAAGGGCAAAGCTTTATACATCTTTATGTGCACCCATCTGCCTCATTCTCATGCTGCTGCACAAAATTGTTGGAAAGGTGTGTTGTTGAAGTCTGCATTTTCACTAGGTTAGAGTTAGAACACAATAGACTGGTGTAAAATTTTGTGGTGGAAGGTAGTAAACATTTCAATGAACATTATTTTTTAATTATAAACATCCAAGCATGCCTGGATAAGAAAAACTACATTAATATTATACAATATATATTTAATAAGATTATAGAAATACTCAAGTCTGAATCAATTACAGGTTCAGTCATACAGCAGCAATTTTACAAATTGCTATACTAGAACAATAAATGTTTAGACTTTGGAAATTTTTTTCATGCCCTTTCGCAAAGCTTTGTTCTTCAGTTGTTTTGTTTTAACTTTGTATTTTGTAATGTAATCTCTCGCATAAGAGAACGAACAAACTTTCAAATATAATTTAATTAGTTTTCTAAACATAACTTATGGGTGCTACATGATTCATCAACACCAGCTGACAGGAGAATGTTCTCCCACAATGACTTAACTTTGAGAGAGTTCATTGTTGAGTTGCAAATGTTCTCAATTGGAATATTTCTGACCAACGTACCCTCCTTGCTCTGAATATTCAGGAACTCTTTTCGAAACAGCATTTCAGCAGTCTCCAAAATGCCTACCAAGTCCTCACACGGAGTTATAAGGCCCCCTCTTGTTGGCGCAGATATGAATGCATTGCTATCTTGTAGCAACCTTAGGCTTTTGCAGTAGAGACAGCAGTTCTTCATTGCGATTGTTCTTTTTTCTCCAGCTCGTCTTGTGTAGTTTAGATACAACATATCCAGCAACGTAAGAAAGAGGACCACGCTCTGCAGGATCTAACTCTAGCTTACTAGGCGTAGACGTTGCTGGCGAAGTCTGTTCTTTTGTTTGGTTCATGCAATAAAAACCAACCAAATGATCAGGTGTATGTATCATTACAAGGTTTGCCACTCGATAGTCTTTACAATTCAAATATTTACATGACTGAAGAATCAAACCATGAAAAGATTCAGTCAGCTTGTCCTGGTTTTTCTTGCAACAAAACTTGTCACACAGAGGCTTTAAGGCATTGAACAGGGCTTCACCGGCAGAAATATTGCGTAGACTATTGTTAATATCCAATCCATATAAGTTTCCTTCACGAGGTTTGTCTTGATAAATTCAACCATTGAAACTACAGTGCCCTCACAAAGTGGGACTTGCATTGATTCAGAGACAAGACTAGCGTCAGAGCGTTTCAAATTCGTATGTCTTGTGAGGCCACCTTTCGATTTACACACCTTGTCGCATTTAGAGCACGGAAAATATTTTTTCCCTTCAATTTCCTCAAGGGCTTCGCCAAATTCGGCATCCATTTGATCCTCTTTGTCGACTGTTTCAGCTATTGCAACAGACACATCGAAATTTTACGCCTCTATCACTGTTTCGCGGCTAAGTGTACTGTTGCTAACGTCGCTCCTCGCGCCTTCGTCTTCGCTATCAAGTTCGCTTTACACTTCAAACAATCCTTCTCTTTCATAAGCATATTCTTGATCACTTTCTATGGTTTCCATTTCAGTCTCAATAATAGGCTTGTTTAATAGCTTGCTCGTAACAAAGCCCCCAACTTGTCTGAAATTCTATACATTCTCATAGTATCGAATTTCATTGTTATGAAAACAATGTAGCCATGTCATCACGTGACTTTTTTCCCTCTGATCCCCAACATTTTTTGCCGCCCCCTTTGAAGTTGGCCGGCTAGCCTAACCAGTCTCACTTTATTAACCGTGATCCAATTAACCTTTAAAATAAAAAATTTTTAGATTTCTGTAATTCACCAAGTGTACACAACACACAAGTGCATCACCAGCCAGCCCATAGAATACAATTTTAAGATAACTTATGTATATGACAGTACATTAACAAATGGTTGTGGAAAGATTCCAGAAAAGCTATATGCCTGAAATATGAAAAAGTACATATACAAGTGCAAACTGAGAGGCACTGTATCATATTTGGGATACTATGTGGGCTATATCTTATTTTTGGCTACAACTCAAAAAACGCCTACTGGTTAAACAATAACAACATTCAAGCACTAGTATTGCATTTATGTATCATAATAGTGGGTATCTGTATAGCAATTTGCTAAAAATGTAATTACCTAAACCTGGTGTAATATGGCAACTATGCGATAAAGAGTCTTTTGTCAGCCATGGTTTTGCTTTTTCCTTTTCTGTTAAAACGTCATGGCCACATTTCCCATCCCCTATGCCTTCAATGCCCATTCATGTTCATTAACAGTATGATGGAGAATGCCTATCCACAAATCCCATTGAAAAACAAATTAATGAGATTCAATATTAGATATGGTACATGACATATGGATAGTAGATAAACATAAATGCCAAAATTTGTGTGAGTTCCAAAGGGTAATACTGCAGCATGCACCATTTTGTTAAATTTTATGAACACCAGCAAAAGGTTTAAAATTTTCAACGCAATCCACAAAGAAAGATCTTCGTTTCCTTTTTACATTTGGGTTCTTAGCGATGGAGACTTCTCAAGACGAAGAAAAAAGTTATGCTATAACAAACACATCTGTCTCACACACCATTGGTAATGAAGTAATGATTAAACAATATATATCATTATGAAAAAATATCATTATCAGATATTTAATTTTAGAATTATTTTATTGTGATGACAGTGGTGAACCTTTACCAGTTAAGTCTTGCCATTTTAGCCATTATTATTGTAATGTTAATAACAATTATTAATATTATATATATTTTTTTGTGATGACAGTGGTGAACCTTTACCAGTTAAGTCTTGCCATTTTAGCCATTATTATTGTAATGTTAATAACAATTATTAATATTATATAATTTTGTAAAATTATTTTTAGACATTTTATCCATACTCAAAAATCTTGGAAAGAATTTGAAAGGACCTTACTTGCGAATTTCTACAGATGCTGACATCATGTTATTGCATGCCCTAGCAACATACAAGAATTCCAAAATTGATGGATCTCGCCCTTTGTGAGTGTCATTTGTTAACCAGCCATCAATTGATAAAAGGGATGTCAATTGGGACTTTTTTGACAAGGTGTATGAAAAATTAGCTAATGGTGATGATGAGGCTTTTGTACTGTTTAATGGACCTCCTATGCAGTGCTTCCATATTTGAAAACTGAAAATTCCTTTTTTCTTCTTATTAGACCCAAAATATCCTTCATAAATGTCAAAATTTCCTTCATATTTCCTTCAACAATTTTACAACTTTTGTCACCAAAATCAAAGGAGATATGCGAGATCAGTTAGAACATGGTTAAAATAAGCACTTTGCTATTTCTCCTTGGATCAATTCAATGGAAATATCATGGAAAAGTTACAAACTGGTGGCGATAATTTATTAACCAGCTCAATCCGGTTGCAATAAAAAAACACAATTGTTATTTTAATGTGAACAGTGATGCTATACTATAATAAATTCTACTTCGACATTAGGAAGTATAGGCCTTGTATGATTATATCTGATATTTAATCCAAACTACAGTTTTTAAAAAGGTCATTTCTTAGTTCTTTAACTTCCTCGTCGTAGCACTTGACTTCATCTTTGAAGCAAGCTCCAAAACTCTCTTATTTGGTCTGAGGCTGGCAGCACACCAGTAGTTATTCTTCATTTACATCTTTCTTTGGAGTAACGACACCAAAGTCGTGGACTTGACAAAACAGTGGACAGTGATCAGTTTCAACCAATTTAAGTTGACTAAAGATTCTTTCTACAGCTACATTTGCAAATTGTAAAGATGCAAGAATTTCCAAGAATCTTATGAGAAATTGGTACTTATCATCACCTGTCGGGGTTTTGGCATCACAAATGACCAACCAGTATTCATCCCACTGAAGACCGGGATTGATTCTGTCTTCAAAGACATGCTGTCTCCATTCAAGATCGGATAAGGAAAGATAAGGAAACAAGTTGCAGATTCTTTCTAAGGAACTTGGCTTGTGATTAGCAGCATTGGTAGAATTTGTTGAAGTCCTCTTTGCTGGCTCCAGTTTCAATTTTGCAATGAGTAGCTAGTAGGAACAAAGATACGTTTGATGTAATGGAACGTGTTGACTGACGTCCGCAGGATTGAGATCTTTGGGGAGTGTGGTCTTCACAATGTCGACTTTCATGAAGTCACATGCAATCAATTTGATGAGGTTCTCTACTTCATGTCTTAGAGTATAAAGAAGAGGCCACTTACTTTGAAAAAGCCGATTAAAACCATTCAAACAACTGAGCTGAAAGCTGAAAAATTTTAAGGTAGGCTTGAATGAAACGATTCTGCAGGGAGGCTAAAATGGAGTCATTGGAGTGGGACAGGTCGTCTTTGGCGGTCAGGGTGAAATAATGGGTCAAGGCCACGACACCATTTCCCCAAGGTAGTCAAAACCAAGCACCTGACGGACAATGTTTGTTGCCTTTTGCTTGCCAAGCATCACTTTTTTAAAAGCAGAATCATTAGGGGATAGAGAGAGTGAAGAACTTTGATCAAGTCATCAGACAGTGAAAGAGGCAAATTGTGTTGTACAGTAAATGCACATAGTTTTATTTCCATAGACATTGTAGCATCAGCACTTGTTGCGTGCATTAACATTTGGAGGACAGATCCTGATGTGGTAGTTGTCTTGGCATTTTCTTGATGTTTTTTGTGTAAAGAGTGCATTTTATGCCGGTTTTTGAGCATGTTAGGAATTTTTTGCAAATCCCGGAATATGGTTTTACCTTTGTTGCTTCCAACTTCACTAACTAGCCAGTTTCTGAACTCTTCAATTTGCAACCAAGCTGTCCATGAGAAGTGGTTCACATTTTCGCTTTTGTTTTGATGTTGTCTTATTTTTATTGTGGCCACCTGGTTGGCTTGTGGTAACGTTTTCAAAATCTAATTTCCTTCAATATGGAAGCACTGCTCCTGCGACGCTTTCCCTGCCTAGAGTAGTCCTAGAGCATTGTTTTCTAGACATTCAATTTCCCAGTGATATTCGTTTTCTAATGCAGCTTCCATCATGGATGTTGATAATCTGAACTGGGATGAAACTCTTATAAACATTCTTTCTGACATTGGCAGCACATCAATTTTATCTGTAAGCAAGAACTTGATTGGAAAAATATGAAAAGATATAATAATTCATATATAAATGTTATTTTGAAAAACAAGGATAAAATTACCCAGTGTTGGCGTGTTAGCTTCCTTTAATTATCTATAATGCTATTTTCTATTATTAACTGCTATATTTATATATTAATCTCAGAAGCACTTACAATGGTGCATCTGCGGCAACTTACTTTTCCTTATTCCATTAGGTTAGTCTATATTTACAATTAATCCATTATCTGATATCCGTTACGCCATCCTCCTCCTTATGTTCTGGTCCCGAGGACATGCTTTCAATCAAATCCGTATTTTAATGGCGAATTAATGTTTTGTCTAAGTCTGGCAGGTCGAGCACAAGGAAATCTGTCAATTCCGTCTTGTTGGGGTGTAACATCAACCACCTTGAACTCACCTACCTCCCTACTAGGGCGAACCGGTTTGCCCTCTTGAAAGGGATAAAACTGCGCTTTAACTGGTCGTGGTGAACGACCATCACTTTCCCTCCCTTCGAAACAATACGATAGTCTACCCCAGCCTATTTTAGGATTCTATAAGGCCCCACCCATCTATGTCCGAACTTCCAGCCTTTCGCTCTTTTCAACATGACAGTTTCACCCGATTCGAAAGGCCACCAAGTAGTTGTCAATTGATTGAGCCTTGCCTGTTTTTCCGATGCTTTTGATAAATGTTCCTCTGCTATGC
Source organism: Dendronephthya gigantea (assembly GCF_004324835.1). Taxonomy (NCBI): domain Eukaryota; kingdom Metazoa; phylum Cnidaria; class Anthozoa; order Malacalcyonacea; family Nephtheidae; genus Dendronephthya; species Dendronephthya gigantea. Next base: position 303,686 of record NW_021163126.1, read on the forward strand.
GTCTAATATCATGAAATGCTGACCTAACTGATTGTAAATATTCGTTCTGGGTAGATGGTGTTGTTAGCGGCATTCCTAATTCTAATTCAACTGGCAGCCTAGGTAATTGGCAAAAAAACTACCTTGTACGGAGCCATGCCTGGTGCGTTGTGTCTGCTAGTATTGTAAGCGAACGTGACTGAATCCAGCCACAAGTCCCAATCATCTCGCCTATTAGAAACAAAAGAGGAAAGCATAGCCTGAATTGTGTGATTTTAGCGGTCTGTCTGTCCATCACACTGAGGATGGTAGCTAGCAGTGCGCGTTTTCGTAATACCCATAAAATTACATACTTCATGCAGCAGTGTGCTCTCAAAATTTCTGCATCTGAATGCAAGACTGCTGGGGGGCCAAACCTGGAGAAAATGCAACAGACTAGGAGTGGCGCAACTTGCTGGGTTTTTGAACAGGTGTTGCAAACACTTCACACCACTTGGTGAAATGATCGACAACAAGTGCTTGCTTGTTCCTTCAACTTGTCTCTGGCAACGGTCCCATGTAATCCATTGCTCAGAGAGTGAAAGGTTGACTGACTGAAATGTGGCCTAATGGCGCAGAGTTTTTGCTATGATTACTGACGTTGCACGTTTGGATATGTTCGGAAACCATTTGGCGAATAACAGGCCAGTAAAATTTTCTTCGGACGCCTTCTTCTGTGCTAGTAATACCTAAATGTCCCCCAACTGGCCTATCATGCAGTGTTTTCAGGATGTTTGCTTGGAGGAAATCAATATGACATTGTTCGGATGGTTATGCTATAGCTGTTAGTTACCAAGAGCTCTATAGAGAATGCCATCATGCAGAAAATATTGGTCATAGTGCCGAAGCCACACTTTAGCGCAGGGTCTTTATTGCAATTCAAACTTGGTTTGAAACTTGGCATGGCCCTACCCTTATGTTGTTAGCCAATGTAACAGATGATCTGGAAAACAACCTTTTAAACGCCATAGAGAAACATGTATTGTGCAAAGAAGTCAACTTTAGACATTCCTCGCCTATAAAGAAACAAGTTAATGTTACCAACGAAAAGTCTTCATGTGAAACCCTGCTCAAAACATGACATGGCCATTGCCAAACTGCTGTTAGAAATGGCAATTTGACAACCATGTTTCATGAGGAGCAAAAATCAGGCATCTCGTATTACAAGTGTCGAAAGCTCAGTTCGAAACTTATCAAAAAAAGATATGAGATGGTCTCAGCTGGACCCATGAATGCAACTAAAAATGGGACACTTCCCGCAGACCCTTGTGCTACCTCTGAGCCCTTGGATGAACAACACTCCAACAAAAGTATTACATATAATATGAATGACACTGTGGTTATGGATACACTGTTATTTTCAGGGTGTTATTTTAACTCCAAAAACAGGGGTTACACTTTTTAATCGAAAATAATCCCTTTTTAGGGGTTACAAATAACACCATTTGCGGTGTTAGAATTTAATCCCTGTTTTGGGGGTTTAAATTACCCTCATGTGGTGTTAAACTGTAACACCAGTTAAGGAGTTAAATAAATTTAACTCCGTTTAAGGGGTTAAAAAATCTTTTTTTGAGTCTCACCTTGCAAAATGGCCCTTTCCTTTCGCTGCATGTACATGCTATCGCATCAAAAACGTGTTCAAAATAATTTCTTTGAGGATAAATAAATTAAAAATCTCTTTGTGTCGGACGCATAGCAACGTCGATCCATGAATGCACATGTATTTTGATATATAGCATGAGGTTTTTCATGCAATTTTGACAGAAATATCGCGGTTTCAATTTAAGTATGCATTTTCCAAAAGTGTAAAAATTAGTTAAAAATTGGCATATTAAAGTGAGTTAACAAATCCTAGTATTTTATGGCACGTATTCTGTTTGTTTCAATGAAGTTTAACTAGAAACATTTGGCAGATGGATTAGGTTTTTTATTTTCTGTGTAATGACATGTTGGAAAGCGTTAAAATAAAAATTAGCTATTTTGGTTTGGACTTTGTTCCAAATGTTTCATGTCGCATGGGGGATAAATTTGTTTGGTAGCCTGCTAATTTAACAAACAATTTTGCATGAATTCTGCTTGTTATTTTCTTAATTTGCCTCTTTAACGATAACTACAACAGCGTGTTTAAGTTTTCACAGAGTATTCCAAGGTTAAAAATCATAAGAAGTCATATCAGGAAAATATTTTCAGTTTGTTTTTGTTTTATTGTTTTATTTCTGTGAAAGTATATGCACACCATAATTTTTTTGCTGTGAGAATTTTGGTTTGTTAACTAGAGCCATTATCATTGCATATAATAGCTAGTTGATGGACTAAAGCTTTGTAGTTACTTAATTTTACTGTAAGTATTTTTTAAGGATTTTGAGTATTAATATATCTAATTGTACCATTTGCCATTGGCATTTAGCTTTTAGCTTTTCTAAGAGACAATTCCAGCTACAGCTAGCTATTTGAAAAGGCCTTTGGAAACTTATATTGTCATTGTATAAACTTTATGGAGGAAATGGTAAAATAAAACAATAAAATACAGCCTTTATTTAAAGGCATTATCGTTGTTTTCTTTTATCAAAATTTCTTCCAAGTAGTTAAAAATAAAGTTAATTAATTAACAATATCAGAATAATGAAGCACTAATACATTTATATAAATTAACATGTTTTCAATGTGTCTAAATTGCTATTTTGCTGGCCATTTAACAATGGATAATTGGATTGATAAAACAATACTGGTATTTTTCTTTCAATATTAGACAAAGAGTGGCTAGCAATATACTCTATAAGTGTCAGATTAAATGTTTTCCATTTCTTTAAGGAATTTGTTGATGCTTATCCTTTTTTTAGCATCCTCATTATTTCCAAGAAGTTTGGCTTCAACAAAGGTAAGCTGATAGCTGATATTAAATGCATAATATGATGCAATTAGGATTACCAAGCCATTAATGAGGGTTGGTGTTGGGAATCTTCGTAATTTTTTCACCTTCAGCTGCCAAGTATATGAAAATCCACTTCTTGACAATGAATGAAGACTGTGTTTAGGTTAAATTAATGAAAAGGCACTAAACAGGAATTTACATTACTCAGCTTCTAAATTTGAGATTAAATTTACGATGCATGGTGGATCGAGATGGCTTTGAGGTATTGAAATTAGCATAACATGATTCTCTCAACTGGTCCTGTAATCATGTGCTTCTTTGGTGTCATAAAGACCTTTTTCAATCCTCAAATTTATTTCACGCTTCATTGAATTTCGGCTAAGTGGCACCATGCATGCCTGGTTAATTCGCACTAGCTCCTGAGAATCGGGGATCCATTGTATTTAGAGCAGATAAAGCATTTTGCGCACCAGCGGCCTTGAGAAAGGGAATCCTAAATTCGTAGCATGCACAAAAGTTCACACTTGTCCTTAGAATCTGGGATTCTCTTTGTCTGAGCTGAGGTCACTAGTGCACAAAATTCTTTGTCTGTCAGAAAATAGTGCAATGTTGCCAATAGTTGCGGGTCCTTTATTCCTTGTATCATTTAATTGGTTTAAAAATTTATGTGAGTGCATGAATCAGTCAAAATTATAATGTGCAGCAGCGAAAATTGGCCCGAAAATCTGAGCACCAGACTTACCAGACTTTTTCTCTTGCTCTTCCCCTATAAGCTGCTCCATTCTGTTAATGGTTGACAGCACTTTTTTGCACAATTTTTTGGAGTAGGCAAGGCTTTAACATTTGTTTACTAACATTGTTTTATAGGCTGCTGCCATCTTCCTGCATACCCCAGATTCTTCTCAAATTCTGCTTTTATCTAGATCAATGAAGTATAATTATTAAGCAGGTATGACGTTGCATATAGAATGTTTTAGTTGAAGGTGCAAGCTGCGAGGAAAGCTAAAGTCAGACTGAAGCCCGAAAGAAGTCATGAACTTTCGAAGAGTAAATTGGTGAAGCTAGAAAATATGTTTTTTAAATGAGTTACTTAATCGCAGGGAATATCTTTGGGGAATACCATTGCATTGGAGTATCAATACATGGAAGTCTTAAAACTTTACATACCTCGGATACCATCCTTAAAGCAGGATATTGTTCCAACAAGACTGCTAAAGTTGCTGGACTTTTAGGACGATCTGTCTTTGCGACTGGTATGTGGCGTCCATCAACTCTCTTATTAGGGCCATGTTTCTATTGCGGGATTTTGCCAGTTCTTTTTTTAGTAGGTTTGCGTGTTCCTGTATCATTTCTTCATTTTCTGCATCATAATCAACTACAATTTTTTTTCCTTACTAGGTGCACTTCTAGGGAGAGATCCTGAGGAAGGTGATTCTGATGACCCTTGTACCATATTCCTTTTGCAAATAAATCGCCTCCTGCTCTTGAGTCGATTTTTGATCAATTGTTTCCAAGATGCCTATATCTTTAAACAATGCGAACGATTGGTAAGAATGTTAAAGGCTGCAGCATTATTTAATCAATCATGCATTTGGTAGGAGAATCAATGAGGAATTTAAAATTTGGGTATATAGCTGTTTACTTTTTTTGCCAAATATAGATAGAGTATGCTTCCTCTATGATGCAAAAAGGAAAGCTACTGAACCGTTCCACAACAAATCTCGTCAGCAAGTAAAAGGTAGGTTGTTATAATTTTAAATGCGACGTATTCCCTTTTATGCTTCTTCGGAAACATAGTGTGGACTTTTAGGTTGCATATATCATGATTGAACTCGTCCCAAATTGAACCAGTTAAATTTTTACTTTCCAGTGCTTTGGCTACCCCAGGAGAAAACTAAAGTAATATTAAGCAAAATGTTGAATCAAAAAGAATCACGTGAAGTTGGACTAACGAATTGTAGATATGAGATATGAAATGATACCAGTTTTTTATATCATTGTGTAATGCTTTTAGGGAGCAAATTAAATTTTCTTAATATACAGGGTGTATAAAAAAAAGTCTAAATCCAAATTTGGTGCGGTATTGTACATGAACTACTCACTCTATGATTTTTTTTACATTCCGAAAGGTTAGGCTTTTAACTATCGAATGACATGTGCTTCCGTCATAATGGGGATTCGGATAGATATTATATTCTCAACTCAAATCAGACAATGTGCTTTCACCATTTTATTTTAACAAGCAACAATAACTCTCGGCCACAGGTGGCCCTAAGTACATACAATGAGAAATACGATGAGATCACATTTTAACACCCCCACTTGATCTCATTCTTATTTGCTTACTCTAGATACATCAATGGTTAAGATAACAACTAAGATCAATATTTTACAAACATTTTAGGTACCAAATAAAAAATCTTTGAATCTTTGCAACTTTGAATGTGTTGCTGATTTAGTCATTATATCACCTATCATATTTGTAGTAGGACAGTAGTATACTACAACCTTGCCTGCGTTGATAGTCGGGCGTATAAAATGATAACAAATATCTATATGTTTTGACCTTTGTCGATTAACTGGATCTTTCGATAAAGCTATCGTACCCTGATTATCTTCATAAATTTGAATTGGACAACAAATATTAACGAGTTTGTTTAATAACTGGATGAGGTAAAGAGCTTCCTGAACGGTCGCTGCCAGAGCAATATACTCTGCCTCACAAGAGGAGATGGCCACAGTCTGTTGCTTCTTTGATCTCCATGAGATCAATGGCCCGGTTTCAGTTAAGCTGAAACAGTACCCACTGATACTTTGTCTATCATGGGTCAAAGAAGCCCAGTCAGCATCGCTATAACCAACTAACCGCAAATCATCATCACACTTTCTATAACATAATTCATAATCAAGAGTTCCTTTCAGATAGCGCAAAACATGTTTTGCCGCGACCCAATGCTCTCGGAGAGGTCTCGACAAATACTGTGACAATGTTGTGACAATCCAGCGTATATCAGGGCGCGTGCATGTCATTGCATAGATCAGACAACCAACCAACTCACAATATTTACTTGGTTCAGTAAAATCCTCATTGCCCCATTCTAATTTTAGTTCAGAAGGAGTAGAGCGGGATTTGCAATCATACATTTCAAATCTTGTCAGTAATTTTGTCAAATAAATCCTTGGATTCATTTTAACATAATCAGTACCTTGCTCAAAAAGAATACCTAGGAAGTAGGTAAGCTTTCCAAGATCTTTCATATGGAACCTATCTTTCAACATCTCTTTTGTATTATAAATAAATAACTCATTGCTTGCAGCGATGATTAAATCATCTACCCATACGAGTATGATAATCAGTTTACCCTTAACATCTTTAATATATAAACAATGATCAACATCACTCTGTACAAAGTTGTTTTGTACAAGATGGTTGTGCAGCATACTATTCCAATTTCTTCCTGATTGCTTCAAGCCATATAAAGACTTGTTTAATTTATACACCAGTTTTTCTCCAGACTCTGAAGGGACTTCGAAACCTTCAGCCTGTTCCATGTATACGTCACAATCAATCGGAGCATGCAGATATGCTGTTTTTACATCCATTTGATGTAAACTAAGATCATATTTTGCCGCTATCTGCATTAAAGCTCTTACTGATGTGAGACTGGCAGTTGGAGCGAAGGTTTCGTGATAGTCAATATCCTTTGTTTGACTGTACCCTTTGGCTAAGTACCTGGCTTTGTACGTTTTGCGAATAGGTTTGTTTTCCTTGACCGTGTAAACCCATTTGCCCCCCACTGCCTGCTGACCTTCTGGTAGTGTCGTCAGGGTGTACATGTTGTTCTCTTCGAGAGAACTCATTTCCTCTTTCATTGCTTCTTTCCAAAGCTCTGCATCAGGGAAATCTATAGCTTCCTGATATGAGGAAAATCGGATAACTTATAACAATAATCTACATTATAAGTTTATCACTATTGCAAGTTGTGACATAATCACTCAAATATGACGGAGGTTTCCTGTCACGTTTTGGGTGATTTACACTTTCATCTTGCTGTAATTCTGGTAGTATCTGATTGTGATCAGATTTCTCTATCTGTTGGTCAGGCATCTCATTTCTTGTAGAGCTTTGAGGATTTCAGATCACTCTTGTCCCTAGATGGACTAAAGTCATCACTTAAAGTATCCTCTGTCTGGGTTTGCTGTTCACCAACCCTCTTTGTAAGAAACTTCACAATCCTGTATCTCATTACTTTTCCAGTCTCTGGAAAATAGACTAGATAGGCCGGGCTGTTCCTATCAAAACCTACAAATACACCTTTAGTACATCATGGATCTAGTTTTCGTTTGTCATTGTCATACGAATAGCATTTGGAGCCAAAAACTCTCATTTTAGATAAGTTTGGCCTTTTACCGGTAAGAGCAAAATATGGTGTTTGTTTTAAGCGCTTGTTATAACATTTATTGTGGACGTATGCAGCTTGCATTACTGCATATGGCGACATTGATTTACCAATATTTGATTCAATGAGTATACACCTTCCCATTTTGAATAGGGTTCCCCAATGGTGTTCGGCTGTGCCATTTTGATGAGGAAAATCAGGTGATGAGTTCTCATGTTTTGTTTGATTTTACTTTCTCTTAACAATCCCTTAAACTTTCCAGAAATGAACTCACCACCATTGTCTGATCTTAACTGTTTAACAGTACCAAATAGTGCTGAATTGGCAAGGAACTTCTTTGTGGCCTCAACCGTATCACTTTTATTCTTAAGAAAATACACAAAGACAACACCAGAATAATCATCAGTAAATGCTATGCTGTATCCGAATCCCTCCTTTGATATGGGTTCAATTGGGCCAGCAAGATCTGTGTGTACTAATTCTAAGGGGATATTAGACCGTATATGGAGTTTTCTATTTCTTCTTCCTTAAAGTGCACGTATCACAATCTGGCCTGATGGTGTTATCATTAACTTTCATACCATCAACTACTTTCTCAAGCTTCACTACATCCTCATAATTGCAGTGACCTAATATATTATGCCAACCCTTTAAATCACTAGTATAATTAACTGAATCAGTGTTTTCTATTTCACTATAAAGTCCAACATGTAGGTTATACGGTTTACCGTTTACCGAACTTTGTATCATTCTCGCTGATTAATTCTGCTGATTCTGGGTGGAACACAACACTTGCACCTTTCTCTGTTGCTGCCTGTACCGAAAATATATCTTGAGGGAAAGAAGGTATATATAGAGCGTTTATCAGTGAAATGTTAATATATCTCCCTGTAGAGTCCAAGATTGGGAAATCCACATTTCCTCTTCGGAATGCTACGTCGTTAGATCGGGTTCCATCTGCTAGTTCAATGTAATGTGTATCTGGTTTGAAAGATTCGTCAAAACAGGAAAATTTGGACTCATCCGTAATAATGTGAGCAGTGGCGCCACAATCTACCAAGAGTTTATTTGGTATGCCATCATTTCTCTTATTCATGCCCTGTCCTGCTCTTATCTGTATGTTCTTCGGCTTTTTAGCTTTGTCATCTTCATTCTTATGTTGCTGATTTTTAGATTTGCGATGGCAGGTAGCGTCGCTGTGAGTGAAACTTTGGCAAGTTTTGCACCAATGTTTCGTTCTATGTTTATTTTGGGCACTGACGGGAGAAATGACCAGGCTGACCACATGAGTAACACTTTTTCTTCTCTTTGTTATAAGCTTGAAGGATCGAGTCATTTGTTACTCTCGCATGTTCTGTATCTTCAAGACTTCGCTATCAAAACTCTATTTAAACATGTTGTACTCACATGGTGTTCCAATGTAGTGAAAGAGACATTCACTGCAGCAATAAACTTCCTCTAAGATTTCTTTGAATAGTAGAGGACTTACACTGTAAAATGAATCTAATGCAGCACCACTGCGAATTCCCTTATCACAAAGATCTTCAAACATTTTCATCTCCTCTCTAATGGCCATCTTTTGGTGCATATTAAAGTGGTTTTTATGTTCCTCATACTTTAATTTTTCAATTTCTGCTCATCGCCAGAAATCGTGGACATTCGCATTTTAATTAGCTATCTAGCCCCAGGCCATTAGTCATCTCAATATTTCCAAATTTTATAAGAAACATGTATTACTTTTTGTCTTTGAACAAATTTATTTCAAACATATTAAAAGAAAAAAGAAAGGTGCAATGCTGGAACAAAAAATATATTATAGAGATAGGTATTAGGCGGTAACTAACATAATAATCCTGAATCATATGTTTCCTTTTACAGCTCGAAATTACAAACTACAGGCCTGGCATTTTGTGTGATATAGAAATAAAATATAGACATCAAAGATGTCAAAACATAATTTTTTTCACCTCTGGCTAAAATCCCGATGTTTCCTTTTCTTGACCAAGATCTGGCGTTAAATACACCCTTGTTAAACAATATAAACAGCTTTGCCAAAGTGCGCTTTTTAAACAATGATTTTTTGGCAAAAAATTGGCCAAAATATTCTAGAAATACATCGTTTTAAAGCCCATCTCTCCTACCCTTTTTTTTATGTCTGTGAATTTACTTCTATGGTGTTGTTCAGCGGTAATATCTTTATTTAAACTAATATACTTCATTCGTAACGATAAATATTACATTTATCTTGCACAAGATCGCACGAAACTTTAGAGTAAAAATTGAACTGAATATTTTAATATTAATATCATGTCGGATTGTTTATCATTGCAAGAAAGATTAAAAGCCAATTATAAAATCCATCTTCAAGGGGAAACTTCCTGTTTAAGATATGTAAATGATATAAGATCTGGTCATTGTGTTGTACTCAAAATATCTCAAAAAGTGTTCCTAAATGGCGGAATTTAAAACTAACTATGACAGGTATTTCATACGAAGATTTTCTAGCACTCGGTACCTTCGACTTAAAATTGAGGGATTTTTGAAAAGGCAAGAAATGCATCCAGTGTGTTTTTCACAATAATGTATTTTAGCATAAATAAGTCCAAACTGATATAATCTTTTCTACAACATTTATTAGACAACGATTTGGTTAAAGCTATTTCTTCAGCTTGGTGGGCATTTGACTGGATTTGAGAAAGCCAGAGTTACCCCATTCATGCACATTCTGTTATATCACATACCAATGTTCCTAAAGCAAGATAAATCCATAAAGATCTTTACAGGTCAAGGCATTGAGAAGATCAATGATGTTGTTCAATCATACTAAAAGTAACCGGCATGATGCATGTAAAGAGGCAGTGTAAGCACTAAAGAAAATTGACAACTTGCAGGACTTTGAAAGAAAACCTCATGCATTTAACAAGAAAGATAATGACTATTGGTCAAATGACATATTTTTGAGCAAAGAAGGAAAAGGCCACGCTTATGTGTTGACTTTACAGAAAATGCACTTTTGAGACAGATAGAATGGGTAAGAAATTAATTGTGCATGTTCCAGAGTAAAAAGTTTGACAAAAAGCCTTTATAAGTACATTCTAAACAACCACTGCACAAAAGTGCCCTAAAATAGTTTAATACCTTAAAAGTGATGGAGTTAGATAATCAAAGGGCTCCCAGTTGCATGTTTCAAGTGGCCATCCTGTCCATTTGACCAAATATTCCCAATTCTAAATCATAAGCGAAGCGAGGGTTTAATTATTATAAAACTACATTTCAATGAAATATATATTTCAGATGTATATAAAACCTCAAAAATTCAAAATGAATAACAAAACGAACAACTGCATTAAACTTCTAAAAAGTAACTTACATGCGCAACCTTTCTCCAAGAAATTATTCTTTCTACAGCAAAGAACTTTCCTTTCGGTTTCCTTCCAGTTTTACACATAATTTCAGGTGATAAATTGTTTAATTCCTTATAATTTATAAAAACACTCCTTCGACGACACGCCATTTTGAATTTTCAAGAGGGAATAAAAGGTACAGCAGAGGATAAAAAGGGACAAAACAGTGCAAACCGATATCCCCCAGTTCAATGTCCACAATTTCTGGCGATGTCATACATATTTATAAGTGTACTTATATATAATGGTTCCTTTTCTGGTTCTCTTTCCATCATTATATGTATGTACAAGTGTTAACCAAATTTCACTGACAACATCTTCAGAAGAATGCACATTTTTCACAAGGTTGAGCATGTCATCTATTCATTAAAGTAATAAAAAATTATGTTTAAAAACACAAACTGTTGTTGAAGTATTCAATTTCAAGTTTACATAGTATGTTAAAGAAAATCAAAACATTCCCGTGCAAAAACCAGTCGAAGCGTAACATAAAACTTCGGAAGTTGTATGAGACGTCTGATGTTATATTTCATGGTATTTAATAATTAAAATAATTTACCATGACACTGACTATAGATGAGTAACTTAACTTCCAGAAAAAGGTAAGAATCCTGTCCTATTTTTGCCATTTTTTCACAAAAATATGAGGGCAAACTTTGATTCTTTAAAAATATACGGCTGTTATGGAAAGCGATTTGGTGCAAAATTCAAGCATAAAAAAATCTATCAGTTTCAACAAACTCAATCAACATCAACGGCTTTTTATAGTACATTCAACAAATTTAATCAACATCAACAATTTATATCTTTCAAATTCAACAATTTAAAATGCTTCTAAATCAAAGACTCAGTTTTTGTTCTCCTGATTCAACCACCCCCGTTCAACATCAACCCAAAATATTTATGTCACCTTCAAGCAAGCGAGATTTCAATCAACAAAACCCAAAACGCTGTCAACAAGCCAGTCGAGTTGTCAACAAATAGAGCTTCCACTTTAAAATGCAATTTCTGCTGATGATTTTTTAATTTCATTAAAAAGAGGAATCAAAGTGGAAGCTACTGACAATTCCCGCCATTTACTCGTTCTAGTCCATATATGGTGCTATAACTGCTATTGTGAAAAAAACATGGCGGAAGCTAGCAACCCTAGCAACAGAGACGACTTAGATGAAAGAATAAGGAGGTGTATAAGGGAAGAGCTAACAATTAATACTGGTCAACAAAGAAATTCAAATCAGGCACTTGTAGCAAGAACGCGTGATTTAATTAGATCTTCGGCAACATTTGCATCAAGACAACTTGCTGCAGTGCCTGAAGTTTTATCCTCATCGACGCCATCTGCTTCTCCAGCTGGAAGAAGTAGTCATCCATCGCACCCTCTGCGTCTTCCAAAACGAAAGCAAAATGCCCTCACCAAGAATAACATTAAAAAGAAGAAACAAGCAATTCCAAAAACTGTGTTTTTGCTGGATAAAATATATGGTGGAGATGAAGATGATGTAGACATGGCGGATCACGAATATGCCATTAAAGAAGACATGATTTTGCTGAAGGGAGAGTTTGATTTAGAGTGTGATGCTGATGAGGCAAGTATTCGATCGGAATTAAAAAAGGTGTTCATGAAGAAATTTCCATTGATATGTAAAGATAACTTTGATTTTGTAAAAAGAGATCGGAACACCATTTGCACTCCAGTTGTAAAAGAAGGCCACGTTTGGGATTATGCTCATGTGAAACATTTGTGTGGGGCTGGTAAGCTCTATGTTCGTTTAAACATTAGTAAAGATGACATAATGGATGATATTGGAAGTGACTTTGAAGTAGAGCCACTATTGATTGACTTAAGTACGCCCAGCACAATAATACCAGGCCAAACCCCGTTAAGCTCATCACTAAGACCGCAAGTAACCCCACCCAATACAAACCTAGGAGATAGGGAGAGAGACACAAGTAGTGCCAAGCCTAGCACTTCCTCTGTTGAACAATCCATCGATTTAAGAATTGCTACCCTTGGTACATTGTTTCCCACTGCAAAACAGAGTGATGTAATTGATGCAGTAATGAACTATGATAGTCTAGATTCAGCTGCTGAGCACCTAAGTGTACTGACAAGTGAGGACATGGGTGCCTGTAATGTAAATTTAACAGGTGCTGACACACTTAAGACACTTGCCCTAAAAATGAATCCCTATTCTACAGCTGAAAAGGTAAAAGTTGATAGAGAAGATCTGGTTATGGATGTATTTCACCATTATAAGGATCCTAACTTTAATCCCTCTGTTCCAATAAAATTCCAAATTAGAGGAGAGCCAGCAGTGGATGCTGGGGGTGTGTTACGCCAAATTTATGAGAGCGTGTTCCTTAAGATTGTGAAAGGTGAGGGCTGTAATGGTGTTCAAATGTTTCAAGGACCTTTCGAAAGAGTTCTACCAACCTACAGAAGTTCAACAATTCTTTCTGGAACATTTGAAATACTGGGTAAGGTTATTGCTCATAGTTTAGTGCAAGGAGGTCCTGGATTTCCATATCTCTGCCCAACATTGTACTTGTCGACTATGTCAAGAAGGAAGCATAAATATCATTATATGTATGTTACCCAGGTTAATAGCAATGGAGTAGATTTAAACATTTTAAAATTTTGTTATTTTTCATTACTAGATAAGAGATGCTACTCCCTCTACACTGAACAGTATTATGGGTGAAGATGATTTTTTGTGCTTATTGGAAAATGCTGGTGAAACAAGAATGCTTCAGGTGAAAACAACAAAAATACTAATTAAAACATATGTGAACAATCCTGTGGCAGGTTGTATAAAGCCTGTTCAGCTTAAACGGTGGTTAAGCTCAGAATGGAAAGCAAGTCTAACTAAAAACTTTTTATACTTACCAGAACGATAATGTTTACAACTCCATATTTAGTGCATTTTATTATATAATAGACAATAAGATATTAAAAATAATTAACATTTATTTACTGTGAACGAAGGAAACATGTTTTGTGAACCCGAGATCTGTTGAAATATCGATGGTCGAGGGTCAACAAAACATTTTTTTCTGAGTTCTTGGTATTATATACCACTTGTCAAAGAAAAAACAGTATATTTCCCATATCTTCACTAGTGAAGATATTTTCCAAATTTTCAAATTGAATTGAGATATGAATTTTCTCTTCAAGTGGTGAAAGCAATATTTTACGTATGAGCGCAATGAATGAGTAAAATATTGTTTGCACCACTCAAAGATAAAATTTATATCTTAATACAAACTGTGTGATAAAATTCATATTTTTGCACCACTGTATATAATATCTTCTATATATTTCAGCTAAGCAGGCGTAATACAACCGGCCCCTGATTTTAATGTCTCTGGTTTTATCCCCGTTTAACTATCACTTGGGTTTCGAATTAGTGAGCATAGTTTGTGTGCTGATATAAAAAAATATGTTTAATTTTACAGGAACAAAACAAATTACAGATTGTGCAGTCACTCCTAATACACGAAGTGATCTTGAAACATAAAATAGCCCTTGACCAAATGAGAAAGGGTTTGTCCATCTTAGGATTATTGGCAGAAATTGAAAAGTCACCTGAGAAGTTTCAATCATTTTTTGTTCATGAAGATGGTGATATTGATGGAGATTTCATTACATCACTTCTTAGGTTGCCTGATGCAAGTTCCCCATCTGTTCAAAATGTTGTTCAGTTGTTGTTGTTGTTTATTAAGAATGCAAAGGAAGGGGTTTTGCGCCAGTTGTTGTGCTTTGTCACTGGCTGCAAGTCAACCACAGCAGCTCTTAAGCCAGGTTGTGTTAGTGTCTGTGTTGAAGATATTCCTGACATATTTGCATCTACGTGTGTATTGGAGTTAAAACTGCCATTACACTTTAGCAGCAGTACCTTTGAACAATTTGAGGCTTGTGTCAATGCTGTTATAGATAGTGACACATTTACTACAGTTTAAATAAAGTTTAATGCTAAGTTAAATGGAACTCATTAGTTAAATACATTGAGTGTTTTAACAAGATATAAAACAATAGAAACTCCGTAAAAAGTAAACATTTTGAAAAATTTAATTCTGTACGTAGAAAATTATTTTTTTCAAAATGTTTACTTTTTATGGAGTTTCTATTGTTTTATATTTTACTACATTCAGTTCAAGTTGATATTACGTTTTCTTTGATGCAGCAAAATAAGCAAATAAATTTTCAACTTAACTGCAAATTTGCATAGTACCTATAACACAGAAAGCAGATGTTGAAAATATATGTGGCACAATCCATGTATTTAGTAACACAAGTTATATTCATGTAGTAGAAATTGCTACCAAAGTTGTATAATTAACAAACTGAAGGTGATACACTATATCAAGCCAGTGGCAGATTTAAGGGTAGTCAGACAAATTACTACAGCTTAAAATCGCAATCTAATTCATAGATTTTTATTTAAAAATATTCTTTTGAAAGCCATCACCAATATCGTTGTTATTAAGGTGTTTTGAATTTAAAATTCAGCTGTGTAATTTATTCTGACTACCCCTAGATCCGCCACTGTATCAAACAATTTATTTATTCAAGAATATGTTTCATGGATAATTAGTGCCAATTATCTTTTTGTTACTACAGTAGATTTGGCAGCATCTGCAGCTTGTGTTTAGTTATACTTTATGACATTGGTTTGAACATATTATGTTTTGTTCAATTCAGAAGTCCTATTCTTACATGAAGTAGGCTAAAGTATGGACTGTGTAGTTGTCTCTGTGATTAATTAAACAGTTTTTTCAGAAATGTTATCTTAATTTCATGTGCATCTATGTTTATTCAATGCCAGCATTAATAAGAAATGAAAGCGCATCTTGATACAAATCGACACCAAAGCTATCAGAGTCTTGTAATGGATTTGCATAGTTTCTTATATGGTCAAGAATATGGTCTTCTATGTCTATGTCAACATCATCTACCACAACTGTAGTTACCCCTTCATCATCGGGTGTTGGTGCATGTGGATCAAACCCAAACCATTCAAGGTCATCAACATCACTCTCTAAACCGGATATATCTGCAACTGCTGAAAAGTGATGGTTTCGCATATCCAGCATGCCATTAGTCCACATCTGAATGGGGGACCAGTTTCGCTCTGTACGCATTGAGTGTTGATTGCAGGCAGAAACAAATGATTCTAGAGCTCTGTTTATTCTAGGGGTGTATATTAAATGCAACACAAACATGTGTAACCTGTTGCCACGATCAACGATTCCAGATTCCTCCATAACCTGAAATGTATAATAGAACATATGGCACACAACACAAAAGACGTCTCTCCAAAGTCTCTCAATCCTTTGATTGTGCACTGATGTCCCTGCTATATAGCTGCCCCTGTTAGGACCCCTTCTCTCTTCCATGAGCTGCCAAACCCTTGTATTCTCTCCTCCATGATCAGATCTAACTCTTGAAGGCCAATGATACTGCTCAACAGCAGAAATAAAGCACTGCTCTAAAGTGTCACAACGATTATTTGTTGAACATTTCAAGTACACAATCAGTCTTGAAAATCCGTCTATCCCGCCATGAATAACAAACCCCCAATTGATAAGGCTATGGTGGCCATCAATGTGCCATAAACTGTTTGGCCCTGGGACTGAATAAGCTCTTCTGGAAACTGTTATAGCCCATCTTATGTGCGCATTTGTAGGATCTACACGTGCAATACTCTCTCTTACTCTTTGTCGTTGTAGCCTAACTCCAAGTGACCTCAGATGCCCATTTATAATTGAGCAACCAACAAGTGAACCATGCTGTCCACTAAATGCCCGAACAATAGTATCCAATTCTTCATCTGTTATACTTGAATATCCGGTAATCTCCTGAATACCATATTCTACCACCCTCCGTCTAATAGTCCATCTAGAAACAAGCAACATTTCGGAAATGTTTTTCCAGGTGAAACCAAACGATTTTAGTTGAATCAAAACATCTTCTTGTATATCCAACTTTGGTCTGCCCGGTGTTGTTGTTCGGATTGCAGGGGGACATTCAAGAGAATAAATTGCAACATTCGTGCATCGAGAATCAGTCGGAGATCGTGTCCATTGCAAATACAAGGCACGCATGTTTCGCAGAAGTTCTTCAAGAAATGCATTACACTCCAGACTTCTAACAGCTGGCACACTTAGCACTTGTTGAAGCACAACAATCACATTCTCCATTCGTGTTAAAATATTTTCCCTAACAGCCACATTGGACGTATAGCGATGGTGTTCGTACTCATCTAGCAGCTCCAAAATCGATCGAAATACTTGTTCCCAGCCATGTAAATATTGTTCTGTGTCCTCAAAGTTTGGGTTGTCCGCCATCTTTATTTAAATAGACCCTCTATTTCGCGCACAAATCTGATTTCGCACATGCGCAAAAAAAACAAAAATACACGTGAGAAAAACAAAAACGGATGCTTTTCGAGTGGTGCTGGATGCATAAAATTCTGATATTTCAAAAAAAATCATCAGAAGAAATTGCATTTTAAAGTGGAAGCTCTATTTGTTGACAACTCAACTGGCTTGTTGACAGCGTTTTGGGCAAAGAGTACACACCTAAAAATCTCACATCTTGCTGACAACTTGTTGGCTCAACAAGCTTGTAGCAAGCTTGTTGACAAGTTGTAACAAGCTTGTTGAGACAACAGGCTGTAGCAAGCTTGTTGACATCAAGCTTGCTACAACTTGTTGGCTTGCAGACTTGTAGCAAGTTGTTGGAACAACTTGTTCCAAGCTTGAAATATACGTCAGTATATTTGCAAATTTCCCTGCTCTTTTCAAGAGTTCACTGATTCACCTGGTCATTGAGCAATCTTTGTGCCAAAACCTTTGATTTTTTAAGCCTTTAAAAGTTTAATAAACGTTGAAATATCAGTTAAAAACGGATGGGCAACTTAAAAAAGTTTGAAGAATACTACAGTTCGACGTTTTAATAAAGGTATGTGCGTTTAATTCATCCAAATATTTGATATGGCGTACACAACGCCGGCAACACAATTTATTATAGTACACAAGCTAGCCTTTTAAAACTATATAGTTTTTAAAATATTTGTTGAATTTATTGCTTTTTATAAACATTGAACTGTTAGTTTCTGTGGATATTTATCAAAATCGAAACTTTGCCGGGTTTTTGTATTCAATAATTCAAATATTTTTAATGACGAGTAGGTGTACGGTAAAGTGCAAAATTTCCTATTTTTAATATCTGTGCGTATGTTTTTAGCATGCTCTGATTAGAAATAATAATATATATTTACGTATTATGGTAATAAAGTATTTGTACATAACTTATTTGACATTAGACTTGGATGGCAACACCCTCGCCACAGGAGACAGGATGGAGTTTCCTCAACGTATTTGCAAACCAGTTAAGTAATAGTCCAGACAGTTATATTAGAAATTTATGTAAAATTGTATAGCCTAGAAAAGTTAAACCGATTGCCACCATGTACTCAAAAACATACTTTTACATTTTCATGCTCAACAAACTCAAGATATATGTGTATGCGTTTTTGAAACAACACATCCGGACCTGCTCGCTTGAAAGTCGTGCGTATTGAGGCGTTCAATATTCTGTCCCAGCATTGGTGCGCATTCACCATTGGTGCGCATTCTAGCTGTTGATTCTTGGGATGACAAAGTCAATTCAACAAGTGACTGAAATACTGGTATTTACAAGAATATTCATGCACCAGTTAATTTTTACCATATGAATGCAAAGAAACTTTTCTTACGAACTGATTATTAGGCTATATACTCAGAAAGGAAAATACATATGTTCTTGTACTGAGCCTTTAGTTATCTTGGTACTTCAAATGTGAAGTTTGTATTTAATTGCTAACCTTTGAATTTGTTTTCACAATAATATGATTTTTACATCAAACTTTGTGTTGTTTGTTCTTTGTTTCACAATCTCCGGGAAAACACGCGTGTTTTCAAGCGAGATTTAATGCGTGGCCATGTTTGCAGCAAGCTTGTCGCGACAAGCTTGTAACGGCCTTGTTATAACAAACTTGGAACAGCTCAAGTTCAACAAGCTTGTAGCAAGTTGTTGTCAGACTTGTAGCAAGCTTGTTGGCAACAACCTTGGTACAGCATTGTCACAACAAACTTGCTACAAGTCTGACAACAACTTGCTACAAGTCCGTCACAACAAGCTTGGGACAAGCAGTGCGAACACAACCTGATATCGGCTTGTTGGAACAAGCTTGCTACAAGTCTGCTGCAGACTTGTTACAACTTGTGCGTTTTTACGTGTGTAGATATTATAAAGAGGTTTCACTCAGGCGAAAATCGGTCACACGCATAGCTGAGCCACACTACGCATGCGTAATATTCCAGCCAGTACCTTTGTCGTTTTTAATGAGGAAAACACCAATTTTTATCACAAAAACAACGATTTTAAAAAAACTATCCAAGCAATTTGCTGTTTTGTTACAAGTTCAAAACAATGGGTTGGGATGGACATTTTGAACAACAAATTGGGCTGTGAACAGTACTTGAACACGGCGAAAACGTAAAATTATACCCGAAGGAGTGAAGTTCGAACAGAACCTAGAATGTTTAGTGTTTACAAAGTCAAAAGACGAGGAAAAAGTTGTTTTATATGAGACTTAATGTGCTGCCTTGTGTAGTTTCTGTGGGAAAAAGCTCAGATGTTGTTGAGAAATGACGGTTCGGGATATTTTGTATGATAATGTAGTGGTAAGAACTTAAATTCACTTCTTGTAAATAGTGAAAAACTTGCGAAGAACAACAAAGAACAGCACTTGACCGAAAGTGTCTTTTTTTCCTAAATTCCCCTGTTTTATCCGTCTTTGTGCATTATTTTATTGATAATTTTTATGCTTGTAACTTATTTTCTTCTCTGTCGTGTCTTTTGTACATTAAATACTAAATAAAACGTATAAACACAAGAATAACAAACATTTAATAGACCGGCATGGCCGCTACTGTGGGCAGATCGCTCCTTCAAGTTTCAAAACCAAGTGAAGGTTTCTCAAACAATAAACCGTACTCCTTAGGTGGATAAAAATGATCGCTTACTATCACTGTTCAAATTTTTTTACCTTTTATGGGGATCTAAAGGATTGTTTCCTTAATATCGCCACTTTTTGCATTTCGAACTGTGTTTTCCTATACTTTTCTATGGAAAATCCGGCCATGGCACTGGCTGCTGCATATTAAATGTTTATTTGGCATATTTAATTTGCCCTTGATGGCGCAGAATGGCGTGGAAATGGCGTGGAAATGACGTGGTCACGGAAAATTCGTGTGACATGCTAAAGTATTGAATTTCGCCACAGTGAAACCTCTTTATAATATGGCATGGTAGAAAACACGGATACCGGATAGGCGGATACCGGATAGTCGGATACCGGATAAACAGATAAACGGATAGTCGGATACCGGATAAACGGATAGACGGATAAACGGATAGACGGATAAACGGATAAACGGATAATATATTCATATGATCAGAATTTTCTTAATTGACAATGATTAAAAAAATGTAAAATGGCTCATCAATGTTTCGTATTCAATTATAAAAAGACAAGTATCGGAATGTGGTTCTCACAAATTGAAATATTAGTCAAGTTAACTTTAGTCATACTCATGCCCCCAGCTAATACATGAAACATATGAACAAGTTTGAATTAAACAAACATACATCTACAATCCACGCGTAAAGATGGATAAACGGATAGACGGATAACAAAATAATGTACGAGAATAATGACCAGTTTATCTATTCATATGATCAAGGTTGGCTCATGCCACAAAATTTTTTTAAGACAAGTATATCGCAATGTTGTATAGCTATCTAAGTCCTCGCTATACCCTAACAAAACGTTCATTTTAAAAGCAAATAAAATACATAAAGCCCCTATACTAATTTATGTCCGTTGCATTCTCAAATTCCAAAATTATTCCTCAAATGATGTCCATGGATAAACTGGAGGTTTGCTTGAATTGCTGGAGCGATTGGACATAACTGGTACGAATGAAAGTTTTGTTCTTTGCGCCTGACGCATGACAAATTGCAGTGAAAGTACACATTACCTACTTTACTCCTCGGTTGTCCTTGGTATGAATACTCACGTGGCATTTTGGATACAACAACTAAATCATTTGGTGGAACTGGAATGCGACCAGCGTCAAGTAGAGAATTGCCACATCCAAAGCATGTAGAAGTTGACGAAGGACAAAATTTTAACAGATATATTAAAAATTGTCCGGGTATTGGGTTTGGGTAACCGACCTGTTGTGTTGGTGGATGTGCGTTGGTAGACGCTCTTGGTTGAACGGTGTTGGTAAAAGTGGATTGGGTTACTTGAGGATGACCGAAAGTGTTCATGGCATGGCTTGATAACTGCTGGAATAGCGTTGAAGGTGGAATGTGTGGGTCAATAGACTGCGGTTGAACTATGGACAAATCATTCTGTTGCGGAAGAAATAGCGTTGTGGGAGTAAGGTGTGGGTCAGTGAACTGCGGATGCTCGGAAATGGACGAGTTGGTTGTTTGACTGGGTCCAGGAGTATTTCGTGAGGGAAGCACCAACGGGCTAGGCAAAGTTGTCGTTACAGTTTGACCTACTCTGCTACCTTTCTTTCGCGGTGCTCGACCACCTTTCTTCCCACGTCCTTGTGGCATTCCATATGTTATCGCTTTCGAAAAATTCACTCCACCGGAACGTCTTTGAGTGCTAACGAACCAGCGAAGATACTCAGCCATTTTCTTGAATTTCAGGTTGACGGCAATTGTATGCTTACATATCTTGCGCGAAATGTAACAAGGACACTTGTCGTCGCACTTGGTCATTCCATTGGCGTAAACATTCACGACGTGGGGCATTCGTTCATTAGATTGAGAAGCAACGATGTAGGTTTGATTACCTTGAACGATAACTTTACCGTCTTCTTTTGCCAACTTTATTGCTTTGCCGACCATGGTTGACAAAAGATCCCGTGCAATCCAATCTAAACCGGCGTCAACGATATCATTAACCACTGGTTCTGTGCTGGAACGAACGAACGGTGTAATGACGTCGCGAGATGAGCGAGAATGGTGGTCTAGATCTACATTGTGCACTCTTTCCAGGGCATTTTTCCTCTGATCTTCGCGCATTTTTGCCCACTCCTCAGTCGAGACTTCCAAGAATCGAAAACCTTCCCGAAATTTATACTCGCCACTTCCAATAATAGCAAGCTCTATTTCTTGTTTCTGGTTGTTGATCAGCTTTGCCAAGGAGACGCAAAAAGAAAATTAATCTATGACTTTCTTACCATTATTTTCCTTTCGCACGAACTCCTGGATCAACCTGTTGGTTTGCTCCGACCTGTTTGTCGTGAACCGTACTGGTGGGCAGCCAAGACCAGCTCTCTGACGAACAGACTGTATCGCTGAGTTCAAGAACTCCTTGGCTTTCCTAGTGCAAAACCATTCGTGGAATACGGCACCGTTGTCGTGTTTGCCCGACCACTTTTCTTTCAGCTGTTCGAGGATGCTTTGGAATTGCTGCTCGTTTGTTGCGCTAATCAATCCACTCTCGTGCACAGTTCCTGTTGTTAGACCAAAAATATCTGCGATGACTTCGCGTTTAATATCTGCCGCGATATTCAAGTCCTTCAACTTACTCTCAATGTTCTTCCTTAGGTGAAGTTCGCATAGAAGATGCACTGACCGTTCGAAGTTATTTTTGAATCCATCAACAAGAGCTCGCTCGTCATCTGTTCCAAACGCCATAACATCTCGTAGCTCAGGTTTAATTGTTTTCATTGCTCCACCAAAGATTGAGTATGTTTCGAAAGTCTTTTTATCGTGGAGTAGCACTGGTCCAATAATAGAAGGATGTGTGCCATCGCGTTTGTTCTCCAGGAGCAAATGTTGGTACGTAATGGGTGTGACATTGAACTTACCAATATCGAAAGTAGGGTCCACTGTAAATGGTTTAAATTCTAGTGGGTTGCAGCAAAATCGGTGCAAATCGTTCATTTGCCGATTTGTGCTCATGACACATAATGGCTCGGGAGCAACTCGAACATCACGAATAAAGGCAGTTTTAGCATTCGCTGCCTGTTTCTTACATTCTCCAAGAAGATGAAACCATGGATCATCGTTTCCGCTTCCAGATGACAATGACTTGAGAGGAACTTCTCGTTTGCGAGCTTTTCCGAGATCTTTTACTTGCTGCCGTCCTCGTGGTATCTGTCCAACGCTGGAGCATGCTGCAATCCCGCCTAGATCTTCCGTAATGACTTTATGTACGGTATCTCGAGGCTGAAGCGTCGTCGATGCACTTCTCATGCTTTGCTTTGTGCTCTCCCAAGTTCTTACAAAGTGTTTAGTGCCAGAGTCCTTTTTGGCGTTGCCATGACGTTTTGGTTTTAATGGTCGTTCGGTACCGTTCTTAAATGAGTACTGTACCAATGAATAGCGAAAAGGTGTACCATTGGGCACTACAAGTATGAAAAATAAAAGAAATAATTAGCCCTATTTTTCATCTGAATAGTCGTCACAAATAATCGTGTCAATTACTTACAAATAATCGTGTCAATTACTTACAAATAATTGTGTCAATTCGTCTCCTAAAATCGTCTTCGCCATCTTCTTGTAACATAAAATATGTCCGTTTTAGAATGCTGACATTTTTTAGTTGTGGATCTTTCAACGCTTTTTTCTCCAACACGTACTTTCCATTCCGTTGGACGAATGGAAATTTGTTGCAGCTAAGATCTTTCCAGCTCCCTACGTCGTCGCATTTAATATCATCGTATGCTTTGAGCGAATGCAAATCAACGAGAAATGAACAATGGCGATCCACTCCAATTGGCTGTCGGTTACAGATTTTCGACTTACTCAAGGTGTCATTTTCAACGTTGTAGAGAGTTGAAATTATTTCTATGGGAGATAACACCACTCGGCTTTTCGAGAATATTGGCATCAAAAGATCACCGTTGCAATATGAAATTATTTCAACACTATTGTCGGTTAATTCATTCTCGGAATCGGAAGAATCGCTGACTCTACAACGCTTTTTCCTAGACAAAGGAGATAAGGAATTCTATTATAAATATTTAGGCTAAAACTTAAAGACCAATGCAAGATTACTTGCAGACAAATCAAAATTTACATCAATGTGTAAGCAAATAGAAGAATTTGAAGCATTTCTAGAAGCATTTTTCACGTAAAATATCACATTGTGATATGCAACAGAAAAAACTAAATGTTTTTACTCACGATCGACGTGATCGAGAAAGAACCATGGAAGGGACAACATTAGAATCATCTTCTAATTCTTCATGTGGGTTTGCTTGAATTCCTCTAGGTGGCAACTGACCGGCGACGCTGCCTTCCCTTTTAAGCGACTTTTCTGTGGATCTCCTCTGAGGGCTAAGATATTTAAACATTTGAGACATTAAAAGGGAAATTCAAAATAATTCAAGCCGTACATGACGTGTGTACTATCACTAGAAAGGATTACACATACCCTAGACCACGCTTGAAATCGCGTCCATCTTCTGAATCTGACGTATTTGTTAGGTCTATTATGAAATCTTCTAGTTGATTTTGACGAGAAGGTACAATTTCGGAATTATTATCTCGAGGGTTCGTGGGAATGGCTGTTGGCGGCTGATCAACTGCGTTGTTTTGTGCGTGCGTTTTTTCCGATGATATACCCAGAGATCTAAACGATTGAATCATGAGATAATATAAAATTAAATTACTCCTAAGATTCCTATACACATGTAAACTTTACACAAAAGACTGAAGTCAGTTTGTTCGATGTATACCAACAAAAGACAAAATTCTTTTTATTAACTTTTCATATACGTATCGTGGAAATTATAGTCATGCGGAAGTTCTATAAAAAAAACTAATTAACTATCGCTATAGCTTATATACATAGAAAAAAGTACAACGAACCTTTCCTCCATGTTAGGTCTTTCAAAATTCGCATCGTTTTCATTCTCGGTGATAAGTTTCCTAAATTCATTGGTAATTTCTGTTCCTGTTGGTCGGGAATCCGGATGGAATAACGTACATCTTTTTTTTATTGCAATAACTGGAGCCCATACTGATTCTTGCTGCTGTTTGTATTTTGGTGATTCAGATGGAGACTTTCGCTTTTGTAGAATATTTGGGAGTTGCTCCAATATAGAAACGTCCCTCGCAAGATCCAACTGGAATGGGAATTTCAAATTTGGGTTAACCAAATTGAACATAACCATTCCAAATGCCCATACATCAACTTTCTTTAAATTTTCGAAGTTGGCAGATTTTAGGCGGCATGATTTTACCAATATTTCTGGTGCCATATAAACCGACGTCCCTCTATATAATATATAAAAGGTATATTAAAAGCGAATCGAGGAACTGTTGGAAAAAACTTCAACCCACACATTGTTTGCATAAAACATAATCGAATTAACGACCAAAATATTATCATAGCATTTTATTTGCAACGTTTATCATAAAAAATCAATGGAATTCGACTTATAAACCATAATTTAAACCGCTATATACATAGATAGGATTGTTATAGTTGTTAAAGTCATTAGACTATATATATATATAGCCTTACCTATCAACATTTGCGGTAGAGGAGTGGAGCGCTGCCGTCTGGATAACATGTGATCTGCTTTCTCCAAAGTCTGCCAATTTACAGATCACAGCTCTTTCTGAAAAAGCTTCAAATCTTGTTTTCTCATCCGGTATATTGGAATAATGTTTATTGGTAACCAATATATTCTTAGCTTTGAGATCCCGATGCGCAATCCCTTTAGAGTGTAGGTGCTCCAAACCTTTAGAAATCTCGTAACCCATCTTAGGAATCAAGTTATTGCTGAAACAGCCTAAACCATCAATTTTGTCAAGATAGTTTAGGAACTCCACTAAATTGCTAACCGTCTTTGATATTTCGAAAAGCGAAAAATCAAAATATAAGTATTCCATCATGATCGCAAGTGGAGACGTTGAAAAAGCTTTGAAACAAACCACGTTGTCGTGCTTTAACGAATGCAACAATCTTGCCTCTTTCACAAAACACTTTTCCTCATCCTCCGACTCTCCCAGCAATTTCTTGGCGACAACAATCTCACCATCATATTTGGCTTTAACAACAATGCCGAAAGCCCCATAGCCAATCTGCTCCTTTTCCGCAAGACTTTCGTAGTCAAAAGAAGGCAAATCAGGAGCAGCTTTTCCTTTCGCCGCTTTTCTCAAGCTCGGAAGTTTAAATGACATTGGCGCAAACTCTTAAATTCGGTTTAGATTGTTTGATTTAGTATTAGAAGTCCTTGACCAACTCATGGCCTTGCCGAATAGCTTTTGACAACGATTACATGCATGCGTATAAATGCATGTAATACGCGGTTTCTAATTACATGTTATGCAAATCGTGACAAGTTTGAAGTAAGTGTGATCGTATACAAACAAACAATAGCTTGTTTTTCAAGGTGTCACGCTTGAAAACAACAGCCTTGAGGATTTCAAGCTAATAGTCGTGAGAAAGAAAATTGCCGTTTCGCTGGCTCAAGTAATGCAGAGCTATAACATTTTTCACATTGTTGTGGATCGTTGCGCAAAAAGGGGACAAGCTATTTATTTGTTAAATACAGTAGTCCCACGCTAACTCGAACTCGCTTAACTCGAACTCCTAGCTAACTCGAACTAAATCCAATCCCCCTTGAATTTGACAGTGTTAAATTTATAGTAATTTACTCCGCTTAACTCGAACTCGCTTAACTCGAACTCCTCGCTAATTCAAACAAATTTTGTTTTCCCTTGGTCAAATATATCCGGTTAATTCGAACTTTGTTTTCGAATCATAGATCAGCAAACTTTAAAATGTGTGAAGATAGCATTTTGACAACTGGAAACTATTTATAATAAACGTAATCTGACACTAACTCCGGTTAACTCGAACTCCCGGTAACTCGAACAATTTTTCTTTCCCCTTGGGAGTTCGAGTTAGCGAGGGACTACTGTATTACAAATATGACCAAAAGTGAATCATGCTTCTTTTTTACGAAACAGCTAGATATGAGTTGTTAACTTGTTATTTCATATCGAGTTAGTACGACTCTACGCGTGGATTGTAGATGTATGTTTGTTTAATTTAAACTTGTTCATATGTTTCATGTATTAAGCTGGAGGCATGAGTATGACTAAAGTTAACTTGACTAATATTTCAATTTGTGAGAACCACATTCCGATACTTGTCTTTTTATAATTGAATACGAAACATTGATGAGCCATTTTACATTTTTTTAATCATTGTCAATTTAGAAAATTTGATCATATGAATATATTATCCGTTTATCCGTCTATCCGTTTATCCGTCTATCCGTATATCCGTTTATCCGGTATCCGACTATCCGTTTATCCAGTATCCGACTATCCGGTATCCGCCTATCCGGTATCCGTGTTTTCTACCATGCCTTATAATATCTACTCTTAGTTTTGGGTTTTGTTGATTGAAATCTCGCTTGCTTGAAGGTGACATAAATATTTTGGGTTGATGTTGAACGGGGGTGGTTGAATCAGGAGAACAAAAACTGAGTCTTTGATTTAGAAGCATTTTAAATTGTTGAATTTTGAAAGATATAAATTGTTGATGTTGATTAAATTTGTTGAATGTACTATAAAAAGCCGTTGATGTTGATTGAGTTTGTTGAAACTGATAGATTTTTTTATGCTTGAATTTTGCACCAAATCGCTTTCCATAGGCCGTTGTAGCGAGTTGCTATGACTACAGTGTTTCCACGTGCAGAAAAAGATTTCCATACTTTTCTCAATTTCTATTTCTCACATAAATTTTCTAACAATTATGTTACCATCCCTACGTATAGGCTTAACTAATTTCGCTTAACCGAGGCGAGGGGTTGCTGCATGCATGTATTTCTAGTAAAGATAATTAAGGAAAATGCATGATTTTTGAAAAAAAATAACATTTGACTTAATTTCTGATTCAAACCAACCTTTGCTTAACATGCCAAATCCTCCCTGTTTACCCGTAAATACAAATTATGAAGTTCTTAAAACTCCTAAATAAGCCTCAAGAGAATATGTTTGCTACAGTATGTAGCGGAAGTTAATTGATAATTTAATGCACCTATCAATGTGAATCCAGGGGGAGGGGTATGGGCAAGAGGTGGGGAGCAGGTATGGGGAAGACGGGGGGAGGGAGTGTGGGGAAGAGGTGGGGAGGGGGGAGGGGCAAGAGGTGGGGAGGGAGTTGGGCAATAGGTGGGGATTTGGGTAAAATTCCTGTGGGTGGGGAGGCAAATATCCATCAAATGTATCAAGAAGTAGTCCCCACCTGGGGACATATTAAATCCAGCATCCTGTGTGTCAGCATGCCTGTATTTCTAGTTTGCTCGATAAAAATGTAATGGTCAAATGCCCCTACCCCTGCGATCATATTGATGTTCAAATTCCTGAGGCACAGGTGGGTGTTCAAACCAAATTCGCACCCTTTGCCCAAACCCCCCTTCCTCTGGGTTTACATTGATATGTGTGTAAATAACTGGTTTTTCCCCAAGAATGGTGTGCTCTTGCTTTTTTTTTTAAATTATAACTAATGGAAGAATGGTAGCTTTATGTGAAGGATACTGTTTATGTCCATCCTTGTTCTCTCTTCTCCCTGTGTGTAGCAACTTCCTGCCTACTTGGTCTCCGTCCTATGGGTAAATCAACTTCCTATTTAGATTTTCATTAGGGTCATGTTCTATTAAAAAACATTTTTGCTAATATTTGCTGAAAATAACATCTGACTTACCAACATCAAATTGCCTAGTCTTAGGCAACACAGTGTGTTTGGACGACAGTGATTGGGCTTTTATCCCCTGAGAATTTCGCAGGAAAACGTTCTATATTTGGTGTGCTTGTTCTGGTAGGTTCATCCTCTCATTAAAATAATTTATCGTACACAAAATAAGTATGGAATCATCATCGGAATCTTCCTGATGGATAAAGTATAAAAGCAACAAAGCACTTACCATTCATAGACAGATTCATCATAGAATCATTCAAATCTTTAAAATCATCAAATGATAGATCCTCTAAAATCATTAGCAAGTCACTCTCGCCGAGCGACTCATCCATTTGGTTAAAATAGATTGCAGGATCTATATATGTACAGTGTAACTAATATGTAAAACTAATACATACATTAATTAAGCCAAAAATTAAGAAGAGCCTGTGGAGGAGGCAGATATTTAACCAAGATACCCACCTCACCCAAGTGTTTTTCAGTGGAGTCCTGCATCTATATATTACATAATTTTAAGAGTAAACATGCATTATTTACAGCAACACATACATTACGATACTATGCCAAACAATACAATACTGTAACAACGCAATAAAATATAATACTATATGATGCAATACAATGAGGAAATTGGAATATGATGTGGAAGAAAGATATTGAGTAGAAAATGGTATAGTGGAAAGGAACGAAGAAGTAAAGTCTATAGCTAAATTGTATATTCGATCACTGTCTTTTCAATAGGTTCTTAAAGTTAGGTAATGAAATACTGTTTTTTAGTTCATGTTCCAGGTTATTAAAATCTATTGAAGCTTGATAAATTGGTCGTTGTTTTCCTTTGTTCGTCCTTGCTCGTGGCATGTGTAGATCTCTGCGTCGTCTTGTGCAGTGACTATGTATATCTTTATTCTTCGCTAAGTCGAAATCAAAGTCAATTAAGCCGTGCATGAATTTGTAGATAAACATGCATCAGTGGTAATGTCTTCTTATCCGCCTCATTGACCATTGAAGTTCTCGTAACGAGTTGGTAGAAGAATATCACGGATGTTTGTTTAAAATGATCTTGGCAGCCTTGTTCTTCAGCACTTGCAGCGAGTTCATCAATACAGCATTGTTCTTGTCACCACAGATCACATCACCATAGTCAAATAATGGAAGCACTAGCGATGTGTATAGTACACAACATGTGTTCAAATCTAGATATTCCTTTATCCTTCGCAAAACCCAGAGTCTTTGGTTTATTTTGGTAATTAAATTGTCAATATTTTCATACCAAGTTAAATCACTGTTTAGAGTAACACCAAGATAATCAAGTGATGTTTCCTGCTGTACTTTACAACTTCATTGTTGTAAATCCTGATTAGTGTACCCTGATTAAATAAGTTTCAGTTCAGTTCAGTTCCTCATTTATTCAGGCCAGTTTCCCCACCTACACTATCAGTAACACTGCTTATGTTTCTGTTGTCTATATCCAATGAATTGTCTATATCCAAAAGACCAATCTATTGACTATAACCAGCCATTATACATAGTATAACTTTGAATATATTTACTATTAAAAAGTGAGAAGTGGATTTAGTGCAATAATTCAGGACTTATTTTGTTTTGAATTGAGCTTGACTCCACCAGATTGGAAGTCAATCACCAACTTGTGGCAACTGTATTTCTCTAATTTCTTGCACTAAAGCTTTATAAATTCAAATTTGATTGATTTGCATATATTATAATTGCATGCAGATGAAGAAGCCAAATAGACCTATCTATAATAATGCACATGCTAAAATTCATGTTAGGGCACCTGTATGGTGGCCCAATGTTCTTAAAATTGTCTCGTATTCTGCCATTGAGTTCAGGGATTCTTTGGAATATAGGCATATACAAGAGATTCCAATCTCTTTCATTCGATTGCATTGATCCTCCATTAAGTGATTGAAAAACAATTGATTTTCCATACCCAGTTGGAGCATTAAAAATATATATTTTGACCTTTACAAAAGCTTTTTATTAATTGTATTTGCTCATGGTATAATTCATTTATGTGGAATACATGTTTAATGAAGTTTACATGTTTAATGAAGTTTACAATCTTAATCTGTGTCTTGTTTGAATTATATTTTGATTCTCAAGATGTCTTGTCTATTCGGAATTTGCTTTTTGCTTTACTATATCTGGATATGGATTCATCAAGTAGGGCTTGAAGCCAAAAGCATCATCTGCCATAAAAATACACATAAGAGTATTTTTTATTTGGGTAACACTGCAAGGACTCTGGTTCAGGAAAATTAGGCAACCCATCCTGAATTGACAAACTCAAATATGTTGATATGGCAAGAGAGGAAAAAAGCAATCCAGAACAGCTCACCGAACAGCAAAAGTGCAATAAAATATCAAGTATCGTTACAAAACTTAGGGAGCAAACAGTGAGTATATATCTCTCACTAAATTTGCAACCATCTTTCATAATATCAGCAGTTGCAATTCTGAATTACCATTTATACTGGTATTAATTATTGAGAAGTTCAAAATACAACAAACATTTCCCTAACAGGTGTATGGTGGCCCAATGTTCTCATAGCATTAAGTAACTATGTATGACAATAATAAAAAATATTTCCGCTTTTTTTCAATACAAAACTTTTTTTATGAAAAGAAAGTATACAATAGTGAAAAAAAAAATTAAAAACAAACAAATAAATATATAAAATTAAAAATAAAACTGAACGAAATGAAAAAATAAAATAAAATATAAATAAAATTTAAATAACTAAAATAAATATAAACAAAAAATCAAGTTTGAAAAACATACAAAAATGAATTGATTTGCAATTTTACTATGAGAACCATCAGCCATTAACTGGCCTATCTTTCTCATAAAAATGAAATTTAAAAAAATGTTCAATTTCGAATCATATGTTCGTACACGTGGCCCATCATTCTCATTCTCATAGCACGCGATACCAGTAATGAGTATCGCTGGGTTACGTTATGTAAGCATGATATGAAGGGTTTCTCAAAATGGCAGGAAAGATGATCATGCGTTTATAGCCATAATATATTTTTACAACGTATTGATGTTAAAAATGCCTCCCAAAAGACAGCAAGCATGGAAAGACCTAGAAAACAAAATGAAAAACAAGCCGTGCAACAACGGGGAGAGAAAACTGGTTCGGCACCAAACAAGCTGATAGTACAACGCTTGGCATCTGAGCCAGATCACAAACAAACATTTAAACCAGTTCAACCCAGAGAACTTGTGTCGTATGAATACGAGGATTTGACCTTGCAAAATCTAAAGAAGGCTTGTGGAGCTCATTTTCGTCTCCCAGCAGCCTCCTGTGATGTCCTTGTTACGAACAAAGGCCCTTCATGTACCAACATAAACCAGATGCCTCACAGGAAGGACATGGTAGCTGAATAAGAAATACTGTATAACTAGAAATACATGCATACAATAACCCCTCGCCTCAGCCGAATATTGGCAGATACTAAATGTGCTACAAAATATTGATACTTTCCATAAAATTTGTTATGAATCTGCATTTTAACGATTATTTTATACATTAGTTTCTGAAATCTGAAGCCGAAGTCTCGGCCGAAATGCCAAATCATATTAAACTGTTCAAATTTTCTCGTAAAATTATTTCGCTATTCTTTTATTTAAGAATTAAAAAACGAGTCGCGTGCCTTTATGGTGTAAAAATGCTCGGCTACGCCTCGTGTTTTACAAGCTTCTCTCGTATTCTCCCAACATTTCCCCGAGTGCATTATTACACCATAAAGGCACGTGACAAGCTTTTTTAATTTTTTTATAATATAAGAAGAAATTATAGGCAACAACAAAATTTATTTATTTGATCAATAATGAAATTCTCCTTACATGTTATTTAAGATGTTGCTTAGCAACAAAAACTTCAAAAGCCAGAAGCGTGCATTATGGCCTCACAATGCACGCGCGGTAGCCAATCAAATTGCTCGATATAACATACTTATATTATAATTACTATTAAACGTTTCTGTAACCAATATACTATGATATTTGAAAAGGAATAAATTGCAGCAAATTTGTGATGTTTAAAAAATTGTAATAAGTCATGTTCACATTGTGTCTTGTTTGTTTAATATCAGGTCTACCTTGTGCGATTTAAATTAGAAAGCACTGACCAAGATGGGGAAGAGGGGTGCTCAAGTCTAAGTGAGTTAGCAAATAGCATGCCTGAATACCTTCCTCCTGCAAGTAACAGTAAGAAGAACCTGAAGAAACTGGTTATCCAGCATCCATTTCCATTGATGCATTGATGAAGGCTGGGCAGCTGGTTAAGCCCAGAAAAAAACCCATGTGTCATTGCAGCTAGAGAAATATGACATCAAGAACCAGGAATGGGTGACTGTTCAAAATTCGCTTGATTTGGTGGTGGAGACCGATAGTTTTTCTTCTGGAGGATTTCGTAATGCTTTTTTGGGAGTAAGTAAAGAGAAAGAGAAATGGGTCATCAAGACATACAATGACAAGGCAATACAGACTATTACTGAATATTAGCTGAAGAAGTAAAATTTGCTTTATTTACTGCTACTGCCACAAAACAAAACATAAAGTTTTTGACATGTTAAATATTTGTGAATCAGAAACATTTTTTATTGAAAAAAACCCGGAGAGAGAAAATATTAGATACTGTGTTGAATAAGTTAAAAATGACAAAGACTTTGAAGATATTTTTCTGTTGTGTAGCAGCTTGAACAAGGTTGTTTTCTATTGGTCACACCACTAATTGTATTTGTATTCGTATTTGCATGGTTCCATTATTAACTTTGAATTTAATAATTAAAACTTCTGGTTTCTTTTCGTCTTGCGTTTATTGCGTTTATGTGGTTTAGGGTCATTCAAAAACTTGGTGGAATTACAAAACAAAATGAAGCTAGTTCGAAAAGATTAGTCAGTGTTTAAACCACAACAGAAAGCTATTGGTGGGTTTCACATATTGTTTTCATAATTCGTAATGATTTGAGTCGGCAAATCATAGTAAACGCAAAGCCAACACATACAGTGAGAAATTATTAAACTCACTCCCAAGGGCAATCCAGGGGCACTTTTGGTTTAATATATAAAAAAAGCAGCTGAAAATATGTATAGGGACGGTTTGATAGCCAAAGCGCCAAGACACAACTAGTGTGGTGTATGTATATTTATGCTCTATAAAACAATCGGCATGTGTAAGTGGGCACATGTAGTTTTCTCGTTTGCATACTAATAAAGTATTTAAGCCTTAAGTGAATATTACTATTTTCTACCTTTTTGATGAAGGGAGTTATAAAATATGCTAAATACTTTTATTTATATCTTCAGGTACATCTCTCATGGATCACATTCACAAAAGCTGTTTTAAAGAGTCTATCTATATACCCACCTTATAGACTGATCACTTTACACAAGGACCAAGAATTTTTTTGATGTCAGAAGCTATGCTGGCAATATTATCAACAAAAAGCTTGGGGTGGAGGTCTTGTGATTTAGTAATTTTTTTGTTTATTTGACTGATTTACAGTATATTAGATTATATAAAACAATTTAGGATTAGACATTGCTGAATGTTTGTATGTATTTTATTATTAATCATACAATAATATGACATAGTAATAAGTCCTGGTTGACAGTGGTTGTGTATCATTGCAAATATTGCAAATATATGACATATATATAATCATTGTTGGATTGATCCTGCATGTCAACCGGGATTGACAGGGTTCAATGAAGCGTTGAAATTTGTAGGGACATGACAACCAAGGAATAAGAATTAATATAAGGCACCAAGTGATATAATTTTGGTGTTTACAAGGCCAGTCTTTGTTTATGGCTGGAGTGGGGCTGAGGAGAAAATATTTTCATTCTCAAAATTTTCCAACCCCACCTTTTATGTGCAGATAAAAAAGTTTACACCACTTCTAGGCAATGAAAATAAATAACCTTTTATAACAACGCGTTTGAATGGCAAGCCGCAAGATCAACTGCAAATAGCGGTATGACATTTCTATTTATAGAAATGCATAGCTTAAGAAATGTATTGATCATTTAATTTTAGCCCTAGAAACGGGGCGTTGCTAACCAATCAAAGCACCGTTTCAAACAATGAAACAAAGCGTTTGAAATGCACTAATTAGACAGAAGTGACAGAACCAAAATAGCCAATGCGGTATTATTAAACTACACCTGGATGAGTTCAGTGCACCTTTATATACTAATTGTCATCGAAGCCACATCGATACAATTCGCGTGTTCACAAAATTGTCAAGGTCCAAGTATGTCTTCAACTGGAAGAAACACAGGTATTTCCCAGGTACTGTGAATTTTTTATTATTACATAATCGAGAGACGAAACTTAGATTACCTGAAAGTTAATTAGCAAAAACATAGGGTAGATATTGATGTTGTAGTTTTATATATTTTTTAGGCTTCTTCCGACAAAGCAGAGCCTTCTTTTCAAACATCAAATGGAAGACGTTTAAAATCTGTGATGGCGTCTACACAGAAATAGGGGACTTTCAATTGAAAATCGTTGGAGAAATTTCTAAGGAAAAGCTCAGTCAGAGAGATTTAGACCGTGTTTGTGCGGAGGCCAGTGGATTTGCAGCTGCACTTATCTTCTTGCTGGTGATTTAATGACACAATGAGTATTAATGAGAATTTTCTTTTTCCTTATATTACCATTTGCGTTCAAGTTTGCAGCATGCTATTTTAAAATGTACATTTGAAGTTTCAAAAATCAAAACGTACGTCAGTTTGTTACGCCCCCTGTCATGTTTAGCGGACAATGAAATTGACATGTTTTTGGCATATCTTTCAGATTTTAGGCCGACTTTTTCGTCAATACAGCTTTCCGTAAGACTGGCGTCTCGAATAGTTTACCTGATTTTTACTAGCACCATAAATATTGTATAGGAGGATGTAGCTAACACCCAACCCCTCCCCTTATAGGCTACAGCCCTCCCTGCATGCCTGAATTGATCTTATTCTATATCATATGATGAGCGGAATACGGTATTCCAACTTCACCCCTTTACCATCACTATAACGTTTAGGGGCTGGTTTTTGAGACACCTTGTATTCTCTTTTCTATACATAGTTACTCTGTTGGGGGTTACATAAGAAATTTAAATTTAATTTGTACATAAGAAAAACTTTCAAGAGAAATAGAGGCTTTATACACTGGTAGGCATGCACTAGGCGTTCAGGAGCTGGTTGTATCAAGCCCGTTTAGCTTTAAACAGTGGTTAAGTCAAAATTAAATAACACTCTTACATCTCTCTTGAATGAGTCAACTTGAATATCATGCACTGAATATGTAGTTGTAAACAGTATATTTGTATTAAGGTTAAAAAACATTTTGTTTGCTTGTTGAAAAAAACGATAGACTCGCTTTTTATTTTAAACTTATCTACTGGCAATCAAATGCCATAGATGAAATTATAATCGTACACTGTTAATTTCAAGGTGTTATTTTAACTTTAGGAGTTGAGGGAGTAAAAAGTTTGGAGTAGAATCTACTCCCAAAATGGAGCCAAAGTAGTTATACCCTCACATATAGCAGCAAAACACGCAGCATCAGCATTTTTGGGCGTCTTGCGTGGGGTCCACGCGTGGGCTCGAAGAGTGTTGGAAAATGTTCAGATAACATCGGAGTGATAGTTTAATAAAACATTATTTAACAAAGTGATAGTTTAATAAAATATTATTAAATATATTAATAACACGAGAACAAACAATATTTTAAAATTATATTAACAAAGTGATAGTTTAATAAAATATTAACAAAGTGATGTGGAATAGCAATTGTGTAATAAATACATATCAATAAAGTGTGATATAATTTCGTTTTCATATCAAGTTTGTTAGAGACAACAAGAGTGTTTTGATATGTTTATGCAGTGTTTAGTTGTTCTTTTCCCGTCTGACACTTTGATGGGATAGGTATCCGTGCTGATATTTTCCTTTCCGGTGTCGTAGAAGTGGTAGGTGTTGTGGAGGTGGCGGGTGTTGAAGGAGGCGTCGGAGATTTTTTCGACTGCCTGATCTCGTTTGACACTGTGCTTATTATAGATATAGAGTCCTCCATAATGTCTAGAGTGATGGAATGTGGTGTGTGAGTGAGAGGTGGTGATGAAGAGTGTGTAAAAGTGTTGAGAGGGCTTACCTTTTTGAGACGGGATGTTTTTTACTTTTTCTGTGTTTGAGAGATGGTTTGAGAATGTTCGGGAAAGTTCGTGTTGTCATCGGAGGTAAACAAAACGAGAGAGGGGGCGTGTTTGTGGGTGTGAGAGATTGAGCCTTTTAAGTCCGTCTTTTAGGGGGAGTGACTAGTGTGAGACATGTTATTGATGCAATCGCTTAAGGATCTTGCTCTTGAGATTATTTTACGTCAGGTGTGTGAGAATGTGGCGTGTGGCGAGGATGACATTGGGCAACGACCGATGTTTATTACTGAGTTTTGTATAGCGGACGCGACGTTTGATCCTCATTGATTGCTGGCACAGTGTTTCCTATCATTGAGTTTTAAAGTTGCTTTTTACGCGCAGCCCGAGTCTGAAAGATCGGAGAGAATGTTTCGTGTTTATTCCAACAAGCTATTTGTACGATACAAGAGATTTCAACTTGATTTTATTGTTAAAGATCCGCTGGGGTCTTGTGGTTTTTCGCCCAGTATACCTTGGGTGCTTTGGAGTCGAGGCGATAACGATTGGTGGTGTGATATTAGAAAACGTATGCAGAGACGGGACGATATGTTTTTGTTAAGGATGTTTATGTATCCTTCGAACATGTATTCGCATTTGTTGCTGTTTGTGGATTTGATACGTATATGTCCGGAGGTTGAGTTGCTCCGGTATAGAGATATTATTAACTATATATTAAATCATTATGTGCTTCGTTATGAGAGAATAGCAAGGGTGTATTAATTGTGTTTGAGAATGTTTTTAATAGATAAATAAACATGATCAAATAGATATAACGAGTGTAAAAGTTAACATTTGGTGTCCACACGATTTATTAAACTGTTGGTTTCCCAATTATACTTATTGATAATATTGATATTTTTGCGTGCTTCTGAGGCCCGACGATTTTGAAACCAGGTCAAAATTCTGGTTCGATCGATACTTGTCTTTTGTTTCAGTTGTAGTATTTCCTCAGGTTTCGGATAGTGACTAGAGGTATTGAAGTGATTTTCAAGGAAGTTTTTTTGTTTTGATGTGTATATTGTTCTTCACCGTCTTATGGAGGTTGTTGCTGGAGGTACCCATACATTGTGGAGTGTTTGTTGTGGTGTGTAGTACATCATGTCACCACTGAGTGTGGGGGCCCAGTATTGGGGTGTGGGTATCCAAGGAAATTGTACGGGGAGGGGGTATTGTTGTGGTGGTTGCGGCGGTGGCGTTTGGTGGTATGGTGTTGGGGGATATTCCCAAGGGAAGCGAACGTAAGTGTCGACTGGTGGTAAGACATAGGTGTAAACATCAGGGAATGGGATGAACTCGTTGGTTTGTGGTGGCGAGTTGCTTTTTGTTGTCTCTTGTGGCAGGTCTCTATATTCTGACATTGTGTTATCGTTTTTTTGTTTTTTTTCAAGAAGTAGTAAGGTTTGTGCAGCGTTTTCTAGTGTTGACATCAATAGAGGCTAGAAGGTGAGAATAATATAGTGTTATATCGATAAAAGTATTGTATAACAATAGAAGAGAAGAAAGGATTTACCTTTTTTAGTGAAAGATTAAAGGATAATTGTGTTTCAATCGCTGTTAAAAAAACGATGGACGGTGTTTACAGACAGACGAGTGGCGTGAGCAAGCGACGTTAACGAGTTAAGTGGGTTATAATTGATGTCGAGATAGCCTGAGGGGGCCGGCGCGTGCCAAGAGTGGTTTGGAGCCACAAGGGGATATGGTGATGTTGTGAATATTAATAATAATAATACTATACGATTTTTTAAAATAATAATATTAAAGTGTAAACAGTGCCATAAACATAAGGTTTTTGTTCAAGAAAATCACAACGTATGTAAAATAGAATGAATTTAATGTCTAATACAGTGTGTAATAAAATGGTCTTAATGTTCGAGATTGATAACGATTGTGATAAATAACTAATTTTAATGTTTAAGAAATTTTTTTTTTTAATAACAGAGGTTGAGCATGTGCCCGGGCTAGAGCGGACTAGTGTCACTATCCTTTTTCTTCTTGTGCGCTAACGGCACCCAGATATCGTTTTCTTTCTTGTGTTTTCGCTCTTCGGTTGCCCTTCGGTTTTGAAACCATGTTGAGATTCGCGAGCGGCTTATTCCTGTTTGCTGCTCGAGGAGTAGTTGTGTTTCTTGGTCAGGGTAGTGGGAGTTGTCTTGGAAATGCTCCTCGAGGAGATTTCTTTGTGTGCTCGTCATTCTTGTTTGTGTGCCTAGATGTGGAGATGTTGGGGGAGTTGGTGGTGTGAGCCATACGT
This sequence comes from Dendronephthya gigantea, assembly GCF_004324835.1. Lineage (NCBI taxonomy): Eukaryota > Metazoa > Cnidaria > Anthozoa > Malacalcyonacea > Nephtheidae > Dendronephthya > Dendronephthya gigantea. The sequence goes on from NW_021163126.1 coordinate 342,655, forward strand.
TATGTCTTGGATTGTGGTGGTAATAGTGCGAATCGCTACTGTCTACGGATCTATAAAGTCCAGGGAAACGTATCAGGATGGGGGTGTTCTCAGGGTTGACTTAGATTAGATTATTATTATCATTATCATTATCATTATCATTATCATTATCATGATCATGATCCTCATCCTCATCATCATCATCATCATTATCATTATTGTTGTTATTATTATTATTATTATTATTTATCAGGTCTACGTATTATATATTTTGCTGTAGAAACAAGGAATGGATGAATCCACAGTTATTAAGTTACTAATCAGCACTCTCAAAAATTTTGTAAATATAGTGTATACAATTTATTAGGATAGATCTTTTTGCTTTTATATAAACATGCCAGTATATACATATATATTCCACGATTCAAGTGCTCGGTCTTGTCTTCGGGTGGTCTTTCTTGGCGCTCCAGTTCGTCGATCATTACGCTCATTCAGGCTACCAGTCTCGTTGTACTTCTCCCAAAGGTCTGTAACAGTTGAAGGACTGACCTTGCAGCACGCAGCAATCTGTCAGTTGCTCAACTTTCCTTCCTTCTTGAGAAAAATAGCACGCCACTTGGTTTTGCCTTTCAAACGTCTTCCACCAATCTTCTTAGTTTTCTGATCACGTCCCATTGTAAGATCATGAAACTTTGCATGGATGAGGCAGCTCAGACTCGTGGATATATATATATATATATATATATATATATATATATATATATATATATATATATATATATATATATATATATATATATATATATATATATATATATATGAATGAATCCACGTTATACTTGTGGGACTCTAATGCTATTGGCATTTTCGCATTTATCCAGACATTTCCCACTCATCATTTCTAATTCTGCATAGGGATAAGTCGATTTTGTAAGCCACAACCCTTAAGAACACATTTCGTTCATAAAAAAAACAGATGGCTAAAACTTATTGGCGCAGCTGTATGTAATTTGCATAAATGACAAGGCTATATGGTATGTAGCTCGTAAATGTTGTATTAAAGCATAAACTTTTGAATACTAAAATATTTTATTTCAAATTCTGTGTTAAAATAAGTTGTTATTATCCGACCAAATCCTCACCAGACAAAAAAATAATCAAAAAACTGTGTGTCCAATAACTTTAAGCGCACCTGTAGACTCTCATTTTACACCTCAGGTTAATGTACCGTTCGAGCGACACGAATTTCGGAAAATGTTCCAAGGAAAATCGGAGACGGTCGATCAGTTTGTTATTCAGTTAACTCACCAAAGTGATAACTGCAAATTTGAGGAGAATAAGAGGGAATATATTCGAGATCAAGTCATTGATAAATATAGATCAAATAGACTTAGAAGGTAGTTGTTGGAAATGGGTAAAACATTAACATTAGATGATGTTCAGAGAGTTGCCAGATCGATGGAAGCAAGTGAAATGCAAGCGGGGAGAATCAAGAGTGATCAACATGTGGAAGTTAACAGCATTGGGAGTGGAAGATGGAAAGGAAAGAAAGGTGATAATACTCATAATAGTAAGCAAGGTCAAAAGTGTTATCGATGCAGAAAGATTGGACATTTTGCTCGAGATAAGGACTGTCCAGCTGTGGGTGTAAAACTTGTAAGAAGTGTGGCAAAATTGGACATTTTGCTGTTGCGTGCAAGACACAGTCCAGTTGAGAAAACCAGAAGTAGAACAAGTATTCTGAGAGTGTCAGACAAATGTCAAAAGAAGGAGAAACAAAAGGTGATGACCATCCCAGTGATGATAATGAGTATGCTTTTGCGGTCGGGGCTAAAGATAAGTATGTGAGGAATGCAAGTGCTCTTGTAGACCTAGTTGTCGGTGGAGTAAAGATAAGGAATGTATTGGTAGACTCGGGTGCCTCTCGTAATGTTGTTGATAGACGGACGTGGGAAGACTTAAAAGAGCAAGGTATTAAATGCGAGTTGAGGAAAGAAAGCCGAAAGTTATATCCATATGGATCAAAAGTGCCCATTGATACTGTGGGAGTTTTCAAGTCCAAGTTCAGTGTGATGATGTAGAAGCAGAGGCAGAATTCGTTGTCATTGCAGGTAGAGGACAAACTCTTCTTTGGCCTGAAACTGCCATGCAATTGGGTGTTTTAAACCTTGGGTCACAAGCCAATGTGGTGGTGTTGTCAATGGCCGATCAGTTTCCAGAATGTTTTCAAGGTTTGGGAAAATTGAAGAATTAAGCTAAAATACATATAAATTCGGATGTAAGACCTGTGGCACAAAGTCCAAGACGAATTCCTTTCAGTTTGCGATCGAAAGTGGAAGCGAAGGTCCATGAACTTCTCCAGTTAGATGTGTTTGAAGAGGTGAATGGTCCAACACCATGGGTGAGTCCAGTGTGCGTGGTGCCTAAGCCTAATGGGGATGTCAGGTTATGTGTCGATATGAGGAAAGCAAACAAAGCTGTAGTTAGAGAGGGACATCCAATTCCTACGATGGATGAAGTTCTTCAAGATATGAATGAGAGTGCCGTGTTTAGTAAGTTGGATTTAAGGTGGGGTTACCACCAGGTTGAACTTGAGGAGGACTCCCGTGAGATAACTATGTTTGCTACACATATAGGCCTTTATCGTTACAAAAGGTTAATGTTTGGGATCACATCAGCACCAGAGTTGTACCAGCATATCATTCAGCAAGCGCTCTAAGGATGTGAAGGGGTTCATAATATTTCTGACGATATTATTGTTCATGGTCGAAATTTGGAAGAACTTAATAGAAGATTAACTAAGGTTTTTGAACGCCTGCGAGAAAAAGGACTTATTCTAAATCCATTTAAGTGCCGGTTCCAAATTTCCCAAATTGTATTCATGGGTCATGTTCTTTTGGGAAAGGGGATTGCTCCTATGGAAGACAAAGTTAAGGCTATTCTTGAAGCAAGGGAACCAACAACTGCGTCAGAGGTGAGAAGTTTCTTGGGATTAGTGACTTTCTGTTCTCGGTTTATTCCAGATCTTGCGACTACGGCTGAGCCATTGAGGAGAGTGACACGAAAGAATGAAGCATTTTTGTGGGAAGAACAGCAGAAGAAGGCGTTTAACCAAGTAAAAGAAAAGATAGGAGATGCTGAGACATTAGCCTATTTTGTTAGGAACGCTGTTACGCAGATCATAACAGATGCAAGTCCAGTCGGGCTTGGAGCTGTTCTTATACAGGAACAAAAAGGGGAACACCGAGTTGTTGCTTATGCAAGTAGAAGTCTATCAGATGTTGAACGAAGATATTCACAGACAGAGAAAGAGGCCCTAGCCATTGTCTTGGCATGTGAACGTTTCCACGTATATCTCTATGGTATTTCGTTTGAGATTTTGATGGATCACAAACCGCTGGAGGTGATTTATTCAAGTCATTCACGACCATCTGCTAGAATAGAACGATGGGTATTAAGACTTCAACCGTACGATTTTACTGTAAAGTACGTTCCTGGTCCACAGAATATTGCTGACACATTATCTCGGTTGGTGCAGAAAACAGAAGAAACGTCACAGAACATTGCAGAGGAGTATGTTCGTAGTGTGGCAATGTACGCTGTTCCAATAGCGGTGTCTATTAAGGAGATGGAGAAAGAGGCCAGAGATGACGAGGAGTTATCACAGATCAGGCAATGTATTCAGAACAACAAGTGGAATGCTAGCCCAGCAGCGTATAAAGCAGTGCGGACAGAGTTATGTGTAGTGGGAAAGCTAGTGTTACGAGGTATAAGAATTGTTGTTCCTCATAATTTACGAAGGTGAGTCATTGACCTGGTCCACAAAGGACACCAGGGTATAGTAAAATGGAAACAACGTTTGTGTTTGAAGGTGTGGTGGCCTGGTATTGATAGTGAAATGGAACAAAGATGTAAGACGTGTCTTGGATGTCAACTCGTAAGTAATACGTGTCTTCCAGAACCAGTACCTGACAGACCGTGGCAAATGCTGGTAATAGATATGTTAGGACCATTGTCGTCGGAGCATTATTTGTAGGTGCTTGTCAATTATTTCAGTAGATTTGTGGAAGTAGCCATTATGAAGTCAGTATTGTCACAACTGGTTGTTCCAGAGCTGGAACAATTCTTTGCAGTTCATGATAATCATGAGTCTCTAAAAACAGACAACGGACCACAATTTGTGTCAGAGGAGTTTGGAGTGTTTCTAAAACAAAATGATATTTTCCATTTAATGTCAACACCTCTCTGGCCTCAAGCAAATGGGGAAATCAAAAGACAAAATAGATCCTTAATCAAGGCCCTTAAGATTGCTCAAATAGAAAAGAAAGATTGGCAACGAGAATTGTTAAAATTCTTACTGGCTTATCGTAGTACGCCGCACTCCACAACCGGTGTTAGTCCTGCAAAAATGTTGTTTGGGCGAGAAGTTCGAACTAAACTGCCAGAGTTACAGGAAGAAAGTACGAGACAGGATTGGAGTTCAAGATAGGGACAGTGAAATGAAACAGAAAGGCGCAGATTACGTAGATTTGCAGAGGAGAGCTCAAAAGTGTGGTATACAAATAGGAGATAAAGTCTTGGTAAAAGGAAAGAAGAAAGATAAGTTGTCACCCACATTTTGTGAGATGCCCCTAGAAGTTGTTGAAAAACGTGGAAATGAAGTTATAGTTAAGTCCTCAACAGGAGTTCAGTACAGAAGAAATGTAACTCATGTGAAGAAATTCAAAGAGGAATCATCTGGTGTAGATGAGGAGGATATGCAAACTCAGGAAGTGTCACAGCAACAAGAAGCTGAAGAAGAAGTAGAAAGAAGTTCTCAAGGGAACAGTAAGGAAAGTAGAGTAAAGAATCCTAATCCTGATAGACCTCAGGGAGTGTGTCGTGCGCCAGAACGTTTTAAGGACTATATATGCTCATGTGTTAATCATAGTTGTAGATAGTTTGTAATGCATGAATTTAGTTAGTGCCATAATTCAATTTAAGTACATTAAAGTTGTAGGTCGTTTTGTAAAAGCCGAAAATATAAAAAAAAACTTCAGCATAGTTTAATTTAGGTAAATGTGAACAATAACGTTAATGAAAAAAAAAGTCATGTTAATTAGGTAATTATGCATGCAATACTTTAGTATATAAAATGGTTGTAAGTTGTCAATACAAGTCACTTCAGTATTCGAATCTGTGTGCATCTGTGTCTTAAAACAGTTGTTAGACACTACAATACTATCAGACAATAAAAGGGTGATCACAATAACACAAAAATATCAATGTGTGATATAAATAACTACAATTATAGTTACTATTTTTTTAATAATCTCAGATTGGTTTACAGTACATGACAGCTTCATTGTAATGTAATATATTTATATTTGTGATATGATGTTTTCCAAGCAGCTTAAATCGACGCAATAACCATAAAACTGACCACATAACCATAAAATTTTTCTTTGTTCTGAACAAATATATATTTCATTTAACTGAAACAGGCCTAAAAGCGGTCAAAAGTGACTGAGATCATGATCTGATTACAGTGTGATGTTAACAGCAATTTACGCATTGTTGGCGAGAATCTTCTTGATCTACAAATTACAAAACTGATTTCTTGCTAGGGTTGGCCCAGGTAAAACGAGTGGTGGTAAAACAGCTATTTGTCTTAAGTATGAAGTCATCATGATGATGTATGGCACAAAATTTATTGCAAAAGTAACAATTAAGTTCCCAGAAGCATAATAAACTTTAAAAGCCTTCATTTTTTGTGTTCATGCGTATTTTTCAACAGTGTGGATTGGAAGCCTAAACGCATCGAAATGTACAAGTTTTCAAATGAACATGCACTAGCTTTCGGAATGGTACTAAAAGTTAAAAATCATTTGAACCTTTTGTCTAACTTATTTTTAAAGACAAATCATGTCACTCAGTTGGAATTGAAACATAACTGCTAAAAAAGCCAAGTGAGCATGACTGCTGGGGCAGAAAGCATGACTCATAAGTGTATCATATTTATCTCAAGGACGATTAGCCAGGTCATTGCAGTCGATAAAAGGGCAATCCATTGCAGCATGAGGAAACTTCAGTTGACAAGGCAAGCCAGTTCAAGACAGACATCTGTTCAAGGACATTTAAGTGACTTGGTTCAGGTGATCCAATCAGAAGAAATGGCCAAGCAAGTTTGTCTGTCAGAAACACGACCAAGATGGTTTCCAAGTACGCTTACTGGAAGAAAAAGGTAGAGAAATTGATATAAATATATTTGTGGCAAGAGAAATGCCAGCGCGCAAACCTTGTGTTCCCTCATTTTGTTACATGATAAATTCGTTACAAGTGACTTCAGTCCTTTCGTAGATTTGTTTTCCTACATGTATAAAGTTATTTCACTATAAACAAATTCTTTGCCAGTTTTTTTTTCACGCAAACATTGCAATACTAACACTTGTTAATTTTGTCTATGTACATAATTTAAGCTAAAATAAAAAAAGTTGGGCATGATAAGTAATGCCGGATTGCTGCTACACTCTTGTTGCAGTTTTTCTTGCAGCTTGCAATGTACTTTTGGAGAAAAAATCATCCATGTTGCATTATACCCATCAAATTGTATACAATTCTGGTTATCATTGACTAGTTTATACAGTGTGTCTCCAAGTACTTTGCATGGAAACTTCATCTACATCAGAAATTTGTTGCAGGTTGCATGCAAAAATAGCATTGTGTAACAGAGCTATATGAATGTATATACTCATCCACCCACGTTTCTCAAGTGGGAAAAAAAGTATGTTTTGTTATTTATCTGTCAAATTAATTTAGAAAAAAGAGATTTTGGATGGTGCAAATTCTGTATACAATATGAAATGGACCTCACAGCAACAATGATAATTACTTGTGGGACACAATCATGTTGTGTTGTGGGAAACCTATAGCGTAAATTAAGGCTGTGTGGTTACCCTGTGCCTGGGAGGATATTATATGGTATTTAGTAGACATTTCTTGTGAAATCAATATTCTGTTAAATTCAGGGATCGGTGCAATTCTTGATGAGAAATGAATAATATTCATGAAACGTTAGCAGTACTGTAGTGCATAGTTTCTGCTAAGTAAAATGTCGATTATCTTATTGTATCCAGGTGACAACAGCATCATGATCCGAATGATAAATGTGTACTACTGGATTTCTAATTGTGTGGAAAACAAAGTTCATCTTATACATACATAATCTAATAGACTACCAGTAGAGATAAATGTACCTAGGTTTGGTTACAATTTTAAAATTAAGAGATTCCATAAAAAAACTGAGTGGCTGAAATATTAAAATAATTAATATTGAAGTGATGTCAATTGTTGTATGAACATTGAGGGTGGATTGCCATGCATCTATATATTGCAAAATATTAGTGTTGTGTTTTCAATACAGTAACAGAAAGGAGTGCTGTTGTGCACTGCTTGTCAACATTGTCAGATTGTAACTTTGACATATACTATTATGGCAAAAATTTAGAAATGAAATTTGACTATTGAGCGAAAAGCAAATAAATATTTACAATATAAAACTTTCAAGAAAATCGTTTTAAGCTTTTTCATGACTTACGCGACAAAAATTATTACGCAAGTATTATACGAGTATTAAAAATTATTACCCAAATATTAGTAGTATTAAACATTATTATCACAATTCACAAATGCTGTACTTTGATTATAGATTTAGCCTAACAACCCGCACAGTGTAACATTACTGTATCAATGCTTGTATGTATTGACTGCAGAATGCAGTGTTCTAGTTCCAACAAAAGCCTTCAACTAAACTAGTTGTATTATAGCATTGATTTGTATTGTTCGTAATGTCAGTCGACCGTTAACAGACTTGGGTATTTAAGTATCATTTATAAACATTTGTACGTCTAAGCCTGCCAAAACTTAATTTCTTAATTTCAGTTTACAGAGCAATGGCGCAACTTAAAGTAACGTAATATAGCTAGTGCATTTTTAATTATATTCTATACCACAGAGTTCTGAAGATGTGAACAATGCTGGGATGGAGAAAAAGAAAGGGAAAAAGATGTACCGTCAGGTTACAATTATTTTGTCCCATGTCCAAATGTCAAGAATTTGAATTAAGTGCATATTAAAATTTGCATATTTTTGAAACGAAGCGGGATTTTCTATTTTAAGTGCATATATAAATATTTTTTTGTGGTAGTTATGCAGTACCAGACGTTTCAAGCATTTCACTAGCAGGAAAAGCTCCTATTGGATGATACCATGGTTTGGAGATAGTATAAAATAATTTTCGAAGAAGCTTTTTGTTCAAAAATTATGTTGTTTCATCTACATCTTCACGGACTCAATAAAGAACACATTCACTTAAATTACACCTTTTGCAGTACAATAAGCCAAAACCAATTTCAATAACACTGTGCGATACACCAATTAAACTCTGGAATATTCATTTCAACAAACAAAAAAATCATTAGTATTTATTTGTTGACTGAGTGAATTGCATAGGTTAAAGTAACACACATATTCGATTGCATTATATGATGCAACAATGTAATCAATGAATTTTCATTAGCATGACTGAATGTTTCATTAACATGATTGGAAAATCAAGAATATTAATTTCATATGCATGACAAAACACACTTTTAAAAGCATAAACTGTAGTGTCAAAGAGTTGAGTAAATACACAATATTAACTAGCCAAAAAGAAAACTCAACTATTCTCAACCGTTTGTCAATTACATGTTAACAACATACAATAAATAACCCGATATGACATCTCCATTCACACAAAATGCCGAAGACAAATGAAATCTCATGACAATTGATCAGAAATCCTATAAAAGACACCAAAACGAACAATATTTTAGTACAACTCCAGTACAACAACTTTAGTACAATGGCTGCTGTTCAGCAAAGACAATGAATAAGTCAAGAAAACCAGGAACGTTAAGTTAGGGCATTCAATGACTCTAAACAAGATTATCTAAATATAGCAGACACACTGGAAATTCATCCCTCAACAGCAAGAGGAATCATCAGACATTATTTGCAGCACAACCGGATAGAAGAGCTACCGTGTGGTGGGCGTAATAAGGTTAACCGTGAGATGACACTATGTATTGAAGAAATTACCGTTAGAAGCAGTAAACGAACAGCTACGAGAACAACTACCACAAAAACCACCTACTCATTCACGAACAGTTGGTAAAGTGTTGGATGGGATGCTCTACACCCAAAAGCTTGCACGAAGATGTCCAAGGGAGAGAAATCAACCAGATGTTATAGAATGTCGGCATCGTTTTCTCAAGGAAGCAGTAGAAAATCAAGTAGTTTTTGTTGATGAATGCAGGTTCAATATTTGGACCTCAAGAAGTCATGGAAGGGCAAGAAGAGGAGACAGAGCATACCGACAGGTTTTTGGACAGAAAGACCGTAATATCATGATAACATTGGCTGTGTCTATGGTCTGCTTCACCACTCCATAGCCGTTGGTGGCATGAATCACAAAAGATTTGCCCAGTTCCTGCAGGGCTGTGCAGATAATTTAAATGAAGAGGAGACTCGTATTATTTATGACAGGGCTCCAGCCCATCCCAATGCCGAGTCACCAGCAGACCATATTCATCTGCGCATGCTGCCGCCATATTCTCCCTTTCTTAACATAGTTGAGTAGGCAATAAGTTCACTCAAAGCAGCCATAAAAATTATGGCTAGACCTCAAATCCAGCAAAAGATGCAAAATAAACATCGGGCGCGAAAAGAAAACATACCACTTGGGGAGTACAGAAAGAATCCTGATTTGCAGCTGCTGAACGGAACCTTGGATCTATAACCGTTGCTAAAACAATACTATCTGCTGAAACGCAAGGTAGATATGCTACATGCTATATGCAAACAACAAAACCATACTATCCGTGGAAAGTTAAGTCACAATCGAGCCAATATGAATTGAGATTTTCTTAAAATGCACGAGTATGTGGTGTCCAGAAGCATAGCATATGATGGTTCACGTCTTAAATGGTGTAAGAACCATGAATCTCTTCAAGATTTCGTTAAAATGTCATTTGGATACGAGGGTAAATGGCGTTCAGCTGGGGGTAGTTCGAAGAGATTTGAGGCCAAGGATTCTGACTTTGTCGCTACGTGGTATCCTGGTAAGTTAAATACTCTATCATTTAATGGTATGATTGGAAAGGAAGCTGAAGAATGCTTGATCACCCTGTTTACACCCCCCCTTGGAAATCCCTGTCAGAATACCTTGAAAGAAAATCCCAGTCAGTTTGTTTTGGAAGAATCTATCGAAAATGTGTTGTTTGAGATAGAAATATTGAAAACTAGGATGGATTCAGTGCAATCGACAATTACTAGTGAGGACCACCATACGCCAATAATGGCAAATTTAACAAGTGAAATTACTCGGCTTCAGATCGACCTGGAAGAAGAAAAGTTTAAACCGTCTGTCCTTAAAACACAAGTTCAAAGACTCCAACATGAGCTTAATACAATGAAATCATATCAAAAAGATGATGAGCTGAGTCGACGCAGCTCAGATGCAAGTGTGGTCGAAGTTGCAGCAGTCTATGCGGATCCTCAGGAGGACAGCATCACGCCGTTGCCAATGATGGAACCTACTACAACCACCAAACAAAACCAGCCAACTGGTTTTAAAGACCAAATAGAGGAATATAGACGAAAACATAAAAGAAGTCTTGGCCGTCATTTTTCATTTATAGAGTTACCAGCTACTCTATATGATGGCCAAGTGGAGCCCAAAAAGCTAAGAAAAATGCATCAACGGCAAAAACCACCCATAGTAAAGCCAGTATCCCATGATAGAAGCCAAAGTGTTTCCCTTGTTAAGAATTCTGCAGGCATACAGCAGGTTAATACTGATACTCAGAAAAATCACCATACTATTAGAAATAAAGATCGCAAGAAATCTACCCCCTGCCCCTTTTTGGCCCGGCGTGGTTGGTGTGCTAAAAGAAATCGGTGCGACTTCTACCATTCCAATTCGCAGTACTGCGACAAATCCCGAGTATTTTGCCCCTTTTTGCAGAAGAAAGGTTATTGTCTGAAGGATGTCAGATGTGATTTTTTCCACCCTGTCCCTAGCAACAAGTCCCTCACTACATTGGATGATCCTTTTTTCTATCGATGAACCTATCCACCCTATCCATCCTGTCCACGCCGATCGAGGAACACACTATTCCAGTGAGAATAACTTCCATACTACAATCATCAAATACCAAAATACGATCATCAAATACCAATCCCAAAATTTAGTTAATATTAACCTTTGTTCATCAAGCAATGCATATCTGATTAAATCTTGTCAAAATTCGATTAAACCCCAATGGGAAAGGACAAGCCAAAATATACGTTTGGGTTACCCAATGCACAAACGCCACCTCTAAACATATGGAAGCCACTAAACATGCCAAAAAAACAATTTGATCAGAATTCCTTGCCTACCAATGAATCCCACTCCCAGACAAGTCAGTAATTCCATCGATTCGACAAACCCAAACAACACCCACTATTCCCTGCTTTTCTCTTATCTAATGTAATGTCATTAGCCCCAAAAATTGATGAAGTACAAGATGTTGTCCAACGCGGAAACTACCAATTCATTAGCATAGCGGAGACTTGGCTACAGAGTCATATACACAACAATGTAGTCAATATCGAAGGATATAACCTCATCTGCAGAGACAGAATTAATGGTCAACACGGAGGCCATACTTGTACTTACATTGAAGATACGATCAGTTTTGAGTTAATAGAAAACTTAACTAATGACTTGTTTGAGGTGTTATGGATCAAAATGCTCATGCCCAGACTGCCGAGAAGATTTAATAGCTTGGTCGTCCGGACCTTATACCATCCCCCAAGTGCTGACGACTCAGCAATGCTGGATTATTTATCCAACTGTCTCTCTACATTGGAATCATGCTGTCCTAATTGTGGTTTTATTATTCTGGGCGACTTTAATCAGTTAAATATCAAACGATTAAAACTAAGCTATAGCCTACGTCAACTTGTTAACTTTCCAACATGTGGCAGAAATACTCTTGATCTCGTTTTGACAAATCTTTACGAATACTACGATCAACCGGTAAAGTATGCACCATTCCGCCTCTCTGATCATATGTGTGTAGAATTAAAACCAAAAGAACAATGTCAACCCCAAAAAGCACAGAAAAGAGTGGTGAAGAAAAAAGATCTACGACCGAGCTTCCGCCTTGCATTCCGTAAATACTTGGAACTGTTGGACATCCCCAGCATGTTTGACAAAGCCCCCTTTTGCACAGAAAAAATCTCCCTCTTGGAAACCATTGTAGCTACTGGTCTGGATTATATTCTCCCACTGCGCTCAACTACATCTCGGTGTAATGAACCTCCCTGGATGAACTCAGAATTATCATTATTAATTAAGAAACACCAAAAAGCTCTTAACCAAGGAAATATTACCCAATTCAAATATTTGAGAAATAAAGTAAACCGCAAAAGGAAAAGTTGTTGTGCAAAGCATTATGAAAATAACATTCAACATCTTAAAGAATGTAAACCATCCTCTTGGTGGAATGAGGTTAACATGGTTGAACAACACCTAAAACCTGCGGTACTAGCCACAATTGATAAAAAAAAGGCAATTCGGATCCATCCCGAATTCAAGCACTGAGTATGCCCTTATCAGCATGTTGCATTTTTGGAATAAAAACACGGACGGAAATGGCTCTACAATCAGAATTATTCTTTTTGACTTCCGTAAAGCTTTCGACATGATAGATTATCATATCCTTGCACGAAAACTGTTAAAATACAACATCCCAAAACCTATATTGCATTGGATCTTAGACTTCCTCACTGATTGCAGTCAGAGAGTTAAACTTAGTGACGACTGTTTTTTCTGAGTGGAAGGCTGTGCCAGCGAGTGTCCCCCAGGGGACAAAATTAGGCCCTTGGCTTTTCTTAATTATGATGGACGACCTTGATGTTGCTGATAACCTTTGGAAATACGTAGACGATTCAACTATGTCTGAAATCATAAATAAAGATCAACCTAGTATAATGCAAGCGTATGTCAACGAATTCTCTTCAAAATCCAGAAGTGATGGTATGCAGTTAAAAGAGTCCAAATGCAAGGAACTTCAAATAAGTTTCTCAACTGTAAAGAGAGAGTTTGACCCTATTATTATCAACGACAAAAACATCGAAGTAGTCCAGTGTGAAAAGCTACTCGGTTTAACCATCTCCGACAACCTCAAATGGAATAAACATATTAAGACTGTATGCAAGAAGATTTCAACTCGCCTATACTTCTTGCGACAATTAAAACGAGCAAAGTTACCATCCAAGGATCTTCTCTTGTTCTATGTTACTTGTATTCGGCCGGTTGCTGAATACACGTGCGAAGCGTTCCACGATTCCCTTACAAAATACCTCTCAGATGATCTCGAAAGATTACAATGCCGAGCTTGCAGAATAATCCTCCCCAAACATTCGTCCCAGGATGCGCTTAATCAACTAGGTCTCTTGTCACCGTACGATCGAAGACAAAATTTGACCGATAAACTTTTTCGGCAAATTGTTAATGACCCGCAAAGACAAATTACACCATTTATTACCAGCATTAAATTTATCTGAGGCATCTCTGAGAGAAAGAAGAATATTTCAAGTCCCAAACTGTAGAACAATTAGATTTAAAAACGATTTTATCAATTTCAATTCTAGTAAATACGTATAACATATCTTAGACACTAAATAATGTAAATAGATAGTTTTACCAATTGAGCCTCCACTTTTATGGATTTTAATAACATAGATTATACTCTTTGTAACACTTAAGGTTTTTCAGCCGGAGCTTATTGCCTAGGCAGCAAGTTTTAAGTCAATAAACCATCTATCTGTCTATCTGTCTATCTGTCTATCTATCTATCTATCTATCTATCTATCTATCTATCTATCTATCTATCTATCTATCTATCTAACTCTAGGTTATTTGGAGATAATGCAAAGTCAGCCATTTTTATTTTTAAAAGTAACTATGCTATATAGAACTATGTATGGGGTATCAAAAGATTCCTCTCACCATGAGGATTTAATGATAGGAATTTCGTTGCAAGGGAGTATATACAAATAGTGTTATTATTCAAAATGTCCTGATTTTTCATTTTCTATTATTAAGGAATTTTTTTTTAAGTGGAAAGTGTTATTCTGGTGTATCCAAAATAATAGTGAAAGTTGTTTCGAACTTGAAAGGTGTGTCTCTAGTATTGTGGTGTCTTTATTCAAAATTATTCAAATTTAATTGCTCTGGTGGAGTAGAAAACGTTTACAACAAAGCATTAGGCTCTTAAGGTGTGTATCATTATGTTTTTATGAAAATTTAATGTGCTTAATTAGTTTGATGTTTCCAATATTGTTGGCAAATTTATATTTGTATAAAATAAATACAAAATGTTGTCAATTAAATCATAACCTACTGATCTCCCTAAAAATACTGGACCTCCTTCCCTAGTCCTTTAGTAGATTTTAGACTTTAGTGGATTATGTATTTAGCATAATATATATCAGTATTAAAGACTTGAAACCGGAAGTGGGCGTGGTCACATAGTTATGACCAAATTTCAACCAAATTCCAGGGCGGAGATGAGGTCGTGGTCACCCTCCCGATGCGACGCCCATTTCCGATTGCTGGTCCTTTAGTGGATTTAGTGGTCCTTTAGTGGATATTTCTGGTCCTTTAGTGGATCACGTTTTTAGTGGTCCTTTAGTGGATACTTAAGTGGGGCGTCGCCGAAAATTGCGGACTGCAATATCTCAGAGCGGTTTCAACGGATTTCAACAAAACTTAGGTGGGGCACTTAGGGCGTGGTCACCAACCACAAACCACGCCCACTTCCGGTTAGAAGCAAATGAAGTATTTTTTTTCATTTTATTAAAACTTTGGGAAGGTGTATCTCAGGGTTTTTTTTTACCAACTCCACCAATATTCCCGGGGGGGGGGGAATGTGGGTGTATTCATCGATTTTTTGCCATGCCCACTTGCGGTCGCTGATCCTTTGGTGGATTAAGTCAGGTCATTTAGTGCATTTTTGTGGTCCTTTAGTAGATTTTTGGTCCTTTAGTGGATTATTTATTTAACATCATATACAAAGTGTCTCAAAAAAAACCGAATCCATCTTTGGCACCTTATTGTGCATAAATTCATAGGTAAACGAGCGTAATTTTTTTATATTAAGAAAGACCAGGCTTTTAGCTGTCGAATGACAGACTTTTCGTACCAAATGAAGAAAAAATGAGCGAATACGAGTTCAACGAAAAATATTGGTCAAAATCGCATTCTTTCACCTCAGAGAATTGACTGTAAACGTAAGTCTCTTGGGAATTAGGTTAGTCAATTAACTTTGCATATGTAGTTGCATACGCATAATTTTGTTATTGCAAACATGGTTCAACTTACAACAGAACAACGAATATTTATTGTGAAAACGTTTCATGAAACAGGAAGTTTGCAAAGAACTCGGGAGAGTTTCAGGCAACGTTTTCCTGAGCGGCAACCGCCTGCACTCTCAACAATTTGGTCAAATGTAACAAAGTTTTCTGAACATGGCACAACATTAAATCAAAACAAGGGGAATTCTGGCAGAAGGCGCACAGGGAGATCAGAAGCCAACATTGAGGCGGTCAGACAGCGGCTAGCTGATCATCCTACAGGCACAAGCGCAAGACGGAATGGTGTTGGCCTACCACATGCCACGTTCAACCGCATAACGAGGTTAGATCTGAACATGTACCCTTACCGCATGCACATCCGACATCAACTCCTTCCTCGAGACTATGCTCGGCGTTTGCAGTTTGCTCGATGGCTGGTTGACCGTTGCAGACGAAACGAAGAATTCCTGCGATCATTCGTTGTTGGAGACGAAGCCGGTTTTGCCATGAACGGCCAAGTTAACACCCACAACGTTAGGGAGTATGCTGCTGCAGGACAACCGCCCGCATTTAACTTTGAAATCAATTCTAGTCAACAAAAACTGACAGTTTGGATCGGACTTTGTGGCAACGGCCAGATAATTGGGCCATTCTTCTTTGATGGAAATGTAAATGGATTAAACTATCTGCAAATGTTGAACAACAACGTGGTACCACAACTTCAGCAAAATTTCCAGATGCAAAGGAGAGGAGCATTCCGAAATCTCTGGTGGGTGCAAGATGGAGCTCCGGCACACCGTTTAATTGCCGTCCGTGATCGCTTGAGAGAATTGTTTGGTCACCGTATCATTGCCCTCTACCATGACGTGGAATGGCCACCGCGATCCCCTGACCTTACTCCTTGCGACTTTTTCCTTTGGGGATACCTGAAGAACAAGGTCTACACAACACCGCCGCTTGATCTCAACGATTTGCGGAACCGCATTCGTGACGAAGTTAACGCTTTGCAAAATAACCCACCGATTATCAGAAGAGCTGTCCAGGCAATGTTAAAACATCTCAATCATCCAACAATGTTTTGACACATCTGTGGCTAATTGGTTCTTCTTTTGTTTCTCAATGCATTAATCACGCGCGGAGGTGAAAGAATGCGATTTTGACCAATATTTTTCGTTGAACTCGTATTCCCTCATTTTTCCTTTATTTGGCACGAAAAATGTGTAATTTGACAGTTAAAAGCCTGGTCTTTCGTAATATAAAAAAATTACGCTCGTTTACCTATTAATTTATGCACAATAACGTGCCAAAGATGGATTCGGTTTTTTTTTAGACACCCTGTATAAGTATAACAGTCTTGACAGACTTTGACAATACTTGGGTGGGGTATTTAGGGCATGGTCACTTTCCAGTGGTGACGCCCACTTCCGGTTTAAGCACACTAGGAGTTTGGTTTGTTATTAAATAATTTGGGTTTTTAATTAAATATTTTTATGATTTATTTCTACAGATGGAGGGCCCAGGCTCACCAGCTAGATTCGGTAACCATTGGTAACCATTGCCCATGCAATACGACCCATTGCCTATCCAATACGACCCATTGCCTACTATTACGACCCATTGCCTATCCATTACGACCCATTGCCTATGCAATACGACCCATTGCCTATCCATTATGACCCATTGTCTATGCAATATGACCCATTGCCTATCTAGTAGGACCCATTGCCTATCTAGTACGACCTATTGCCTATGATTATACAACAATTTAGTCCCTAATTCCCCTCCATAGGTGTCAGTATAATCACAATAGGTCGTTTATTGCAACCAAGGTTGTAATGGATGGTTATATATTTACGGATGTTCAATATTTAGGTTGTTACAATATTTTTGCCCCAAATATGTGGAGGAAATATTTCTGGATGTATGACCTCTATGAAATCATGTCACAGAGAGAAAGTAAGATTTTTGCAGAGATTCTCAATCGGCTTTGTAAGGTAATCATACTCCTACTTAAAGAACCAAGTTATTTCATAGCAAGAATAAACTATCAAAACAAACTTTGCATCGATGATTTATATTATCATTTAAGCGCAACTAGTTGGCTACATCGTATTGGATACATCGAACGAAAAAAAAACGAAAGTTGTATCTGAAGTCTGAACATTCTACATAACAATTAAAGAGCATGCTGATATCAAAATGAACTACTAGCTGGTTGCTCAAGTGGATTTTTATAGGACATCAATACCAAAATTTGCAAACCTCTAAAAGCATCTTTCTATTCTTTCAAAACAAACTGAGCTACCGTCATGGAACCTTGCTTCTTTCCTTTCTGTTGTCAAGTTGTTCTGTCCAACATGTCCTGTTCATGTACATTTTGTATGTTCTCTGTATTCTCTCTTGTAAAAATGTTTTTATTTGTGAATTCTGTCATTAAAGGTGTAATAAAAAATGATCTTGTATATAAATTCCAGAATAAAATCTACTTTATTATAACTGTATCTAACCTATAACTAGCAGGCTTTAAATTTTAACATAAAACTACGTAAGAAAGAAAGGTTCATATTTCATTGCCATTGGCTCACTGTTTGACAGTGAGCACAACGTGCAAGCTATGCTGGACTTTATGCTTAGTTTATCGCTGCTGATGTTTTACAGGCTACCCAGCTATTTTTGTGATTGTGATAAAGGCTATTAACAGTACAATTAAATGTTAGACCTGTCCTTCAAATACTGGTATTTAAAACATTCAATAGTAATCCAACATAATGAACTGCCCAACTGGTTTCATTTGATGATTGGAATCACTACACAATAATTGTTGTGTACATTTTAACATTCTTATTTAGTCTGATCTGATGTTGAAAAATTGGATCTTTACAGGTGTATACGTAACTTCCACATAATGCCAGCCTTTCTACATGTATTTTTCTTATAAAATTTGAAAAAAAGTTATACTGTAAGAATTTTTTAATGTATATTTGTTTCAGTCTAATTGACATATAAAAACAAAAATGGATATTTGCTTAAAAATTATTAGGAATAACACAAAGTAACACAATTCCTGTATTCCAAAATTTGACTGTTTAGAAATAAGTTTGCCTACCACACAATTTATGTAAAGCAATATTTTTTCTATTCAAAAACTATAAGTTGTATACTATAAGTTTGGTTGAGTGGGTGTTACCTCAGCCAGTTGCTGATGATTTGCTTCTGTTACAAGTCTCAAATAAATTTCTGAGGCTTCATTTGAGGATTGCATATAGGGAAAAATGGTAAACTTATTTTCCTGATTACATTTTTTTTTAGTTGATTGCTCGCCTGAATAAATATGGTATGTGCCTTGAACCAACCATGAAATACCTGATTCTTGATGACATTGGCCAGAAATTTATTGATCGTGCTGTAGAGTTGGTGAATTCCAGCCACAAGTTTGTGTATGTGCTGGACAACATTGACTAGGAGGAGAAGGCACATGACATGAGAAAGGATGTGCAAAACAGAAGTGTTTCTTCTGTGACAACAAGTATTGTATTTAACCGAGTTTCTGATAAAGGGTTGCCTGATTCTGGTCCACAGCGAAATCTGAAGGATTGCAATGTTTGTCAGTTGATGGATACCAATTCTCTGGAATTGGAGGCAATTCGAAGCCGGTATATAATACTTGTTGCCAAGCTGTTGTTTGAACATTTCCCATGTTTTGCAATGTTCAGACCAGATGTCCCTGGAAGCACTGATTGTGCTTATGCAAATGATATGGCAAAGAAGTCTGAAGTTCTGACAATGCCTGTAATAATGAAAAATGAAAAGAAATATGCTGATGTTGTGTCTGGATCAGCTTGAAAATTGGACACATGAGATTTATAGAGCTGCTGGAATGTGTTCAGACCAACCTGGCTCACATGTTCCACCTGCTGTTTTAGAGAATGATCCATTAAGTGGTGTAAGGATTCCTTGCTATCGTGATCAACTTACTCGAGTTCATTTTGCTGGAGGAAGAGATCTTAGAACTGGCTGTCATTCAGCGAAGCAAAGATTAGACCACCTGTACCCTTTCTGTATTGTTGATTGGCATAGCAAGAGAAATTTCTTGAAGGTATTTTATAAGTTCATTTGATTTTTTGTGCCAATTTGTATAATTACTAAATTAAATCAAGTAATGCAAAACGTTCTGTGGAAAGTAAAAGCAGATTTCAAGGGATTGGAGTTTTATTATGTAGTAGGGTGGTATAAGTAGGGCCATATAGAAAAAAAAGGCAAAAGGGACCATTTGACCATTGAACTGCACCTTATTATATTTGCACTGTCCCTTGGCATAGTAACATTTCGTTAAACCTGGTTACACAGAACATTCTTGTCATGATAGGGTTCTGAAGATGTGGGTATATGATGTATATGCCCAGATATAGTAAGAACATTTGTAACAAATCTATCATTTCAATACCCGTTCAGCTTTAGTAAAAAGTTATATTTTCGAATTGTTCATTTAAAGGATGTACATTTTAGAGCGGTTACAATTTAGAATAATACATATTATAATGATGTTTTAATTTGTTTAGACTGTATTCAAAAAACTTTACAAAAACTCGGGACGAGAAAAAGGAACCATCTGGTTTTTCAGGGAAAAGCTTAATCGAAGACATATCACAGCTGATGTCAAAACACTATGAGGACTGTGAGCAACTGTTCTTCAGTGTTGGTAAGTGTTTTGTTATCAAAGCCCTGCTGGAATTTTTTCAAATGGACGATACAAAACACAAACCAACGGCGAATTGTCCTCATAGTGTTTATGTCCCAAAAGCGGACTACCGCAAAACATACATATTGGACATTATCAACAAATTCCTGGATGAGTATGTTTTCGTTGGTGGAGATGAGGTGTCAGATAGTGTTTGGTGCTATGGGGTTAACAATGTAGTGTACAATAATAAATCAAATTTTGGTCGGCTCTCACCTTCTCTTTCTCAACATGATTAGTAATCTTCTTCTTCAAGTGTAAAGGTGATTCATCATGTAGCAAGTTGAGGTGGCATTCTAATTCTCGACCCAAGTGGCAATTTTGCATCAGTGAATAATTTGTCCAAATTATCTGGACTTAGCAATTTTAGACTAGGTCTCAAAGTAAAATTGTTTGCGACTAGCACTTCCTTTATTTTGGTTGCCATGCTAGCCATTTCCGTAAAATTTCCTGCACTTAAACCCTCACAAAATTTAATTTCTGATATAGGTTTCTTTCCAACTGCTTTGTATTCCGCAATATGTTTCCTGTACAAATGTAATATGCTATCTTTAAGCAACACATAACAATAAGGTATTATGTGGGTGATGAATGAAGTTGATAACAAATGCTAGATCTTCAAGTTGAATACAAAACCGCTTAATTCCTTTGACATTTGTTGGCGTACCTTCTGGACCACATATCAATGCGTGCTTGCGGGCTTCTGTTAGCTCGTAGTCCAAACAGGGAATTGACTTTTTCAGTTCTTTATTTTTGAAATATGGAGCTAATGCACTTTAAAGCTGTATTTGCCTGATGATCGGACATTTGGCAGAGCCGAAATTTTGTCAGCCTGATCGGTGCAAACTGGCTTCAACTTTCAGATAAATTAATTGCAGAAATGGTATTTTATTGGTATTTCATTGATTATTCTTATGTCTACTTTGTTATGACTGTATCCAACTAGCAAACTAGCCCATTTTTGCCTTTGCGTATGGCATTAGAACGTAAAACTAAGCATCATTGATTTCCCGGCCATCATTGCAGCTTGTCATTTGACATTGAACAAAGCTTGAAAATCTTTGCCAATGCTTTGGAGGCTACCCACATGTATGCATTGCATACCTATTTTTTACTTGTGAAACAGTTTTATTTTGAAAATCATTAGGATTTCATGGCTCTTGTGGTATAATAGTGTTATATAAATCATCAGGGTATTCTGGTCGGGTGATATGGATATTTTTATTAGAAAACAAGTAAGGTATGTGTCATGTGTTTCATTGTGTTTATTTTGAAAAGTGTAACTTCACTGCTCATTTTCGTCTTTTTACACAAAAGATAAGATAGTGTATATATGTTCCTTTACATCTATATTATGTGATGGAGTTCATCTCTGATCATAGCAGCCGAAACCAATCTTATTTGATTGTACGAAACATGTGCGATGGTGTCTTTTATTTGTTGAAGGCTAGGTGTACCATCTTCGATCAAGCAAGCAATTCTATCAATTTCGGGTCTATGCAGATTCAGCTCATTCACAATTTTTTCAACCGATATAGGTGCTCCGGCACAATAAGGGCCGATAATGTAGACTTCGGCTGTAGGAACTTCTACATGTAGGGCCCTTGCATGCACTTTATATCCGAATGACTTTTTCCAAACATATTGCTTACTTGGATCTTCTTTGGATGCTCTTTTTTTTTCATACAATCCTTTCAAACTTTTATGCTGCCGTATGAAGTAATTGAAAATACTTCATCTAGTGGCGGTGGGGCGTAGGTATACTCTGTGAATCTTTGATACGCTACAGACATTAGGAAATTACCTTTGGCCGCTTTTCTGAATTTGAAAAGTCCTCCATTACAATAGTTTGAAAAGTCCTCCATTACAAAAATATGCTTTTTGATTTCGTTGAAAAGCATATGCGCTAATTTGGGCACCTTTCCACCTGAAACATCTCCTTCTACATCATTGGTAATGGCACTGTAGATGTCAGCAGAGCTCACTGCAATGGTTTGGCGTTGACGGTTGACAACTGGGCAAACCATGATCGCTTGATTAGTTAGTCTACTCGGTGTAGACTTATTGCAAGT
Organism: Dendronephthya gigantea; assembly: GCF_004324835.1. Taxonomy (NCBI): domain Eukaryota; kingdom Metazoa; phylum Cnidaria; class Anthozoa; order Malacalcyonacea; family Nephtheidae; genus Dendronephthya; species Dendronephthya gigantea. The sequence continues at coordinate 364,873 of NW_021163126.1, forward strand.
CGCGAAATAATGTAGAGGCAGTTTTTGACAACAAAGGTGTACAGAGGAGAGCTAACCTCACAGTTACACCAAATCAGTACATGCCAAGACATAATTAAATTGTTTGCAACTGTGTAAAAACTCTCCCACATCAGAACCAGTAAAAGCACCTGTGGCTACCATGGTTTCATAGTGCACGCCAGCGGATTTTTTCTTTACCACGGTCTGTGCGTTTCTTGCACCTGCGATCACACTAAAACAGTCAATTGCATTTCTACATAATAACATCATAAAGAACCTGGTAAATACTCTTTACTCTTAAATAAGTAAAAACACAAAAATTACCCTCCAAGCCCCTTTTTAGCCACACTTGCTGGGTTTGTTGTATCTGTCTTTGTAGGCCTTTTGCTTTTAATGTAGTTAAAACAAGTCTCGCATCTCAACACTGACAAAGCTCCTTGATCAACATCACCACAAAAGAATCAAATGTGCTTGCACAGCAGAACAAGGTCTAGGATGTTTTTTACTTCTGGCCATTTTAGTAACATGTCAGCAACTTCTCTGTTATCAATCGAGGACACAACCACAGATGGACGTGCCGGAAGTGCTCTTTAAAAAACCTTTATCTTGCAAAGGTATGGAGGATGATATGCATGCCTGCGCTCCTGTCACTAGTGTTGATTGTAGCTTAGGCAGGCCTGAATTAGTACTGGACATGAATACCTCAGGCTCATTAGTGGTGGTGCTTGTGGGCATAATTTGTTTTCTTCTTGGCTCTGCCTCTATGTTCATCCAGGCATCCTTTACAAATTTTTTTTGTTGAGAAGTATGTCAACATCCTTTGTAGATCGTCCAGGGTGGGGTTGTGCAATGTGTCTTACTACTTACTTACTACATTCGGACATGGGGTATTGGTATGTGCACATTTTAAAAAATAATAGTCATAGATGGTAGCTACTAAACATGAAACATTGCAATATAGACTATCTTGGTAATTCAGAAACACACCTGGTCCAGTTTTACGCTTTATATGCCTCCAGTCCGACCAGTCGTTGTCACTAAAGTAACAAAAATTTATGGGTGTCGAATAACTTCACAACTATGAAAAATGTTATACAGCTAAGATTTAATGGCTACGGCTCTGGTGCCATAATTATTTTAGTACACCAACTTTACCTGTCTCCTTAGAAGTTGCACTGTTTAAACATAAGTTACAAGTTACTGGAGCACCATGACCCTCTTCCACTCCTTCTGGTTGCTTTCCGCATATTGCATGCACAACGTTGTTGCACTCCAGGCATTTGTGAGCATTTGACGAAGGCTCATCACAAACATAACATTTAAACTCTGCAATAAAACAGATTACTACTCACTATAACTGATTCTTGCCTTTATTTGTGGTGCTCAGAGACTCAGAGTAGGTGCAACTGCTTGCAATGTATTAGTAATAGTTTAAATAGTCCTCAGTTTTCTTCGTTCATTAATCATTGTTCATTTACTCATTCTTTATACTTTTAAAACAGCCTTAAGGCTTAAACAGGCCGCAATTTAATACTGTGTTGCCGCATTGCCGGCATCGGGTCATATCATATGCATATCATGTGGTATTAATTGTCTTGACATAAATGGATAGCTAAGGGTTAAGGGGGATGACTAATTGCAATAAGTTGATAAAAAAGTTACAGTAAACCCTTATTATAAACACACATTCGCTTTCTGTAATTTAAAATATTTCGCACGTTAGTCAAAGTTATTGGAAGTGAAAATGGGGAGGTGGGTTAATTGCCTTCCCCTGGGATAATGAAATTTCAAAAATTACTAGAAATACATGCATGCAGCAACCCCTCGCCATTTTAAATGAAGCAAAATATTTTGTGCACTACCCAGACCTAACTTTCTACTAGCATTATGAAATAACTCGTGCAATTTTTTTAGAAACGAAGACAGTCGTAAAGGTGAAGAGAAATCACCTGTTTGCCTGCTGCATTATGTTGCAGTTTAAGTGAATGTTAAACTTTTCTATAGCTAAACATTCAAAACATCAAAACAGTGTTAAAACAGTCCTTGTGAAACGACATACCAAGCTTGTGCTTGTCAAAATAACAATGCATTCTTACAGCAAACACTGAATAAGCAAAATATAGACACCTACCACTTCAAAGATTATAAACTACGAGTCGTTCCTGTGCTGTGATGATCTTTAAATCTTTTCTTATTGTTTTTTATTTGACTCCATGATTTCATTTTATATTTTTAAAAAATACTTTGCAAAATGACAGTTAAAATCTCACGCTCTCATGCATGCTCTCTTTTTGTCTTAGCCAATCAGCAAGTTGTAGACAACCGTTCTTTCTTCGTTCAAATTTCGTGGATGCGCACAACTACCATGACCATTGAACGTCCATGACATTTGGGCAACTTTGGATTCGCCTATGATCTGTCACAACACCCGGGTGTAATTCCTAATCTCCGGGCGGGATTAGTACCCTCGCATGGCGCTTAATTCGTGACGGCTCAGGGATTAACCTATCATCTACACCCGAAATTTAAACAAAAATTGTGTGTGAAAAGAATGCATTAAAAATGTTTAAAAGTTTACTGAGCTTTCAGTTTTAATAGCAGAAACAAGTGTGTCAAAATAACGGGAATTAATAGGAAATTATATCCATGGAATAAAAACATGTAAGCCTGAATAATATTCATAACTGTTACAGCATAAGCTTGTATTGCTCCAGGCTATGCCAGATATGCCAAATATTATGTGCTTAATGCCGCTTACACTTTACAGTATCACAGTAGGGCAATATTATATATTAATGCGCTATAATTGCCATATTGGTTTGGTGGGTAATCATGATTAAGTTGTACTGTTTGACATAAACATGGATTACATGATTTTACAAATATATAAATCTTCTTTACACACCTAGATCTAGTATTATGCATAGCCTGTTTGTTAGATGTAAATTCATACAGTAAATTTTGCTTGATACCTGATACAAATAAACAATACAATAATCGACCTTATGACCGAACGATGATGGGTGAATGCAAATATATACTAATACAGAACCACGCTCAAATAAACATAGCAAATTATGGGACTATAGTTTAGACGTAAATCCATACAATAAATCTTGGGTGATACTTGATACAAATAAACAATACAATAATCAACCTTATGACCACCAAGCAACCACAGGCAAATGCAAATATATGTTAATACAGAACCATGCTCAAATATACAGTTAACATTGCAAAATATGGGACTGTAGTTTAGATGTAAATTCATACAATAAATCTTAGGTTATACTGGATACAAATAAACAATACAATAATCGACCTTATGACCAAACGACCACATGCAAATATATGCTAATACAATATACAGTTAACATGGCAAATTATGGGACTATAGTTTATACAAACTTATAGGAGTAATTTTTTTATGAACATTGACATGAATCTTTACCTTATTGCAGTATATTTCTCATTTTGACGAGCACACAAAGTAAAAGAATTATCCATATTACTCGACAAGACAACAACTGAAAGCTACTCGACATATTCGCTATTTGTGGCGTCAATTTCCTAACAAAGATCTGCATTGGGCTCTTTGGGAACCTCAAATCATTACAATAAAATGCCATTTTGTAAAATAAAAATACGAATTTGTATAAATGGCGGGATCAAGCAGTAGAATCCAACAGATTTTCCAACAGATCAAACATGCAACAGATCAAACATCCAGAAATTTTTCAATATTTCTTATTTACTTGAGAAGGATATATTTAAGTAAAATAAAGCAGCAAACCAATAAGAAATCAATATTTTTCTTTCACCAGCCAATCCGAAAGCTTAAATTTCGCGAATGAGTCAGACTCCCGCAAAGATAAGGAAAGCGAATGAAGAACCAGTATTAGCCCTCCCATGCCTAGAAATCTGATACAGTATGGCCGCCCAGGGCGGACGCGCACGCGCAATGTGTCAATTTCGAGACGATTCATAATAGAAATTACATTGGAAATGCAAAAAATGACTTATTTTTGTTCCCTTAGGAAGTTTTTCTCAGTCTCCACAAGTTTTAGCTTGAAGTTCATGACATATACGACCAAAAAATACCGGATTATGGCTCGCATTGTTTGAAGAAAGTAGTTCCGTTTGCTCATGTAAATTGTGGCCAAAGCCTCATAGAAACGCCATATTCTATCTCTTGTACGTCGCAAATTCGATGCACAAACGCTTCTATAGACAATACTCTAAATGCAATGGCCGGTCTCCACAAGTTCAAAAGCACTGTTTACATGCCGATGTACAAGTTCCCGTCCATTTTTAATGCATGTTTTATTGCCTACCTGGTTCCAAAAGCCTTCAAAGAACAGCAATATATCCATCTTTCTTGTATCATGCCATTTTGCTTTAATGGCGAAGGAAATCTCCAAAACTTTGCTTCTTTCGCAAGGCAATTTCGCCAACAAACTATAAAAATTGTCGCCATCTTTTTTTCCGGGTTTTCCCCTTCCTTTGGAACCCTTAGTAATCCTTATTATCCTTTAGTATCCATAGTAATCCTTAAAAGCACAACATAAACATTTCGCAATTCTCATTTGAAAGTATAATGTCGGACGAATTCACCCGCGAAATTCGCTCGTCGTTTGAAAGAGCTGTTGTGGTCAGCCAACCTGATCTAAGCTATGCTGCAAAGGAAAAAGTGAGAGATATTATTTGTACATTGGTATTGCCATATCCCCTCATAAAGAAATGGTATGATATTGTACAGAATGTTGGTGGAATCGAAGAAAGCTCAAATCCGAAAAACCCAGATGAGAACAACGATGTTTCGAATTGCCAATGCAAACATAACAGAGTTACCTACGTTTGGCTTGTGGAAAAATGTATTGCTGGTGGCCTTTTCGCTTTCACAGATGATGAAGTTGTGAGGAATGAAATTGACATCAATTTATCCAAGATTGCTAGCAGTGTTTACCAATTGTACAAGAAGACGAAGGGGAGGGCAAGGAAAGATTTAGACGAGAGAGTTCGCAAATTCCATGTTTTTGAGGGCCAGACTATGTCTGTCATAAAACTACGAGAGGAGCTTAATAACGTGCATAATGAGCTTAATAATGTGAATGATGAACTAACAGAATTTCGAAAAAAGTATGAAAATTTGGAAAAAGAGAAAGAGAAACTCTACAATGAGATGGCCACCACTATTAAACAAAAGGACACAATGATTACCGAGTTGCAAAAGAACAACAGAGAACTGGAACAATATGCTCAAATTCTGGAAAATAGTATAGGAATATCAGCATACAAAGGAAAGTCAGTATCTGATGTGAAAAACAAAACAAGAACCCTAAAGTCGTTTTTGTCACGGGCACAAGTTGCATTGTGGTTCTCCAGTTCATTTGGCATTGAACTGGAGAGCCTTGCTGTTAAAGAAACTGTTTCTGGGGAGATTCATAATTTAAAATGTGAGCAAAGCATTCCTAGTGAGCCCTCTGACCCAAGCAATGAAGAGAGAAATAATGCATCCTTGCCAAAGTTTAATAATTTATCACCTGAGGACAAAACTAAAGTAGAGCAAATACTGTTTTTAGTGGACAAATTCTGTGTTGGTGATGTATTCTACACGAGTTATCCATGCTTGTTGAAGGATTACCAAGATCTTACCTAGTCAAACAATGTCGCAAAGAATTAAATAAAATGTGCCATATCGATCCACTCAAAGGAGAGTACAAAGGAGCCAAAGTTAGTTCAGTTGAAAATATGTTTAGCACACACATTCAAGATTTTGTTGAACAGAATCCAGAATTTAATGTGTCAGCAGACACAATCAAGATCAAAATCAGTGGTGATGGTGCAGTAATGACTAGAACTTCCAATTTCATTTTATTGTCCTTTTCTCTTCTTCAACAGGCGAAAATGTCATGTCTGCAAAAGGTAATAGAACAATTGCCGTAGTGGATGGAAAGAAAGTTATGAAACTATGGAGGAATCTTTTGGAGTTGTGTTTCAGGAAATAAATAAAATAATCTCTAATGGAAAAATCAAGGTTGATGGGCAAGATATAAAACTGAATTTTTCCTTGGAGGAGACTATAAATTTATTCTTTTGATGCTTGGCCTCAAAGGAGCAAATTCTGATTATGCGTGTGCGTGGTGCAAACTTCCAAAAATAGACCGCTGGAGGATGGATCAACATTACAGTTACTTTAACACGAACCCACTTTCCAGATCCTTAGAAGAAATTCAGGAATTGTGTGAGAAATCAACAAATAACTTTTGCTGTGCTAAAAGCCTCTGCTGAACATTGATTTGAACCACACAATAATCGATGAACTTCACCTTTTATTACGAGTTACTGATGTCCTTCTAGAAAACCTTGTAAACGAATGTGTAAATTGGGACAAGGAAGATGAAATGGACATCATGAAAGGAGATGAGCGTGGTGTTCATCTCTCAAATCTTGTTGAGGTAATTCGGTCTTGTGGTGTTTCCTTTAACGTATGGGAGAAGAGGGATGTAAACGGCAGAACTAGTGGACAATATGAGTGGACTAGCTTAATGGAGCATGACAAAAAAATTCTCCTTGCTGAACTCCCTGAAAAAATGGGTTTATTTTACATCCAGAGACAAGCATTTAGTGGCACAAATTTGGCGAGATTTTCAGGTCGTTTATCAGCAAATCAACAAATGGGAGCCAGAAGGTAGTGTAACTGAATATTGGATTAAGGCCAAGAATTGGATCAAACTTTTTTACAATTAAATGGCAAATTGGAAGGGTATGAAAGGAAACGGATAACTCCTTACATGCACATTATGGTTCAGCATGTCCCCAGATTTTTCGAGTTACATCACTCCATAAAACAATTTACAGGTCAAGGCGTGGAAAAAAACAATGATGTAGCTCGAAGTGTCGTTCTTCGCAAGTCAAATAAAAGAGACTCAACTGGGGATGTGTTGCGAATGGAGCAGCGGCAGTGGGAATTGCGCGGTCATGAAAGAAAGGCTCGGATATATAACAAAACAAACATGGGGTACTGGAATAATGAAATAAAAGAAAACCGGCAGAGATTGAAAAGGCAAACTTTGCGCACGGAGGCAAGTGATGACTGTAATGAACAACATTCTGTAGTACTGGAGCAAGAACTTCCACATTTTAGCACTGTCAATGCAATGGACTTTGAAAAAATGACAACTACTGTTTTAAGGGAACAATTAAAATTAAGAAGTGCACATGGATATAGCAAAAAAAGAAAGACAGAACTGATAGATCAGTTAAGACAAATTTGCCAACATGAAATGAGGTAATATGTACAGTACCCATTATCAATCACCATGCATCATATTTTTTTATCTGACCTTCTTACAGCCAGATGATCTGAAATGATTATATCATGTGACGTCATGACACAACTGAGTTATCATTTACTAGGAAGCATTTGTTAGCACATTTGCCCCTAAGTGTTTATAAGGGAAATTCAGTTTTCAATAAACAATTGATTGATAAATTAAAATCTTTTTGTATAAAAATAATAGAATTATTCAAAAGTTTCCAGGACAGAAGTTATAAGAGATGAAGGAAATGATAACTCAGTTTTTCTCGTAGCCCTAGTTTCTGATTGGCTAATTTAGATCACCTGAATGCTATTCATTACTAGCAAGACACAGTGATACATTACATAAAGATACCACAATTTCATAATGAAATAAGTTTGTACATTTAATTAAGCCTTTTCTAAGTGTCGCAGTTTACATGCGGAAAATGCATTTGAAACAATCAGGTCTTTTAGCTGATTATCCATTGTTTTGAATGCATTTGCCACATGTATAATGCAACGTTTAGAACAGGCCTTAGTTGTTGTTGGTTGTATAACAATGTAAATATTAAAATATTATCTTAGTCCTAATATTTAATGTAGAAGTACCACAGGCTCACGAATAAAGTCAAATGACAGTTTTTCCAGCAACATTGGACGACTTTCCTGAACGCTTCCCACTAACCACCGTAAAATTTCTTGGTGATTTTGTTAGAACAGTTCTGACCTTGATAGGATACTTAACTCTCACACCATCACCAATTTTATCACCAACTGTATCCCAATTACCATCAAATTTACATCTATCAAAATCAGCCTTGTCTAACAAAAGATATTTCCCATCTTTTGACTGCTTGCCCTTGCCATTAAATATGTAACGAAAGCAATCATGATCAAAGTCAATAGTAATGTTTTTCTTGCTTCTGCTTTTTAACTTCAAGAGAATACCAACATGTAATGTGTCGAGATTCTTTTGCAACCTTTCTGGCTGTATGTTTGGCTGGTCATAAGATCTGTAAATAAAGTAAACTTTATATATCCATAGACTCAAGAAAATTTATAGTACCGGTATGTATGGCATTTAAGCAAATTAAAGGGTAAAAGCACTGCTGCTTCATGTTTGGAAATATGAAGAATATTTTGCAGGAACAATTCTCTTCAGAGATCCTGTTTGGATCAATAGGAGTTTACTTCTCAGAAGTTTTCAAATAGACACGCAGAAATACAGAAACTAAAACTGGGGCCTATTGTTTAAAGCTGGGTTAGTTTAACCCCAGGTTAATCTAAAATTCAAAGCAGACTTTCTGACAACCTGTCTATAAATTTAGAAATAATTCTTCAAGGATCTTTTCAGGATAGATAGGAGTTCACCTCTCTGAAGTTTTGAAATAAACATACATGTAGAAATACACAAACTAGAACAGAGGGTTACATTTTCACCTGGGGTTAGTGCTAACCCACCTTTGAACAACTGGCCCCCACTGTTAAAATTTTAACCCAGGGTTAGTGGTAACCCACTTTTGAACAATCAGCCCCTGAACAATTACAAGAGGCAACAATAATTACAAAATCTCAGCAATAAACCATGGCTATTTGGCTAAATTTAATAAACATACTAGTACCTGATAAGGTCTTCTGTCAAATTTTCCTCATGTTCCCAGCTGTTTTCAAAGGCACTATAATTTTTCCACTTTACCAAATATTCGGTCTGTGAGAAGTATTGAGTAACAAAATTTTAGACTCAAACAGTCAAAGCCATTTTGGATTTATAAACTATAAACTTATTTAATTAACATTATTTACATTTTATACAGGCTGACAAATCCCCACAGTAGAAAATATGCGCCGAATGGAAACTCGACAACATAATTATAGCAAATACATTATCTGTTGGGTTTTAATGAACTTTGCTCGCCCAAAAAACACTAGTAGTGTAGATAGCAAAATATATTTAAAATGGGAACAGCTTTAGACCAACATACAGTATAAAACATTTGGTTCTTACCGAGTTCTTTTTCATTCGCTTTGAAACAAGTCTCTCTACGGGGTAAAATGACGTCGATACTTGATTTTTTCTTGTCCGCTTTCTTTCACTTGTTCCCCACAGTAAATCGACGGATGAAGCGTTGTGCAATTGAGTGTATACTCCTCTAATATCTCCATGGTCTCTTAACCCTTCCGCCATGTTTAAACATTAAGCTGCTAAGACGCATGCGTGTTACACATCTTACTCATTTGTGCGCCCGCAAGGCAAACTGCTGAACTGTATCAGATTTCTAGCCATGCACCAGCCAATCAGAAACGCTTAAATTGCGCAAATGAGTCAGGCGCCCGCAAAGATGAGTCATACTTCTTCTAAGCCAATCAAATGCCTAGAATCAGAAGTCAATGAGGCAAAATGATTAAAAAGGGGTATTCGCTAATATGACTCATTTGCAGAGAGCTCAAAAGTCAGTGACCAGCAACTGCATGAAGCTTAACTTTTAACTGGACTGTTAATTAATTGCATGACTAATTTCGCTGACTGAAGTTTAAATATTTCGACCTGGACTTGTGTAATTTTTGACTTAGTGGCATGACTCATCTGACAACCCCTAGATCTGCCCCTGATCAGTCTTCCTTTTTTGTGGGATGATGCAAAGAATTTTTCTGTTCTGGACAATTTGTTGTTGCGAATTATAATAAGGTAAGCAATGTCTGGATTATTCTAATTTGCATAAGCCAGGTATATGATTATGACTCATAAACTAGCTAAAAATGAAATAGATTGAGATACTGAAATTGAAAGCTTATGTCCTCAAGACTTCAAAATGTATCTTGGTAACTCCAATTTCCCGTTAACGCTGTGATTCACTCGATCATCAGTTGTCTGACACTTTACAAAAAAAATTATATTTATAAATAATACTTTAAAAGATATAATTATCCATATCTTTATAATCAAGAACAGCTATGACTCCCGGCCTTCATTGAGCCTAAAAGAGGAAGACAGTGGTTTCATTGGTGAAACTAAAATAGACATCAATGTGCGGGCACAGTGCAGTTACGTTCTTTTTTACATGAGGATTAAGGAATATAAAACAAATATCTGTCTGTTACCTGTCAATTTATTATAGTTTAGGTAATAATAATTTCACAATTTTGGTCACTAATAATGCTTAAAGTGGTTTACATACAATGTAAACTGTCTTACACATACACTTTCCCTCATATATAGTGTTTAGTTTCAATAGAAAATACCTAATGAATACAATGAATGCTAATGCTTTGGTTAGCTTTACTGTTGTTGACTTCATTTGACTTTATCATTGACTTAAGGGTTGATTCTACAACTGTGAAATGCGAAAATCTTGACGCGGTAACAGAATTATGCGAAAATTTTCTGTCCTCGGTGATTTCCATGGTCAAAAAAAAGGTGTGAAGTTTGAAAAAAATAAAAACAATATGGTTGCGAAAGAAAAAATATCGATGCTCTTGCTTATTCTTTATTGTAGACAAAAACGTTGTCAAAGTAAAAAATACAGAAAAAGATTTTTGTTCAGAAAGCTATTTCGTTAGTCCAAACTATTTTTTCTTATCTGTTCTTTTATAAACACGGCGATTTCTTAGCCAGAGTATTGGCATGAACTGGACTTCATTTATAAGTAATTCATTGAAATCATAGTAAGAAAACTGTTGTAATCATAATCATAAATTTAATCATAAAGACTATATACAAAATAGTCGGCGTTAGATCATATCGAACTAACGTACATGAAGTCATAAAATTTTCAATAACCCTAACCGTAATTAAGGTAAAGCCAGAGATACTATTACATAAGTATATGATCACTCCTATACTGGGTATGAGGGTAACAGACATTTACACTTTCGTGTACATTTATAAATGTATATATATAAATGTATCATCATTCATCGCCATTTTTATTTTATCATTTTTATGAACCAGCTCTAGAAAGACTTCATGTAAGACTTCTGTTATTATACTTCCTTTATTGGAAAATTTATGACGTCATGTACGTTAGTTCGATATGATCTAACGCCGACCATACAAAATGGCTTTATTCTACTCAAAACTACTGTACGATTATGCTGCAGTTCAAAATGGCAGACACGAAAATGACCAAAAGTCCCACAGGCTCAAGTGCCACAATGATCCATAATTATTATAACATAAAGTTCATATCATTCTGCCTCCCTAAGAGTTAGAACCTACTACAAAATATACTAATATAATACTATAATATAATAATAACTAAGATAATATAACTACTATAATACAATGCGAAAATCATGCTAATTAATAAAAGTTTCAAAGATTGTTCTATCGTCCATAGCGAGATGGTGATTTAGTTTGACGAGTCTAATGTCTAAGACCAAGCGCCTCGGCCACAGGAGGATGTTGATCATTGGAAGTTGGTGTTAATGATGTTTCACACATTGTTGCAGGCAATGCATCTCTTCTTTCACTACTAGGTGCATTTCTTTCCTCATTATGTGGTGCAGTTCTCTGGTTGTTTAGCGAAGGTGGGAGTAAGAGGACAAGGAGCCAAATCTGAAAATGAGATGGAAGATTCCCTTTCATTAGGGTACTCAATATGTGCATAGGTTGGATTTGCATCTAGTTAGTTCTAAAAAAACGCCTGAGAAGAACTGGTCCGGGTTGCTGCAACCAAGATGGTAGTGACGATCCAAGAGACGAACGCTGTTAGAAGTTGAATAATCCACACACAGTCTCTTTTTATGTCGGTTAGAGGGATCCTTGGTTAGAGGGATCCTTAGAAACAACAACTTGCGCCCTCCATGATGACATTGCTTGGCTCGATAATTCCTTGTGCAAGAAGTTTTGAAATCTCTTGGTCAATAAACTTTTGATCTTCTTTGCTAAAGCATCTAGATTTCGTTGCTATAGGCTTAGCATCAGGTAAGAGATTACCAAATAATAGTGGCTCTTCAATTGAGGCAACTGATAATGAACAAATAGGCGGATAATTGGGAATTATCAGATCTGGTTTATTGCCCCCAAGTTCAATTATTACTTGTTTGTGTTCTCTTTGGAAATCCTGGCTCAAAATAATATCACTGCTAAGGTTTTCTAGGCTTCTCAATCGAGTGGATGAGTAGACTAGGTGAATTGATCAATTATATCAGCGAGGCAGTGGCCAAGGACACAAGTCTTAATAGAAGTTAGAGCCATAGATATCTCCTGTTTTGATGGATTGATCTTAAGACCTAGTTTCTTTGCTGAAGCTTGACTAATGAAACTATCAGAGCTACCAGAGTCAATGAGTGCAAACAAAGCAATCCCACTAATGGAAACCTTTACAGAGGCTTGTGAAAGTCTTTCTGGACACGCATTTATTGTGTGCTGAGATTAGTGGATATTTTTCGCCTCATTTGGATGCTGTATTCATAAGTGTAAGTATTTCAAAGTCGTTCATTTTGTGCTTATAGAAAAAAGTTGTTGTGGCATTTGTATACAAACAGTTTATTACAAATATAGCAAATTATCAAGATTTTGTTAGGGTGTGTTGAAATTCTGTTGCGCGACACTTGATACTTAAATATTCGTACTCGATTCCACTCCAAGTTTTGAGTAATGAGTCAATTCGAGTGGTGATTTGACATGCATACTCACGAGTAACGAGTGCTAACGAGTACTTGTTTGACTCGCGAGTACTCAATACTCGCTAGTGGATGTACCCTTCCTCGCGAGCGGTACTGTAAATATCTATACTATATCTATTAAAAATCTATACTACAAAATGTAAAAATCTCAAAAATAGATATGCCTATATATACAATCGACTCTTTAAACCAGCTTAAAAGCTGAAAAAGAATCGCTCTAAAAGGATGCTATATTAAATCTACTCTTGTAATCTGTTTATTGCCATCGCGGATGATAAGACATGTGTTTAAAAACTGTTCGTATTCACATTGGGAATTATAAACTCAGGATGACTTCTCAAAGAGTGGGACTGGACCATTCGCATTGGAAGTAGGTTATGAAGTTTATGATCCGTACTGTTTTCGATGCTTTTAAACAGCCTCAGACAGGCTTCCTCTCGTCTAGCATGAAGAGTTTGTAGGTTGCTATACTGTAAACAATCTTGAAGATATTTGGGCAATGCATAGTGAAAGACCTCAGAACTATATTTAAGGATTGGTCTTATACAAGTGCAGCAGAAGAGCAGTATTTCTGGTATTGGGATTTTTGCTCGTTTAAGCTGGATGATAAAATATATCCTCTTGTTGGCTTTTTTGACGATATTACAGACATGCTGGTTCCACTTTAAATTGTTGCTAATTGTTAGGCCCTGGATTTTAGCGTGATAAGTTATTTCTAAGTTGCAACTGTTAATATGGATGTTTGGGAAGTCTAGTTCTTCCTTTCCAAAATAATGAATTCTCAATTCTTCACATTTGGTGCAATTGAGTTGGAAACAGTTCTCCATTGATCATTGTTGTATATAGTCCAGGGGGTGGAGTGGGTGTGTCTCTTAACTACTTCAGAGATCATTGTGTTGTCAATATATTTCCAGTAGTCGGTAGAGCATAGTTTAAGGTCATTAATTATTAAGATAAACAACCAAGGTCCCAGTTTAGTTTTTTGGGGAACTCCAGATGGGACCTCGCCCCACTCCGAGAAACAGTCACGTGACAATTTTACCCTTTGTTCTCTATTCATCAGAAAGTCAATAATCCATTTCTTTACTGAAAGTGGAATATAAAGTTGAAACACTTTTTGTGCAAGAATTCGGTGATCAATAAGATCAAATGCTTTTCGGTAATCAAGCAAACTACTCAAATTGCATCCCCTGTACCGTCCGTAGCCTTATTCCATTCATGAACCATGTTGATAAGAGCTAGAGTGGCTGAGGACTGAGGAATCCCTCCGAATTGCTGTGGATCAACAATGCTCAAGATAGCTGGCGCAATATAATTTTCAACAATGAAGTCTTTGGCAAATTTGGATAGGGTACAAGTTAATGATATTGGCCTAAGATGTTTGGTTATGTCAGTAAATGGCTTCTCTTTAGGAATGGAGGTGATATTTGCTCGCTTCCAGGCTACTGGCAGTTTTTGCTCGTTATATAAAGCATTTGATAAATTGGAAATGGGCAAAGACAAAATATTTGCATACTCTTTTAGAATCCAGTTTGCTATATCATCTGGCCCAGGGGCTTTGCCGCTGTTCAATGATTTTAATTTACTGTATGCTGATTCCAGCGTGGTCTTCCTCATGTCAGCATGTGAGATATTATGCGTGGTGTCTATTAATGTTTGTAAATCAAGGTCATTGAGAGGATTATATTCTTTCATTGGATCCAGAAAGCTATTATTAATCATATTTGCAATATCAGTTGGAGCCATCTGGTCAAGATTATGAATTTGCAACTGCGACACCAAATTGTCGATACTTGAAGATGACGTCGTTTCACAAATGCCTTTAACTTTTTTCCACCATTCTTTCAAGTTAGTCTGTTTAAGATGGCTGACTTTACAAGTGTAATAGTTGCTAAGACATCTCTTTCTCATTCTGTTTACCTTATTACGATAAAATTTAAAGGCTGTAGTATTGCCAGTTGCAAAAGCTTTTTGGCGTTTTTGGACCAAGCACTTTAAAATCCTTGTTTATGCAGGGTCGTAATGATAAAGTTTGATCACTTTTTCTGGCATGATAAGTTTTAGTGCAGTAGATATTACTTCAGTGAATACTTTTTTTTTCACATGTATCATGTACATCTAGAATACTCCAGTCAATTTTGCTCAAATATCTACCAAATTCCATCTTTCGAGAGTTTCTCATATCTCTTTTATAAATAAAACGATCTTTTGGGTGTGTGATCTTTCATGTGGATGAATAACAAAAGGTGGATAACTGTCAATAGAGCTTGCGCAGTAGAATTTGTGCAGATTAGTTATTACAAGATCGAGGATGGCACAGTACTCTGGGTTGGTACATTTACCAGCTTCTTAAACTTAAATTGGCGACAAAAGTACTTTAGATTGTTAAAGTCATCTGCCATGACAATTCCATATGCTGGTAACATTCCTTCCACTTTGCTAATTGATGTTGTTAGATACTGTAACATGTCTTTATCATTCGAACTTGGGGGATGGTAAATAGTTGCTATAACTAAACAATGAAAACCACGGGGGAGGCGCCTAGGCGTTGTATGAACCCACAGAACTTCAAAGTTATCATCCTCTGGGTCGGTTAAAGGATGGAATTTGATATTATTGACCATATAGAGACAAACACCTCTGTGCATGCTCTGAGTGCGATCTCGTCTTAGTACATTATAACTAGGAATTGTGATTTGATTATCCTGAATTGTGTTCCTCATCCACGTTTCAGTTAAAAAAATTAAACCTGGGCTTATTTGTGATGTGAGAAGTCAAATTTTGTCAATTTTGGGCACAAGGGATCTCACATTGGCGTAAATCATTCTTGGGACATTTTCATACTTTTTCATCTTTGGCGATTTAGGTAGTATCTTCGGTGAGGTGGGTATGTTGGAATTTCTATCAAATAACTCAGTTGTAGGTAAACTGGCCACGGTGTTGCAAGGGAAACTCGCGTGTTGTAACTTTGGTGAAATTATAATTGGTTTAATTAAATTCTTTTGATTGACAGATGAGGGAAAGAGGGTTGACATAACGTTTCAATTAAAAGTAAAATTATTACAGTTTAAAACCAACCCTTGCCAATGAGGGGGAGGAAAGCGATATTCTTTGATCGGTCGGGTTGTAATTTGAACAGGAATTGGCCAACTTGAGAATGATTCACTGGTTTCGTTATTCGATGGACCAGTTCCAAGTGATCCAACCACTCCTGCATTGGACGTTTGAGATTTGACAGAGATCTGCATCGAAACTGATTTTTCTGAAAAGTCAATAATCAGCTTATCCGATTATTAGGTGTTACTGAAGTGAAACGACCTCGAGAATGAGCAACTGCATTAGCTGTCTGTTTGTTGCGAGGTTGGCTAAAACTTACTGTTTGTCTATCATTAACACTGCTTCTACGATTCGGAGTACTCACTAAAGATTGACAAGGATTGTTTTTGGCAAATACATCTATATCAATTAGTGGTGATCGAGCAAAAGGCAGTGGTTGAATATTAGTCGCAGATCTAGTTGAACTTGGGGATTCGCCAACCTTAGAATTCGCATTGGTGATTAAAGTTTTGTTCGCATTAGACAAATCATCCTTAAATACTAAGCTATTGCTCAACGCTTGAGATGTATCTCCCCTAAAAACATCATTTCCACTTTGTGTATGAATATCGCCCACGTTTTCTGCCATTTTTCAACTTCCTGATTGAAAGAGATTATCATCATTTCCACCTTGTTCATGAATATCGCCCATGTTTTGCGCAGTTGTATTAGAGCCTTTAGAAATGTTGTCAAGGGAAACAATACGTCCTGCTAAATTAGTTGATTCACATGATACAAGATTTTCATTGTTAATTGTACTGTTAGCCAATTTGGTATTCAAATTTCGATTTCCTAATTGAAAGAGTTTATCCATGATGGACTGTAGTTTGCGTTCTATTTCCCGTCTTTTCTCGCTTTCTTGAGAAAGCTCCTCATTTAAGGCGTGTAATTTCGGATAACAAAACATCTTCAGAATTGGAAATGTTTTGCATATTAGCCAAAGACTGCAAAGCATCGACCTGTGATTGCAAAATTTCCAAACTCAATTTAACATCTTGCAGGCCGGCCAAATCCTGTTCACAAAAGCTCGAACAAACACAATCTCCAACCCCACTCTGAGACAGGCTACTATTTACTAATTTCTCTTGTGAACGTCCCGGGAGTTCAGCTCTAACACAATCATTAACCAGCACCATAGTGCGTAACACTGTAGGCCGTACACATGAACAATTCGGCAGGCATGTTCTAGCAGCAAGATTTAACGGCAAAGTTCTCGTGAAACAACACATTGTATGAGAACTTCAGCGTGGTGTTCTCTTCATTCATTAGCTGTCTTTAGTACAAATAACTCCATAGCATCCTGTTGGCAAATTAATATTGCAATAATTGTGCGATTTCTCTGAAGAGATTTGAGAATATTTCAAATATATCTTAATCAGTAAGTGAAAATGTTTGCTTTTGTTTTAAGTTTTTTTCTTTCAAAATCGTACTTTCGTGTGCCTTCGTAATCGTAATTTTTCTATTTATAGATCCATGAAATGATTCCTGAGTGCAAGACCAAAGCTGCCCTTAACCTTTTGTTGCATGACCCTTGAGAATTTAATTAATCTTTGAGAACTTTTGCTGAATCAATTATATTGAAAAAGGATATCCAAAAGTGGAAGCATCAGTATGAAATATTTAGAAGATTTTTGTTGGTAACAATAGTGATCAGCATGCAAACAAATTTGAGCAAGTTTAACTTTATTTGTTAAACAAAAATATACATCAGGTGTACTGCCTTTGATTGCTCTACAGTAGCAACTTTAAGTTGTATTGTTACAAGAAATTGTGAAGAAGCACAAAAATGTAACAAATCATGTAATTTGTTACCAAAGTTTGGGGCAAGGTTGTCAACATGGAACTAAAGTAACAATTGTTATGCTATTTTTTGTGACATTAGTCAACAGATATATGATAATCATAGTCCATAGGTTCATATTAGCATAGTCATATTAGCAATTTTTGAGTGAAAAGTAAAAAACGCTTACTGGGGAAAGATAGGAATAGCAGCCTTCTGCCTGAAATAATGGCTAAAAATAGTAACTAATAACTCTAATGCCTCAATCTTTAATGTCCCCAGGATGCATTTCATGGAGTTGAGAGGCTGGGGGCTTATTTATTTTGTGTGGATTTATTTAACTATGAAATGATTTGGCACACTGCCATACATACACAGAATGTGTTATTGTAAAGAAAACCATTACATGTTACAAAAGTACTTGTCTTTTATGTCAAGGAAGAACTTAGGGCTTGTCTACACTAGTACGTTTTCGTTTTCCTAGACCGAAAACGCATCGATCGATTCATGTTCACACTACCGTTTTCATAGCGTATTCGACTGTTCACACTAAAACGTTTGAATATGATGATCGGATCGTAGTCTTACGTAAAACGGTAATTTGCGCATGCTCGGCATTTGTTTAGCAACCAGGCCTGATTTTCCCGATGCTCTTTGCGAGTGTAATGTTATAAATTTTTGAGCTATTTTCAAAAGGAAACCTAGACACATGTGTTTTAAGAAATTGTCGATTATGGCTAGTTCTTCGCAGCAAAATAAACTTAAAAAGAATGCTAATAACAACAAGCAGGAGGCTTTCATATGGTAGAAGGCCCAGATAAAATGTATGTTTGTAAGACAGCTATTTGTCTTTGGTGCCATCATACAACGCAACATTTAACTGCAAACAAACAATTATGTTTGCTAGAAGCATGAGAAACTCCATATCGTGCTCGTCCGCCATGTTTGGTTGGAATTATGCTGCGGATAACTGACTTAAACTGACTTTTCGGTGAATACGCTGAGCGTATTCGAGCGTATTAGTGTGAACGGAAGGCCTAAACGCATCGAAATGTATGGACTTTCAAACGAAAACGCACTAGTGTAGACAGGGCCTTAATAACTTAAATAATATTCTGATGGGGGTGGGAGCCATATATTTAGGAGACAAGACTTGTGTTATGGTAAATCTTTACATATAATAAACAATTAGTTTCAGCACTGTGCCACTTTGTACTATGATGCAAATCGTTTTGCCATTATAAAGGTGGGTACAGTTGAAAAAAGTTTTACTTCTAACTGCAAGCAGAAAATAAAAGCATTTGAAACCCCATATCGCACGTTACACACCTCTAATTGCGTGTTAAAATATTAATCCCACATTTTACCCTATAAATACTTGCGTAAATGTTCGATTATATAGCATATAGATCTTTCTAATATTTCAATATCGTTTGGTTTCATTTTTGCAGTTGAACCTAATGAATCTTTGACTTTGTTAATTGTGAAGTTTTACTTTGAAAATATATCCGAAAATTACAAAATTTCCATTCATAAAGATGTTCTTGCGCCTACCACGAACACGCAATAAACACGCAACTAGACTCAGACCTCTCACTGTCACCTACCTCTCGTCCATCCCCTTTAGCAACAACCCCTAAATGATTTCCTCTAACAGTTCCAACATGAAGGAATCCATTTTCTGAGAGTTTTTCAATAAGGTCCAAAGAAGTAAAAAAATTATCAGCAAAGATATTATAATTAGCATGTTTTGGAAGCTTCTCACACAGTTTTAAGACTGTACTTGCACCTAAACCTAATTTCTTTTTTTCACTGGTGTCACTTTTTCCTTGGTATACATCAAAATCATGGAGCATTCCATCCACAGCAGTGACAGCACACCTGCACCATACCTTGAATCCCCACGGGTGAGGTTTTCCTCTGACATACTGACGAATTTGGCTGAACTTCCCTTTATATGGGATCATCAACTCATCAATAGATTGTCAGGGGAGTCACTTGAAGGCATTGCTTATGGAACAATTGAAGAAATAGGAAGATTTTCTAGAGGCGATCTTTTTTTCTTCTTCAGAAACTGAATCATTGTCAACAAAATGTATTGTTGCAAGAAGCATAAGAAATCTATTCCTAGAAGTAACATCAGCGACAGCTGGATAGCTGGTATTTTTCTCCCAATACATTCTCATAGAAGGCGTTTCAACCAGACCCATTCTGAAAAATATGCCAATGATTTGCCCTATTTCTTTGAATGAGGTTGCAACAGACTTCCCTCTCTTTTGCATGTTGTAAAGATTTGTTTGATCAACTATCTGCTCAAGCATTTCATTTGTGATGAAGCACTTGAAATAATGAAGTGATGTATCAATAATTTCAGTTGAATCAGTAGGTTCCGCAGGTTTGCCAGTAAATTGTTTGTTTGTTTTCACATGGCTTTTCCCTAACTATACAAGATGCAATTGGAATATTATCTATGTCATCATCATCACCTGACTCGTTTGAACTTGGTTCACTTGATGTATTTTCTATGTCTTGGAAATAATGCTGTTGATTCAAATTGCCATCACCATCAGGGCTATGCGAGTCATCATCATCTTCAAATTTATTAGCAACATCAGGCAAATCACTATTTATTTCATCGAATAAATCCACAACAGATAACAATTTATCCTGTTGACGACAAGACAACTGTAAAAAAAAAATCATGTGAAAAAAGCAGTAAATCATTTTACCAAAATTTTAAACCTGAATAATTATGTCACTGTGGTTTGTGCAAACATCGAAAATTTGTTTAGTCTGATTATTTGAATTAGTTTAAATGACGAAAATGAAACATTGAGTAATTTTGTATGCTGTTACGATAAAAAAAATTCAAATTTCAATAAGCAATGTTTTAAAAATACACTTACATTCACAACTTGTGACATTTTGCAACATTTGGATAATTTGAACCGCAAAAGCCCAAAGGGTCACAAGTGACCCCTGATATTTTTGACAATATTATTTCAAGACATTTTGATAACAAATCCACAAATTTTGCCCAAAGCTATTAACGAAGGTTTAAATATTTACTTCTGACGCTCAAACAGGTGACATGAAGCTTTTCTAGGTGACGATTCACATTTTCAAACTAGCAATTTACAAACACACATGAAATCAAAAAACCGCCATGTTTATCAATTCACAATATTTGCCTAATACAAAGCATAAACGCCTATGAGGCGCCAAATGTGACAAAATATGTTATAGTAGTGTGTTATGTATTATTTGAAATATACAGGTTACTCCTTGGTATATATGTATTAAAGATGCGTGATATATGTTACAAATTAAAACCTGCAACATGTATCACTATCTGTCATATACATCGTAATTACTGATATCGTGATATATATCACAAGAACATCGAAATACTTCATCTTATCCTGTGTATTACGTGCCAGCCAAATAACATTGCTGGGTACCGGGGGGGACATAATTTATTTTCAATGGTAGATACAAGGCTACAATATGAAGTATTGGCCTGTAAGAGCAAATTCGCGCCGTTTTCCCACTTGTGATGCAACCTCGTCTCCCGCCTTTGTGGTTTTCTTGTGTTGGGTTGCCTCGTGTTGCCGACTTGCCGTTTTCTTGCATGCTTTCGTAGCTTTTATAGTATCAGCGTATTACCTATACAATGGCTGATTTGCATAAAGATGAATGTAGAGATGTAGATTCGATTGTCCAGAATGTGGTTAACAATCCACAGTTTCGTTCGCTAATAACCGATGTGATTGAAAGCTCGAACCAGCAGCCGTCAACTACACAAGAACAAACAACAACAAATGGAGGACTGATAGCACCAAGCACCTTGTCAAGCTCGGTATCAATTTCCCCTACAAGTAATACTCAATCTCATCAGAATCGAAGTACAAGTCTAAGCAGTCGTAGCCAAACATCCTACGCTAGTCCTGTCGCGGAGTTCAATGAAATTTTTAGACGTGGGGCGTCAACCGGCTAACAACAGCTAGTCCTGTCGCGGAGTTCAATGCAATTTTTAGACGTGGGGCGTCAACCGGCCAACAACAGCAAGGTGGTGGAACAGTTGCAAGTTTTCTGCCTGGTTTAGGGAGCTACACCGCACGATCGTGATCAAGATCTCGTAACAATAATAACTCCCGAGGTCGCAGAAGTTCCAGTTCACTGTCGAAACCAGCTGCGAATGTGACATTTACAAGGGAGGTAGTTTTGTTGAGCAGCCCCACTGCCTCGTCAGTTGTAAAGGGGAAAAAAAAAAGCTGACCTCATGAGGAAAGGACAAGTCATAAACTCGTTTGATTTTTGCCGAAATTGGACAGAGGATGATGTGTATCGGCATCTTCGTGCAGCATTCCAAGACAAACTTCAAGCTATAAGGTATAATAACATGAATTGTTCTTCCATGAATTTTTCTCCAATAATCACCTATAAAATTATACTACAGTAAAACAATTATTGACCTAAGGCTTGGTGATGAATATTGTGAATAAAACCCTCAATTTCATCTTGTTTTTGTTTTTCACTTTAATATATAACTTCGCATTTACATATACTGAAGAACTAGAAAATTGAATATGATTATTTAAATATACATAAGTATAAATTTTATATTAAAATTAGTTTATCAAAGTTTTAAGATTGTAATTGGTGTTGGTAATGAACTTGTCGCTCCTAACCTGATGCCAGGTCAGAGTCTAGATGGTGAGAGAGTGGGAAAGCTGTTTACGCAAAGGACTGTCTGGCTTATACCCGAGGTATTAAAATAATATATTGAAATAGATCTAAATTTGTCATGTACCATCATCTGTGAGGTAGTATCTGTCTTGTTATTTAAAACACTATTCAATACCAAACTATTTCTAATTATTGCAGCGTCACTTGGAGTCTGAAGAAGCAGGTCAATCATCAGATGAAGGTAAAAATAACTTTTACACATTAATAATTTTTTTTAGAATTGTTATTGGCCATTTATTTTAATATGGTCTGAAAAACTGATAGCACATTTGGACTGAAGATTTGATATAAATTACTTTATTAACCAATAGCTTCACTTATAATTTAATAACCAAGAGGTTTATGGTGCTGGCAATGTGTATACATGTATTTTAAGGTTGCCTATCAAAAGAATGATTTTGTTTATTGTTTAGATGAAGCAGGAACAAGTGCAATTATGATCAACACCCAACGTCATGTGAACAATGTAAGTACATGAACTTGTGTATGGATTATTGAAAAATTGGAGTCAATACAGGTTGTGGATTGTGAAAGGCACTGTCATTGGCACTGTTATTGCTTTTTTCTTTTAAAAATACAAAAGAGAGCAAACCTGTGTCTTCTAATAACCACAGTAAAAGACTAGGAGCATCATCCTGACTATGAGGTTGTGCAATTATGCATTACTAGAAACTTTTCAAATGAATTTCAAATTATTGAATACTATGTTAATGGCAAATGGTGATATTATAACAGAGAACATTTGGAGATATACTATCAAAGTATAGCATTTAGCACTTGCAGATAAATATACAGTATTGGCAGGTTACAGCACTTAAGGAATTGATTTGTTTTGATATGCTTTAATGAGCAAGGATGTAAGATCTTTTAAAACATGCTACCTGTAGATTTGCGCTTGTGGCAATGTGACAGACTAATATTTACTGTTTTTTTTTTTTTTAATTTGTCCTAGGCTTTAAGGTTGCATGCAAATGATGAGGAAGGACAGTCAGCAGAGAGTGAAAAGCCTAGATTCCAGAGTATTTTTTCACATACACCAGATAGCCCTGGAATCAATCAGATAGCTTTGAATGAAACCTCTGACTGGAAAAAGCAAGAGCTGAAAAATATATTTCTTGATGAAAGTAGCAAACGGATTGAACATGCCCTCCTAGAGGAAAATTTGACAAGTGCTATCAATTATCTTTTGGATAACCAAGATAATGATGACATAGGTAATTACATAGGGAAATAATGGCTGACAGTGATCATAAAATTGTGTAGAAAAGCATTTCTACTCACACATTAAAATAAGGTAAAATACAAGGTAAAATACAAATAATTACAGATTGTGCACAAAGAAAAACAAATACTGTCAAGGTCTGTGCACAATTTAGTCAGATCCAATTCACTTCTGATGCATGTTTATATAAGAGCTGTAAATCACCTAAAGGCAATGCAGTAATGCTTTATCAATGACAGACTACATTCCATCATGAAGTGAATTGGATCATGTAAACTGACGTTACCACAATGGTTGTGAACAGTGTATTTCAGCACTGCATTAACAGGCAACCTGCTTCTACTGATGAGTGTAATGCTTGTGGATTTCACTCATGGAAGAGTACAGTAAAATGTTTAACTACTTAACATAGAATTGTAGGAGTACTTCCAGTTAATAGGTTTCTTCAATGTGATTTTTAAATTTCAGTTCTGTATTTTTACATTATAGACAGTGTTGAAAGTGATGAATGGACAATGCCATCTCCCACACAAAAATAAGGAAGCTGAACCCCCTGGATGCTTTACATACATTCATCCATAGTGTAAATGTGAGCCATGCACCTGAGATGGACCTTGTCATAGCAAGAGAACGCAGCATGATTGAGCAGATCATGAAGAAGTACAAGAATCCATCTTTCAAAATTCAAAATCCCCTGAATGTGCAGTTTGTAAGCTCAGGCATGTTTGAACCTGGAGTTGATGCTGGTGGACCGAGGAGAGAGTTCTTTTGCATATTAATGGATGAACTGGTTCGAGGGGATTTCAACGGTATTAGAATTTTTGAAGATGAACCTGGTCATTTGCTTCCAGTTAATAACTACGAATTGGTGTCAACTCATTTCTTTGAAATGGTTGGCAAGATGGTCCTCCATTCCCTCCTTAATAAATGCAGAGGTTTGGAGGGAGTTTTACCGGCAGTTTCAAACTACATTGTCAGTGGTAACCGGGATAGTGTGCTAGAACACTTCACACTTCAGGACATTCCAGATCCTTGCTTGCGCCAAAATCTAGACGAGGTAGGTGGTTCAATAAAAGGCATTTAACCCTTCCTGTTTCTCATACACCTCAATTATTGGCGACAATGATTGCTCACAACTGTGGATGCATGAATTTTTTCTCTAATGATTGGCAACATATGAGTGTCAGGTGATAAACACTAATTTATATACAGGTGTTCAGGGTAATTTTAACAATTACTTAACAGTCATTTTATAATACCTTGTCTTATTCATGTTGTACTGTCCAGATAGCGAACTCCAAAAATTCATGAATTCTGATGAATACAGCAATATATCTGAGGCATTATTAGCAGGTGGTTTTCCACATCTTGAAGTTCGTCCTGATTCAAGGTTGCTAGAATGTGTCTTGATATCTGAAGTTATCACCAAACGTATTCCAGTTCTTGATGACCTTCGTTGTGGCTTGAAGTCAGAAAACGATATTGTGTCAACTATACTCAATGTCGCCATTTTACACCAAGAAGTGCAAAAGTTAATCTTCCCAGAAGCAGATGGTTCCATTGATTTGGAGGATATGCAGCACCTCCTCAAATATGATGTAGCTGACGATGATGATAAAGTGCATTCCAAAATGCTCATGAAAAGATATTTAAAGTGTGTTTAGATCCCCTGATAAAACACTCAAACTCGTTGTTTACATATAACTTGAAAACTTATATGTACAGTATAAGATGCAATGGAAGTCTTATTGTCAATAATTATGTGAAATTGTGATTGTGTCTATAGCAGGCATCTATTTACATGCAATTAAATTTCATTAGAGGAGGAAACACTAAAGGATCTTGTGCAGTTTTGGACCGGCTGGCCTTTGCTACCAATGTTGAAAGATGAGATGAAAGTTGGATTTTTACCAAATGACTCGCACAATGATTTAGCAATGGCAGACACATGCTTTAATAAACTCTCCATTCCCACTGTGCACAAAGAGTACAAGGAGTTTGTGAAGAAAATGGATATTTCCATTGCTAATAGAAAAGTTGCATTTGGCAAATTTTAATAAGCAAATTCATACTCACATTTAAAGTTAAGAAATTGTTACTTGGTTAACTGTTTGTTTGTTATTTAGTTAAAATTCTTTTATGCAATGACAACTAAGAGGCAATACTTTCTTTACAATCATAGTTTATTTGCATGTCTTACACTATAGTTCATTTTGTCATTGATTTCATATTTTGTGTTATTGTATATATACCATTATTCCTGTGTTAGATACAAAATTTTAGGATATCTTGAATAAAATGGAATGTTAAGAATTGTAGTTTCTTAAAATTGAACTATTAATTATTTACAAACTCACTTATAAAATTCAAAGTTTCTAAATATAGGTTACAGCCATGGTTTCCATCATTAGCTAGAGGATTTATATATATATATGTTTGTTGCCACTGTTCATGTGTAAGGTTTGTCTGAAATTCTGGAATTTGTATATCATTGTCGGTGCTGGTGTCTGGAACAGATCCATCCTCATCAATCCCAAAGTTGTGCCAGTTTATATTACCCTGAGTAATATTTTCAATTGCACTATATTGTGAGTTGAGAAGAGAGGTTACACCTGAATGCCATATTGAGAGAGGAGTGCGGTTTCCTTCTGTACTTAGTGGGTGATTGTTCCAGTCCTCTACAAATTCATTGAGTGCCCTGTTAATTCTTGGTATATATATATAGTGTAGTGCAAGCAAATTGCATTCATTGAGGGCATCTAAAGCACCCACATTTTCCAAATGGGAAAACAATCTCATATAGTAGGCAACAACTACTCTTCTAAGGTCAGCCCAGAGTCGTTCAATTCGTTGGTTGTGAACACTTCTCCCGGTTATCATGTTGCCCCTGTTTGGTCCTCGCTGAGGATGATGTAACATGAACCTGCCAACATCAAAATTTTCCATACCAAAATCGGAACGAACCCGTGATGGAAGGCCAAATCTCTGAACTGCGTCTTGAAATAATTCAAGGACAGTAGCTGCATAATTGTTAAACCTCATTTTCTATGAGTACTAAAATACAATCTAGATACTTCATTAAATACAGAGCATCTTTGTAAAGTTATCACACCATACACCCTTTGGAAAAATTGTTAGGCCAATTTCTTAAGCCAGAATATGGTTTGCTGTGGGGTTACAATGTTAAATGTATCTCACGTTTACAAAGTTGTTAAAATAAACTCACCACAATGCATTGGGACATGGGACACTGTAAACTCGACGTAGAATAGCTACACTTCGCCTCATGGCACGACTTAATGGATCCACAATGCTTATTGCATTTCGCACTCTCCATCGCTGAATCAGAATATTCCGTTGTCTTAAGGCACCCAACACAAACGTTTCACCAGCGTTAGGTAAAATTTCCAAAACTTCTCTAACTATATTACACAAATCAGTTTGCGAAATTTCAGTGTATATGTTACGTGGCCCACTTGTATTGCTAACAGGTAAGCTGTACTCGTGACGACGTCGCAAGAGAGTTTGGTAGCTTACTCCAACTTCGGCTGCAACTTGGACCCAACTTTCGTGTATTCTATGTAAGTGGAAGATTGTATCGTTTTCTTCCTCTAAGAGACTCTTCTAATTGGCAAGTGAAATTTAGTTGGTGGGAAGTGTCATTTCTTAACAAAAGTTCATCGTAACTGTTGCACATTGTTTGTAATTCACCCACCAAAAAGCATAGGTCATCTTGAAGCTGTTGGTCGGCTGCACCGCCTTGACGCTCTGAAGAACGCTGTTGAAGTATATTTACCACAAATAGGCTGTCCTCTAGGCGTCGCTGAATGAATTCGATGACATTAATATTATTACAAAATAATTGACGACGAGCTTCACCAATTTGACTTGGAATATTTCTCAAAAATGTCTCGATATTGTCTTCTGGCGCTGCCGCCATTTTGGGAAACTAGCGATACTTCATGTCAGTGTTGTTGCCTTGTATCATTTAGTTCAATGTTCAATGCCTTCCCCCCCCCCGTACCCAGCAATGTTATCTGGCTGGCACCTAATACACAGGATAAGATGAAGTATTTCGATGTTCTTGTGATATATATCACGATGTTTCGACTTCTACGATATATCACGAGTTTATTCCTAATATATATCACGAGTGGCGTAACATATATTACACGGTGTGATATATATCAGTAATTACGATGTATATGACAGATAGTGATACATGTTGCAGGTTTTAATTTGTAACATATATCACGCATCTTTAATACATATATACCAAGGAGTAACCTGTATATTTCAAATAATACATAACACACTACTATAACATATTTTGTCACATTTGGCGCCTCATAAACGCCAATATCCTAATATATTCAGGTCACATATGGGACTATGGGCCTACAGTGTCATTTTTCACTTAAAGTCTAAAAGCAAGCCTATTATATCGTATTTTTTTATGAGAGTCATATATGAACCCATGGGTCTTCCAGGCAGCTGATTATTAAGATTTCAATCTTTCGGCAATCAATCACTAGCTATTCTGTGACAATTATATAACATTTCTATACAATTATTTCTACTTTAATGTGTTATGATAATATATAATATATATGCACTACAGCAAAAACAAAATTTAATTGCCTAAAATATACAAAGAGCCTCTTGAAATGTGCAAACAACCTCTTGAAACATCTATCTAAGGGCTTGGTTAAGGTTACAGCAGCTTCCTGAACAGCAGCTTTCTGAGGTATAGCTAAGAAAGTATATTCCTAATCCGTATTGGCAAGCATTTAAAGTTTGTTTGTATTTGGTCAGGCAAACATTTACATCTGTACCTATTATAATTAGTATGTTTGGATAGGATTGATGTTAGGATTAAGGAAAAACTTTATAGAATTTATGTAACAAGCAGGTTTTTCATCAGGCAAGTATCAAGCAGGTAGACATTAATTTAACCTCATTAAATGCAGCATCATATAATAACCTGTGCACTTTCATTGATTGTGTTCCATTACAATTGAATAGGGTGTAATTTCAGTTTGGATCCGAATTAAATGTGGCATGCAACAATCGGAAAATAATTGCATGTAATGCGCTTCTTTCTTTATGAAGGGATATAAACCATACCTTATATAAAGGTATAACTCAAGCTATTTTCACTTGATCTGGTACAATACCACATTAAAAAGAAAGATTAACATTATATGTTAATGGGCGAGATATAAAACCTATACATTGTTTAACCAAACCCATACAAATCTTATCATAACCTGGGGCTTTACGCGATTGAAAACTTTTAGATACATCTATAATTTCTTGTTTAGTTGTTGGTGTCAAGAAAATTGTATCAGGCATATCAAACTTTTTGCCATGATTTTGAACATTTGCTACTAAGTAGTGCCAAGCCCCTGCCGACGCAAAAATTGCGTAATTGTTGCATAATCAGGTATGAAAAGCAAACATGGCGGACAGACCAAGGCGCGATTCGCGTCCGCCAAAGCGTTTAATATATGAATCTGACGTTTCCTGGAGTGCTGAAGTAGTAAAAAAGGTTAAAAAGGATAAAAATTTGTATGAGGTAGAAGTAACCGAAGTCGATAAGGCAGGGAATTTGGTGCAAATTCACTATAAAGGCTACAGTGAAAAGTATGAGGAGTGGAGGCTATTCGATGTTGAGCATGAATCGTATTTCCCTTTTGTGCAACAAGAGAGAATGCCAATACCTGACACAGACTCCCTCGAGCAAAGGGCGGAATTATTTAAACATAAACTGTATACAGAAGTTAAAAGGAAGCTTTATTCCGGTAGACATAGATACGTAAATGTTCAAATCGAAGTTGATGTGGATCGTGATGTTTTTATACACGTGCTTGGCAATTTGATGCAAGGGGTTAAAGAGAGGGGAAGGATTGTATACCACTTACAATCAAACAGGCTACTTGAAACGGTTATTGGGCAGAAATGGGATGAAAGAATATTCAATACAAATGGTGATTTTGCTTATGTGATTGAAAAGACTATAACATTTTGGCTTAACAAGAAATTTCCAGTTGTTGAATTCAAAATATTAGGAAATGGGAAATACATTCAATCTGAGATTGAGGATACCCACCAAGCAATTTTTACATTTGTTCGAGGAGATGGGAACCGGCAACAGTACAATCAAAGACATAGCA
This sequence comes from Dendronephthya gigantea, assembly GCF_004324835.1. Classification (NCBI taxonomy): domain Eukaryota; kingdom Metazoa; phylum Cnidaria; class Anthozoa; order Malacalcyonacea; family Nephtheidae; genus Dendronephthya; species Dendronephthya gigantea. The sequence goes on from NW_021163126.1 coordinate 394,827, forward strand.
AATAAATTTACTCTTGATGATGTAACAAGTGCAACCAAGTGGGAATGCGCACTTGGACATCCAGCAAAAGTAGGTGCCTTCAGAAACTGCATCCGATGATTTTCCGACTGCCCGAAGTTTAATCGCGATCTGTCGCATGGAACGCGAAGCCACGCGTGATCAATTTTGCACCATAATGAATTACATTAGGAATTTTTCGCGGCAAATTAGTGCGCGAAAATGCAAATATTTTAAACATGGAAAATATTGATATTTCTTCAGCAACCTCCTTGTTTAAAATAAAATTGTCTGAGCGCTCTGGACTAGTGCAAACTGTTGAGGAAGCAGAAAACCTCCTACGGGAATACGAGTTAGCTAGCACGACAAATTTTTGTTGTAATAAGGCAAAGAAGGGATTCGGCAACACTGGTATGTATATTATCAAATGTATATTATTTACAATAGTGTTATCCACGTACGTGGAATACAAATTTACCTATTTCTGATATGCATGACGTATTTGGCACGAAACTGACGGGAAGTTTGAGTGAAAAATATAATTATTTTAATAATTCTCCCGAAAAAAACCCGAGCTGTTTAATAATATTATACTATATATAATAAAATATAATTACATGAACCTTTGTCAGAGACGCACATCGCCCGTTGTAACAAGATTTGAAGATTTTAACCAACAAGATTTTAAAGCATGTATGGCAAATAAATAAATTATATTTATATCCATTTCATCAAAATAAGGATGGCTTTGCTCAAATATTCAATGTTTTAGGACATTTCTACTTCAAATTAAACAATCGCCATTGAGCTGCCTATGTGACTTCACCCTTGTCCCTTGTACAAGTGAGCCGCATCTGCCTCTAATGCTTCGCGGCTCCACGACCCCTATCTACAATGGACACAGTCATATGAATATATAAATTCCGAAAATTAATTATATAGTTTTTTAATAGTGTAATGATACCAAATTTTATATTTTAACTTTGATAAAATAGACCTCACACGAGACAGTCACAAGGTCTGGTGGGAAGATGGTCAACTTCCATTTGATCATACACCATTTGTTCAAGTGAATCATAGGGTATACGATTGTCGTCATGGAGTGGACAGACACTTGAGCCAAAAGAAAAAAAACAAGACGGTAAATACATACATTTATTATACACACATATTACACAATGTACATACACTTACACGCTGCAAATAAAATTCACTTTGTCTATTTTATCTCGAACTATAGTGAACCAGTTTTTCTAGTCATTTATTTTGTTTTTTCGTGGTAACATTTCTGTGTAAGACACCTTTCAATGAAACTTGTGGGTAAATATATTTCTTGCAGTTAAATTCTAGCGACCACGTGTTTACCAAACACCGAAATATGGTTCAAGGAACAAGGAAACTGGATTGTCCAGCGCAGGTTCACATGCGAGAATACTTTAAATTTCCAGATTTTAAGGTAAGTATCAAACATACTGTACATATATATGAAATATCAGATATCCAAGATACAAAGATAAGGGATTATTCTTAACACATTCCATGGCTTGGACGGCCTTCAACCTCTCGGAGCAATTATATGGAATGTAATACAACCCACCCCCACCCTCCATGTCGTAATCCTTCAATCACTGGACCTATATTAAGAGAGCCGCTTATCAAAATTTTTACGCCTTTTAGGTCACGTAGAAAACAATAAAGCGACAAAAAACGATGTCAAAAAAACTAAGAGATTATGTGAAAGAAGGTGGCAGTGGAGAACATTGGATCCATATCCAGTAACCTTGTCTTTCTGAATCTTAATTTAAAAATCTTTAAATTTATGTACAATACAAGCTTATAGTGTGTTTCGTACTGTTTTATAATAGGCTGGTGGTCTTCATCAAGGAATCGATAAGACGCTTGTCACCAAGATCCAAGAATTGGTCATTGCTGTGGCTCGCTCGGTTAAGGAAGTGAGGAGGCATTGAGCAAACGACGATACGCAGCCATATTTACAAGGCAGTCGTCAAAGGAAAAATTTTCAAAATTCGATCAAGAAAATCTTCAAAAGAAGATCGAGTGCTGGAAATTGAAATGCCCTGATGAGATGTTTTTCTTCCGTCCGCTTGTCAAATATTCAGATGAGTCATCTTCCGTCGAAGAAAATAGCGAGGATAATGACAACGATGAAAATGACGATGATGATGACAACGCAGTCTTACCAAATTCAAAAAACGGACTGTTATTCGTCCATCAAACCGAGAATCAGAGGCGCCTTCTCCAGAGGTATGCCAATGAACTTACTCTTCTGGATGCCACATACAAAACGACAAAATACAGTCTCGCTCTATTTTTCCTTGTGGCAAAGACCAATGTAAACTATCAAGTTGTGGGTTCTTTTGTCTTGCAAAGTGAAACATCGTACGCTATCACAGAAGCTTTCGAGGTTATCAAGGGTGGGAACAAAGGATGGAATCCAGCATACTTCATGGTAGACTACTCCGAAGAAAAAATGTCTGCAATCAAGAGAATATTTCCAGGTAAGTTATAAACCTATGAAAAAACCAATATTTGGAATCCATTCTCTCTGTGGTGAAAAATTCTTTGTGGGAGCTGGCAGTCATCCACTAAAATCCTATAGAAAAATACAAAATGTATGTGGTATTTCTGGACTGGCAGCACACGAAATTGTACAACCAATAATAGACAACAAAACTTTTATATGTACTTTACAGTAGTTCTACTAGCATGTGGCAGTGCACGAGAAACAATAATTGAGCAAAAAAGTAGTTATTGCTAGACAATGTAGACATTTGGGATAATACTACAATATTTGTTAAACAGAGAGTCAGATATACATCTGCGATTTCCATCGGGAGCAGGCGTGGGAACGATGGCTAGCTAAAACTAGCAATGGGCTAGTCTCATCAAAGAATGTGATGCTCGCAAAACTACGGGCCATTGCCAGAGCGAGGACGGAGAGGGATTATAATGAAAAAGTTGCAATTCTGAAGACATCTGAAGAATGGAAAGCTGCACAACTGGATTGGTAATACATGGTTGCCTGAACACAAGGTAAGGGATTTCATGATTCTCCTAATTCGGCATGCAGCATGATAGGGGTAAGATAATGGCAGTTTGACGGCTGATTTTAGGATTTCTTTGAATATTGACAAACATTTTTTCTCACTGTATAAACGCACCTTAAAGAAACTCGTAGAAGCGAACGTAAATTCTTGTCACTCTTTCTTGCAATAGCAGCGAAGTCGATTTAAGCTACACTAAAATGTAAAATACTCTTATTAGAATTTTCGTCATTACTGCAATTTATAGAAATGGGTATGGGCCTACCAAAAAGATCGACTGCTGACTATCATTAACACCAACAACGGTGTGGAAAGGCAGAACAAAGCATTCAAGTACGAATATTTGGATGGCTACAAGCATTCGACATTAAGCGTGATGCTTACAGTGCTAATTGAAGACTTTCTGCCAGATCAATATTTGAAGTGAGTCAATGAAAAACTTGCATATCTTGTCATCTTGTATTTCCATTCACGTGAGTAGTTCTGTATCCAAGATCGTCTACTGCTTTTAGCACAAAGTGTAGTAAAAAGTATGTTAAAGAGATTTTCCCTTTCGCTCATAATGTGGGAGAGTTTTCAATATAGCACAAGGTCCAAAATTGTGCTGCCTTTGACGATGCATGTATTAAGAATTTTTAAAATTTTCTTCCTTTTTACACAGATACGTTGAATTAAATACCAAATTACAAAGCAACTACCGTCAATATACTTCTGATGTTCCCTCATATCTACATGAAAGACCACACCCTATGATTAAGCATTGCATGGAAAGGCTTGCTTCTTCAGAAGATACCATGCCAGCCCACATTAATGTTGTTGACGACGTTCACGGAAAATTTGAAGTTCGCAGTCAAGATGACTCAAGCAAGTTTTATACATTGTCATTCGGAAGCGACTCTGATGATTCTCCGAGCTGTGATTGTTATGACTGGGAAAGACACAGACTGCCATGCAAACACTTCTTCGCGATATTCAGAAACTATCCTTTGTGGTCATTCGAGAAACTACCAAAGTCGTATACGGAATCCCAATTCCTGACGGTTGATCGAGTAGGTTTCAAACCCATAATTGAATCATCGCGAAATGAAGAAAATAGCCAATTGAATCCAGAGGATCCTTTACAACCCAACGAAGCCCTTGAGAATGAAAACCAAGCAACAAAAAATGAAAAGGACGTCACACCCACTCTTGTAGATGAGCTCAAACGAAAGCCATCTTCGCACAGAACAGAAGCAGCAAGATGCCGGGAAAAGTTAGGTCAAATAAAAAATCTAACGTTCGTTGCAGAAGGATGGGAAAATGCCAATGTTTTGAATCAAGTAAAAGTCAAATTGGATGAATGCTATAAACTATTGACAGATGCTAGTCCCAAAGAGAACGGCCTAGTGCTAGAAGCGCCAGAGAAGAAAACCACTGCATGTACCTCCAAAGCTAATGGTAAAAGCCATTCAACTAATCCTTTCAAACCTATTCCACAACCATTAAAGAAAAATCCTTGGTCAGGTCGAAGTGGTGAAAAAGCAGCGACCTTAAAACGTTGCTATGTTTCAAGTTTGATGGAAATTGAAGGGAAAAAAGCAAAGATTGGACGAACTGATTCAAATATGATTCAAACTGATGTGAAGAAAGAAATAATCCATACCTATTCTGAACCTGTGGATGAAGAATCAGACATAGAATTGAAAAAAGTAGTTTACGGCCCGACGGCAAAACATGGACAATTTAAAATGAGTGATGTTGACAGAAATACAATTATAACAAGAAAAGAGCTCACAGATCACATTATTGGGGCTGCTCACAATGTTTTGCATAAGCAATTTCCTGATGCCTGTGGTTTACAAAACACAACACTTGGCCCTGTTAACAATTTTTCCATACATCAAGGAACTTTCTTTCAAATTCTGCACACAGGTACTCACCACTGGGTTTTGGTATCAAATACCGGTTGTAAACCTGCTTCAATCAACCTCTATAACAGTTTGTACAATGGGAAAATCAGCTCATCAACGAAAAAGCAAATTGCTGGCCTACTCTTTGAATCATCACCGTCAATAACAATCAACATACCACGTGTACAGTATCAACCCAATTATGTCGATTGTGGGGTGTTTGCCATTGCATTTCTTGTGTTGTTACTCTTCAACCAAGATCCAGCAAGTTTGACATACAGTGAAGGTTCCACTGACACTCCCCCCAGCCAAAAGTTTCTCATCAATTTTTGGCAATTACAGAATTCCAAGGTCCAAAAATCATTCCAGGGCTAACCCCTATTCCACTGGCAAGCTGAGGCTTTTGCTTACAGTCATAAATTCTGACTGAGGCCTTGTTTAAAACACTGATTCAAAAGAAGGGAAATTCCCACCTTGTATATTGTCCTAACATATAGGATCATAAGAAGGTCAGCATGCTTTCTAGGGCTCCAACTTGAGTTTGGAACAACTACTTTTCTCATTCGTCATCACCTTCCCCATAAATAACTATCACTCTGTTGGATTTAAAATTGCACAGTAGGGAGGGGATTGAGTAAATTTCATGAAAGCAAGTAGACATTGGTATGTTAAATTAATTGAAAGGCATTAAAACATTCAAACATTTTAAACATTCACTAGATGAGATCAGTGGCAGTACTTCACTAATGCATACACTGTAAAGTAAAATTATCTGCCAGAGAAAAATATGCATGCTACCATGAAATGAATATTATACAGTAGCATTTCAAATATCTATAGGCATCCTTAAATAATATAGCATCAAATGTGGTTAGTCTAAGATACAAACTCCCTGACGAAGGCCTTCAGGTCGAAACGTCGAAAAGTGTTTTGTCTATTTTACGCAGTTGTTATACCACATTTCACATTTGATGCTAAGTTGTTTGAAGGGGCTGCCATGCTGCTCCCTGGTTATATTGGAACTTATCTATATTCTTGAATAATAATTTTAGGATTACTGGTTTAAATTTACAAATACAAAAATATTTCTGCATGAAAATGAACTGTGGTGTATCACATAACTATGTCTATTCTGTATTATATTAAAGGTGTAAATACAGTATATATGCATGTACAATAGATCAATTTAGCCACATTATGTCACTTTGATATTGAAATTTAATACTTACTTTAAAGTTCTGCTAAATCACGGCCACACGACGGCAGGAATAACAAAAACTGGCAATTTATATTATATTCTTTAGAAAATACAAACCAAAATATTTTGAATATTTCGTTCCGTGAATTATTATTTCTGCTTCTTCGATGATCACGCAAGACTCACGCAACAACACGCAAGATGTAACTTCAGCAATCGGAAGTTATCTTCGGACGCAGTTTCCGAAGGCGCCTGCTTTTGCTGGATGCCCGAGTGCGCATTCCAACCAAGTGAACCTATTGGAAAGTGCTTAATAAAAGTATAAGTGGCATAGCTGGCCATTACAACAGTACTGGCCATGTAATGTGAAATTTTCTATATTGACATACCAAGACAATAAATTTCTATTGAAAGCTTAAAGCATGAGTTTCAACCATCATGCAGTGTGCTGCTATCTTCACAGTTGACATAATATAATATCACTATTTTCTTATTCATGAAACTATAAACATGGCAGCACAAAGCATGATGTTTTAGACTTATTCTTCTTTAGCTAAGGTCAATAATTTACCACATTATTGAAATTAGCACATCATGAACATTGCTATTGCTAGCTATGCCACTGTTAAGATTAATCCATATACTATTAACAGTGCTTATTATTCCACAATTGTGCATTTTTTTCTATATTTAGCACCAATTTTTGTTAAATGGGAGCAGCATGTTCCATGATTACAGCTATTACATTTTGCCGTACAGGTCTTAATTGTATGTCCAATATTGTTACAATTTGAACAAGTGTAATCTCGTTTTGCTCGAGCACATCCAGCAGCCTCTAAATGCTGTACCCGTTTTCTTTTAAAAAATAATTGCTTAATAGCTGAAATACCTTGGTGATTTGTTGATCTAAAAAAGTTTTTTGAGGTAATATCATTGTATTTCTCCATTCCTTGTTGCGTAAATTGTTCAATGTTTCCATAAAGCGAAAGGAATTCTGAAACATGTTGGATGAAGGCATGCATATATGGGGTGAAATCTTTTGTTTGATAAATGCTCAGAAATTTGTTCATCCACATTTTGACTTTTGAATTGAATTCCACTGCCTGATCAATTTCCACATCCTGTTTCAAATCCTCTGTGAGAGTAGTAAAATCATTCCAAATTTGTTGTATTTCTTCAGAATGTGGACAATTTGGTAAAAGAGATGCAATTTTGATATTCTTAAAACGTTTTTGTTTTTCTGGCCCTGTTAAATCCCTGTATTCCAGCTGTTTCGATTCTTTGCCTACATAAAACTGAAATGGAATCCCTAGGCTTTGAAGATATTTTTCATACTCAGCCATGTGTTTATATTTTTCCCTTGCAAAATTGTCTGTAAATTGCTTTTTCTTTTGGATTGCATCACACGTTTTCAGTTCCCTAATAAGTAGTTCAATAAGATTGTCAGTTGTTCTGAGGTATAGGTGAAGCATGTCAATAATAACATGGCTTATAGGAATGAATGGAAATAGAGGTTCATGATTACAATTAAACTTTTTTCTTCTGGCAAACTGTTTAATTTTTTCGGTTGTCCTTGCTCCTAAATCTGGATCCAGAATTGACCAAGATTTTTTCATGTTGTACCTTTCATTCTTAGGGCATGTGCACCATATACATGCAAAATCAGCATTTGCACCACCTATACCGCACACACATGCCAGGAATTTCCAGTCACCACCAAGAAAATATTCCAGTGGGTAGGTTGTGTCATCAACATTTATGCTTTCCATTCCTGGATTATATCTCTTAAGCTCTCTGCCAATGTTTTGTAGCTTTCTTTTGTCTTAATAATTGCCAAAAGGTAATTACCCTTCTCACTCATGGCTCGATTCTGTTCATTAATAATTGTGTAAGTAATATTTACTATTTAATCTTTTTCCAACTTTAGTTCCATCTCCACTGATCTTGACCTTAGCTTTTTCTCCAGGAATTATCACATACAATTCAACCTTTGATGGTACAAATCCATAGAGCCCGAGAAATGACAGTCCTGTTTCACATTGTTCTTTCAATTGCTTTTGCACTCTTTTTTGGTGTTGTTTTGTGTAGTTGCTAAATTCTTTCTTTTTACCAGGACCCCTTGTCTTTTTGTTGGATGATAGTTTTGCAATTTTCTTCACAAGTTGCTTAAACTTGCCTGTGTATGCAATTCGGTTTTTGGACTCAGTTTTCTTTAATAATTCTAAATCCTCTTCAACTTTTGCTCTTTTTACACATTCAGCTTCCAAGGCACTTTCTAGCTTCCTTTTTCCATCATGTAGCTCTACATTTTCTTTCTGTAACCCTCCAATATCAGTTTTGTAAATGAATACTCACTTTATATGAAGAATTCTTCCATAAATTCAGCAGTTTAATAGACTGTCTGCTACCTGCTTTTTTCGCTCTTTCATCGCAGAATTCAGTTTACTGATTTTAATTTTAAATACTTGAATAATACGGTTGTTGAGTTCTATTCCATATATACCTGATTTAATGAGGATTTCAGTGACAACCATGGTCAACCAAGAGATATAATCTTGACCATCTAGTTGCTCCAGCTCAGTTGACAATGAGTAAATCAAATAGCTATACGAACGAATCGATGAAGCAATATTTAAAATAACAAAAATTACCTACTATAAAGCTGATCTGCCTGATCATATATTTTGTATACCATCAACTGAGTAACGGAAAATATTGGAATATATGAATAAATAATGTTGTGTTGACTTACTTGCTTATGCAATACACAAACTGCGACGATGTGTCCGTCCAAATTTCTGCCCCGTTTTTGTTTATAGCCGCCGCTATCTGCACAGTGACAGCGAGAATAAGGACAAAATACACCCAGAACTTCCAGGCCATTTTGACGAGCCTAAACTCGATATTTTTTTAAACAATTTATTACCAAAATGTTGCAAATTTTGCGCTCTATTCAAATTTGGCGGAAACTATAGTCATAGACCTGCGCAGTTCGTGCTCACGTCCAATCCCTGAGTCTACGCAGCAGGCATAATAGGAAACATTAGTAAAATATTGCGCAATTGATCCAAAACAACTAAAAAATGACGAGCTTTAATTAACTCCAATTGCCGTAAAAATATATTCAAAACACGACCCATAACCTATATTTTAATATTCCAATGGCAACTCATGAATAGCCGGCATGCAGAAACGGCAAGAAGGAAAAAACTATATTTAGCGGCAAATCTAGAGAAATATGACCCCGCGTAGTAACTTTTTGTTCAGCAAAAGTTTGATATGAAACTGGCGTTTAAAAAAGATTCTGGAGAATCAACTGCCGGTATTTTGCTTGCAAGATTATTATTATTATTATTATTATTATTTAAACATTTATGCACGGTGGCCTTTCAGTGACCTGTTTTTCAAAGGGCCGTGCTCCACACACATGCAATAAAAATCTAAAAATATTTCAAAATCATGCAAGTCCTAAGCTTAATATATATATTCATGCATTATATACAAAGTGACAACAGCCAAAATGCTACAATATGTCTCTGCTACAAATAAATTTTGCACGGTTGTTCAGAGTTTTTCATTTTGTGTCTTTGACTTAATTGTTTGAATGAATTCAATGAAAGAGACTCATAATTGTCAAGAATTTCACGAGGAAGATTATTCCAAGCTACTGCTCCGCAATACGAGAATCTATTTTTAAGAAAGTTAGTGTTTGGCTTTGGTAAAGTGAGTTTCCGATCCTTGCTTCTCAGAGTATAGCAAGTATTTTGATAGGTACTAAACAGTTCAGTTAAATATGTTGGTGTTATTCCTCGTATTGCCTTAAATGTTATTTGTTCGTCGCCTCATTTTAGGATGTGCCCGATTGGTTCCCATCGTAGTGTTTTAAAAATCTCTGCACTTCTAATGTCAAAATTTGAATTTGTGATAACCCTAGCGGCTCTTTTTTGTAGTTTTTGGAGTTTGTCAATATGTGTGGTGTTTCCGTGGTGCCACACTGTCGAACAATAAGTAAAATGGGGTAAAACTAGGGAGTTATACATCATCTTAAGGGCGCTGTCAGTCATGTAGTTTTTTGCTCTTCTCAGTAAAGCGATATTTTTAGAAATTTTTTTGCATTGCGCATCAATATGGTCATGCCATTTAAGGTTTTTGTCAACAATTACGCCTAAGAATTTTTTATTATCAACCCTTATAACCTTTTGTTCGGCAATAGTAATTTCAGGGTCTGATAGAATTTGGTTTAACCGTTGTCTGGATCCTGTAATCATGTATTCTGTTTTACTAATATTTAGGGTTAATTTGTTCGAAACTAGCCATTTATGAACGTTATCTAAGTCAGTGTTAATTTTGTACTCAATATCTACTGCTGATTTACCATACCAGAAAAGGTTAGTATCGTCCGCAAACATGGATGGTTTTGTGGAGGTTAAGCAATTTGGCAAGTCCTTGATGTACAGCAGGAGAAGCAAAGGTCCAAGAATCGACCCTTGGGGGACGCCACAAGTGATATTTTTCATGTCTGAGATTTCGTGGTTAATTTTGCAAGCTTGTTTTCTTTCTGTTAAGTCAGATATAAACCATGATAATGTTTCTCCTCTTCCGTAAAGTTCTAGTTTAGAAATTAGTACTTTATGATCCACCGTGTCAAAGGCTTTCTTAAGGTCCAGAAACAGTAGACCATTAATCAAGCCCTTGTCCATGTTTACAAGACATTCGTTTATAGAATGTAAAAGTGTAGTCTCTGTAGAGTGCTGGGTACGAAAGCCTGATTGATTAGGTGATAGTAATTGGTTAGCTTCTAGAAATTGGCTCAGTTGTCTGTGAATTAATTTTTCGAAGATTTTTGCAACCGCTGATGTTACTGAAATGGGCCTATAGTTCCCACAATCCGTTTTTTCTCCTGATTTATAAATAGGGGTAACCGTTGTGTATTTTAATCCATCTGGGAAAATTCCTGTGTTTATTGATAGATTAATAATATAAGTCAAGGGAGTAATAATGGTTTCTCCTGCTGCTTTGAGAAGTTTATTTGAAATTTTATCAAGTCCTGCTGATTTCCCATCTTTAGCTTTCTCCAGTTCATATCTTAGATCTGCATTAGTGATGTTATTTAAGTTGAAAACTTCTGAGGTAGGTGTTATATAACTGAGAGGGTCAATTTCACTTGCAGGTAAGTCCTCGCTTAATTTTGAGCTAATTGTTGAAAAGTAAGTATTAAATTCCTCTGTTATATTTTTGTCTCCTATTATTTCGGCTTCACCAGTTTTTAATCCATTTATTGTAGTAGATTTTGAACTTTTGTTCCGTAATTCATTAATTGTTTTCCATCCTTCCTTACTGTTTTTGCTGTTTGCTAATTTCTGCTTATAGTATTTAGTCTTAGTGTCTTTAATAAGCTGATTTACTTGGTTTCTACAATCCTTGTATAATTCGTGATATCTTGTTGAATTGTGTTTAACTGCTTTCTTTTTTAGGTCATGTTGCTTCACCTGAATTTCCTCCAGATTTCGAGTTTTCTCTGCTATAACACGTTCCACATATATCGTAATGTCCATGGTCGTGAACAAGTAGGCTTTCTTCTCATTTTTTGTAGTATTATTTTGTGCGAAAGCACAACTGTTCGTGCCAGCATTCGTGAACTGTGCCAAATGGTATTTAAAAGGAGCAGTGTCACATTGTGCGCATCCCTGCTGCGCATAACAAAATGGGTTCGGAGACTGTCGGAAATTGTTCGTACAATATAATCTGCCATTGTTTGATTTGTTTTGAAGCTGCATACAAGATTGTATAATGAATTCTGAGGTAATAAAAATATACATAATTAACAACTTTTTTGCATAAAAACAAAACGAGTTCAACTGAACTGAACAAAACAGTGTTCTATCGGTTTACATAGGAAAATCGTTGTGATTGCAAAAGTTCTTGCAGCGTCAAAAGGAAACCAAATGGAACCTGAGGTTGTCCATGCAAAGGTAGAAATGTAGCGTGTTCAGCAGAATGTCATTGTGGATTTATACTAAATAATTTGCTGATTTTGGTACAGGGGACAACTGACAAACCTGTAAGAAAAGAAGGCAAAACAGGAAATCAAAGGCAAGGTTTTCGTCTCACCCACGGAACTACAGAATCAAAGGATATGCAAAGGGAAAAAGAACACAAAAATGTAAAGGTATGTAATCCCAGCTTAACATATTATTCAAGTGCATATAAAAAGAACAATTGATGATTTTCTATTGCACATATGATATTGCACAGTTTTGTGCATTGTCATTGATAACTAATAAACTAGTGATGTTCTATTGTATTTTATTTTAGAACTTCATATCTACACTAGATAAGAATATGGTGAGAAAGCTAGCTATTCGCAGTATGCAGAGAGGTATTGGTAGTATGGACTACATTGACACACTTTTAATAATAGAAGATGACCTTGATGAAGATGATCAAGATGCAGAAATGTTAGGTGCATTTTATGAACCCAATGTTGACACATTGAGCTCTGGTACAAACCCTTCTCAAAGTCAGAACCCTTCCCACTCTCAGTCAGATGACCCACATCCCACACTAGAATCTGTGCCAGCTTGGTGCACATGTGTTAAATGTAGACCAATGCCACAGGAGATTGAAAACAGATGCTGCAAACAAAAGAAATGCATAACCCTAACTTCACGTTTTGCAAAATTATGCCTTGATCCAGATGTGCTAGAGCTTTGTATCCGAAATAGGAGTGACATCCGTAATGATAGAGAAGACAACAGCACGAGAGCATTTCGCAAAGCTTGTTACAGACAATTTATATTAGCACGCCATGGCTATCTAGCCAAAGGAAACAGACGAGTTTGTCCATCTTGTGTAGTTTTAAAAATTAGAGAATGGTTTCCTTCAGTTACTGTCAGTCAACAACCATTGAATGCGTAATGAGAGCGGCACGTTCTATTTCGCTCCATATTTTGGGGTTATTTTCTCTCTTCAACTATATCTTCTTGACAGATATTTGCGGGTTGAAATGTGTAGAATTCAGTGGAGGGTACTGTGGCATTACAGATTCTTCGAGTCAAAGCGAGATATTGAAAAATATGTTTCATCTCGCTTACGACAGTGGAACCAGTCAAGCGAATTATTTACCTGATTTCCAGCTTAATCATACTAACGTACAGCTTGGAGGCCTTAGTAAAACGGTTTGGAAAATACTTTATGTGAATTCTGCTATTGAAGTGAATTTTACTATCAGCTTCGTGTTTGTGAGTGGTGGTTTTCCACTGAATGGCATATTTATAGCTAGGCCCTTGTTGGGAAAGTTTAACTCGTGTATTATCAGATTAATATCATGTGCAAATGGAACAAAGCACATTATATGTTCATCAAGATTTAGATCATCAAAGTTTTCTAAGAGTCGCGTTATTTACTATCCTAACTCTATTGCCTCCAGGTAATCCAGGCTGGGACATGAACATTGCTCCAAATTATTTACAAGATTTTGTGAAGTCTATAGACACAGGATCGAATAACATGAAAGTTGCACACATCAACATTCGCAGTCTTCGAAATAAAATTGAGGAAGTGAAGCTCCTGTTGTACGTATGTCGTTTTGATATTTTGGCGATTACTGAGACACATCTAAACTGTAAAATATTGAATAATCAACTTGAAATTGATAATTATAAGATAGTCAGGAGGGATAGAGATTCAGGAACAGTCGGAGGCGGATGTCTAGTATATGTTGCCAATCATGTCTGCTTCACACGGCTTAAATCATTTGAATTGACTGATATTGAAAGTATATGGCTTAAGATCATGATTGAATCATCTGCATTAATTGTGGGCACTATTTACAGACCACCCTCTGACTCTGAATTCTTTCAAAGATTTTATACCACATTGGAAAAAGTGTGGTTGAAGTATAGAAAAGTCATGGTGATCGGAGACTTGAATGCCGACTTTACAAGGAATGGAGGTGAAATCACAACAACGGGAAAACGACTTCAAAATATTCTTCAACATTTTGACTACTTAGTAGTCAATGATCAACCAACAAGGATTAATGGCGAGTCATCCACTTTGATCGATTTGGTCATAGCCAGTAACCCTAACACTATCAAATGTACGAAAACACTTGAATTGGGGATTTCAGACCATTTGTTGGTGTATGCATCAGTAAACAACAAGACTAAACAACCTCCACCGAAAGTGGTTACAGCTAGAACGTACAAACGATTTGACAACGAAGCGTTCAGAAAAGAAGTCGAGGTAACACCATGGTCTGTCATCTCTGCCTTTGACGATCCTGATGACAGCTACTGGGCCTAGTCATATTTATTTAATGAAATATGTGATAGACATGCTCCCTATAGGCGAGTCAAAATCAGACAAAATTCGTTACCTTGGATAACTCCCCAGATCCGTCATCTGATGAGCTTGCGCTTGAAAACGTTTTTGAAGGCTAAGAAATCAAACAACCAGGAACTGTGGTCTGAGTATCGTACACTTAGGAATAGAGTAACTCAGCAGGTTAGGTTGTCGAAAAGTGAATATTATACAACTTATTTGATGAAGTCAAAGATTGCAGATCCTATTGGAAACTAGTGAAAAATGCTTCAAGCAATCAATCTGTCCAGCCAATTTTAGGTATAAGAGGAAACGACCAAATCATCGAAACATCTGACTCGCGGAAAGCAGAAATCCTTAATGAACACTTCTCTACAATTGGAGAGAAAGTGGCTAGAGAATTAAATTCGGGTCATAGCTCTGAAAATGATTTTTCTCTCATTACTCGTATTACACTAACAGTAATGAACATTGACCTTACTTATGATTCGATTACGCAAGGTTTAATGAAACTTAAGAACAATAAAACCTGTGGTCCGGACAATGTCGCACCAAAACTATCTATGGACTAAACCTATGGACTAATCATTTGGAGTTCATGTGGTAAGACCCTCATGGATGAAATAGAAAAAATTCACGTGCATGCTGCTAAGATTATTTACCGATTAGATTGGAACACTCCTAGCGACCAAGTGTTGTCGAAGGCTAATTGGAACACTATTAGAGACATGAACTCAAAACGATTGTTATGCTTTGCGTATAATTGTTACTATGGTCATGTTCCAGAACAATTGGAATCCATAGTTAAAAAAAGTAATTACACATATGATTTTAGAAGGAAGTTAAGTTTAGTATTACCAGTGCCTAAATCTAACTATCTTAGGAATTCAATATCCTTTATAGCAGCTAGTCTGTGGAACTCTTTATCGAATGAGCATAGGGCTTCAAATAACATTACTAGTTTTAAAAAGACTTTAAAAACAGTTAAATATTAATCTATATATTGTTTGCATGAGACTGAATAAATAGGGGTTTTTATAATATATAGCTTAATTGTTTCTTAATTGTAAACACACGACCACATCAGTACATCTGTAATTTTATCGTGTTTAAATAAATGCTTTAGTAGTAGTAGTAGTACTGGTGTTTACATGGGATATAGGGATCATTAATTTCTTATGTTCTAAATTATTATGTAATAATCGCACACAGCACCAGTTAGACCTATAGCAATCTGTATTAATAGAAACCTGTTTTTTTTTGTGCACACTTCTGTTTTTATAGTACATATATAATTGTAGCAATGACCGAATTATGGGTATTTTTGTTTTGACTGTGAATGTAAATATAGCACAAACATTTGGGTGATAAAAGAGCTTCACACTAGCCAATAGTTTTGTTGTTTAGTTTCATTCTGATGATTCATCGGAGCGATTGCAGAATACCCGTCCATTTTTGAAGATATGCAGTGAATGAAATAGTCTTACAAAAAATAACGAGGGATTGATATAGGTGAGGTAATTAGTAAGGAAGCTATATTTTTCAGTGGCTACGCGGCTACGCGGTGAGTTTTAAAGAACCAGGGATTGATATAGGTGACGTAATTAGTGAGGAAGCTATATTTTTCAATGGCTATGCGGCTACATGGCTACGCAGTGAGTTTTTGAAGAACGAGGGATTGATGGGGATGACGTAATTAGGAAGGGAGCTATATTTTTCAGTGGCTACACGGGAGCTATGTATTTCAGTGGCTATGCGGCTACACGGCTACGGAGTGATAAAACCATTGAAAACGAAGCATTTGTATAATGACTTAATTAAAAGGTAGTTATATTTTTAGTGGCTACACAGCTACGCATAAAAGTGAGAGGTAATGAGAAGGAAGCATTTTATTTCGAACAAAGAATAAGTATTTTGCGGTATTTGTTGGGCGTTTTATTGAGAACCAAGGAAAACAATTTTTTATAACAATGGTAATTTTAGAGATATTGTATACAAATGCATGCAAAAAAGTTTTATAGTAAAGTTTCTTAAAGATCATACTGTTCTTGTGTAATTAAATCTTGCCGTAAAAGAAAATCCTTTATATTTTTTGAAATTGACTTGTGAATAGGCAAGGCAAATTTGTCTGCGAAGTTCGAAAACTCACACAAGTAAGAATAGAGCCACGGCGTTGACAAATTGGGTGCCTTTTTGATGAATACTTTAGTGGCTTGAGCGCTTCTTGCAACATGAATTGAGACGCTCGAGCCCAAGTGTGGCTTAAGTTGTTCAACTGCTTCATCATTTTCTTTCTTCGTTGAGCCATGAACAAACCTAGGTGCACATTGTCGGAAGCATCGATATGTCACGACAGGTCCAGAGAAAAGGAGTATGGCCGTTTTCACATCTGCAGTTGTTGGTTGTGGTCTTGGTGCATCACAGACATCATGTGTTATGGCCTTAATGAACTGCAACGAAAGTGGATATGAATAAATTATTGCTCGATGGCCATTATTTGAGAATTTTAGTAGAGCCTTACCTGACATAACATATGCTTCTGTGTCTCTAAATAACTTATGTACTCTAGAGCACGCTGCAATGTTTCAATAGTTATGACAGTTGGAATGGGATCTTCTTCATGTCCGCAATGATGTTTGTAATTGCAGCGCTGAAGATGTGAAGCGAGGCGGCTAATCTTGGAAGTAAATCCAGTTGCTTGGACTTAGGTGGAATGAGATTTCTGTCCTGGATTGCCTCATTAACTTCAGCGATGAATTCGTTTTTTTTTACTCTTAATAGCTGTTTCGCATCTTCACCGAAGGTGTAGACATTCTGCTGATCGTGTTGACAATGGTCAATGTAGTGGAAAACTTGTTGTAACAAGTCACTTGGTTCTGGTTTCAACAACTTGGTTTCAACTTCAGCTGATGTGGGACAAAGAGCTATTGGCACAGCGACAAGAAATCAATCTATCAATCCTTGGCCCTGATCCATTCTTGTGATTAATTTGGCAGCATTGGGCATTTGGGTGCAACTAAGAACTGAAAAAGGTGTGTTGGTAGGAATCTCTCGGGTTTTTTCTGTGGAATACGTATAAGAAGTAGACTCTCCGGAAAATAGTTTGCATAACAACATGGCATCACCACTAGCGTTTTCGTCGTCATTTTTCAGTAGCTTATTCAAAACATCGTAGATCTCAGGCGATACAAGAAACGTGGACTGTTTGGTAGCGAGATGTTTGACAAGGCCCGAGGAAGTGCATCTGTCAAGTACTAAATTGCAATGTTCGTCTTCATATAATGAAGCAATTGGTTGTAGGCAACCATGGTGTATGGCCAATGATTTCCCAGTGCCAGGATGACCGACAAACATTGTAAAAAGATTAATTGGTTGCTCGCGAGTTAATTTTTCAACTGTGCAGCCATTTTTCGCAGATAGGAACGCAGTTGTAGTAAGTAACAATGGCGTTATATATCCAATACAGCTGTTGAGCAAGGTAAATTTGAACGGAACGTCTGAGATTCTCTTGTGTAGCTGGGTACATGTAGGTTCGTGTTGTCTAGCGATTTTTGTGATGGGATTTTTCGTTGCAGACATAGCTGAAAGTGTCACGTCGGTCTTGTATGCGGCGTAGAACAGAGAGAACTCGACATATAATGCACGCTGCTTTTGCAGGTTGGTGATTATTTTTTTATATATAACACTTAACTCATATTACGATTAATGGAATTTTTTTGTGATCTGGTTTTTTTTTTTTTTGAATTTTTAGTGGTTAGTTATATTTATGTAAAAAGTCATTGTAATTTTGTTACACAGTATTTTTTTTCATTTATGGGGATTGTTGTAGATAGACATCAAAAACGGTAAGCAATTTCAAAAGTGTATGCCTAAGTATCAATTTTGAATAATTAGCAGGAGACAATGACTATGGAATTATAAATAAGAGTATCGGAAGCTGCATTGTGAGAGAGAATTTCCGGCGTGATAACAGGGTGTCAATCTTTAGTCTTTAGTGAAGTGTGATGTTGGGATTTTGTTGAAGGTGAGACTGTAAGCATCTGTAGAAATAAATGGATAAGGCAGTTCAGGTTTGTGTGAAGTTTAAAAAAAGTTTAAAGAAAAGTAGCGTTGCACAGACTGAGATTTCTTTGTTTGACGTAAAGAGCACTGCCAAACAATGTGGACAAGAACAGGAAGGAAGCTACAGTCGAAGTGAAAGGGTTAGGAATTGGACATACGATCGCTTAAAAAACGAAGTACTTAGCAGTAAAGATGAAATTTTACAATGGTGTATGAAGGAGGATCTTATCGCGCGAGAAAGATTATGCGGTCATTGCAAAAAACCAATGAAGCTGATAGAGTGTGATGATTGGTCAGATGGGAATGTCGCAGACAAGAAAATGCTAAACGGCACAAGACAGAAATGTCTATTCGTCATGGAAGCTGGTTCAACAATAGCAACATGACCCTTGCAGAAATATTAAAATTTACGTATTGGTGGTGCCGCGATGTTAAACAAGAGAATATTTGTCACGAGGTGAGTATTGCTTCAAATACTGCAGTTGATTGGGACAGCTTTTGTCGTGAAACATGCAAAGTGACACTGCTTGAACAAAAACAGCAAATTGGCGGGCAAGGCAAGTTTGTGCAGATATGTATATATATATATATATATATATATATATATATATATATATATATATATATATTTATATATATATATACATATAATACGTTCTGTATTTGTTTGTAGTGGTCGGCTTCCGTGTTCATGCCTCAAATTATATTCATTGGTAGAAACGCTAGTCTGTCTTTCAATTGCATCACGAAGGGGGTTGATTGTAACATTAATTGTAACATTAATTTATTTATAAATAATTTGCAAGAACTATCTCTCCGTGACCATAAAGTTTGGAGTCCAATATGGTTCAGTGCGTTTGCATACGACAAATCTGGGATAATAATATGTAGAGCTCTTTTTTGAATGGATTCGATCATGTCCGACTGGTTCTTCGTTAACGCTGACCATGCTGGGGAGGCATACTCCAAACAAGGCCTAATAAAGGTGGAATATATAGTTACGAGATTCTTGACACTTAGTCCGGCTTTTTTTAATTGTCGCAAAGCATAAAGCCTAGAATTCGATTTTTTGATGACATAATCAACGTGATCACACCAAGAGAGATCATCCCTCAACATTACTCCAAGCAATTTAAAAGAAGACACCGATTGTACTAATTCACCGTCAATGTAGATTGGATTCCCGTATGGGAGTTGATATTGGAGAAAGGATATACTCATTTCTTTACACTTCTTAGAGTTTAATTTCTTTCCTCTGGCAGATGCAAACTGGGAAATTTCATTTACGAGAATGGGCATAAGGCTGGGGGAGCAACGGGGAATAACTTCCAGGGCGCTTGTGTCATGAACATACTTAATTCGTGCATTCCAATCTTTCAGAAGGGAATTCACCAAGATCGCAAACAAGAGTGGCCCTAGTTTTGTTCCTTGAGGTAGTCCTCTGTTAACCTGTTTCCATGATGAAGTAGTAGAACCAATCTTAACGCTTTGTTTGCGACAAGATAAGAAGGATCATATCCATCTTACTATAGTCGGGGCGACCTGGAGATTTCGAAGTTCGTCTATAAGGACATTATGGTCGACCAAATCAAATCCTTTCTTGAAGTCGGCAAAAAAATCCTGATAGAACAGTGACCATGGTCCAAGGCAGAATGAATCAAATGTAGTAAGTACACAAGAGCTTGGGTTGTTGACTTCCTTGGGAGAGCAAACTGTTTGGGATCTAATTTGTGACCCAAGTCCAATGTTAGGTGTTTTAAAACAAATCCTTCCATCAATTTTGATATCTGAGCTGTTAAAGATATTGGACGAAGATTATCTTCGATAGACGAAGGTGGTGAAACTTTCGGTATAGGAACTACAAAGGAACGCTTTAACAGGTCAGGAAATACTCCTTGACGAACTGAAATGTTGAATTCAGAAATGTGAACCAACAAGAAAATCATTAAACGATTCAGCTAGGTCTTGTAACGTCGGATTTGTATCAGACAGTAACTGGTTCACCCAAGAGTCCTTCGGTTTAAGGCCACCCAATGACTTAACTTCCTTCCACCATCAAGTGGGATTACATTTCTCCAATCTTTTAACTGAATTAATAAAATACTTTTCACTAGCTGATTTTACGTCTCTTTGCACCTTATTACGCCAATGCTTGTACGACTGTGAGTTTTTCCCAAATTTCTGAAGGTATTTTCGCCTTTTATTAATAGATGATTTAAGAGATTGTGTAATCCATGGTTTGTCAGACTCCCTCACTTTAGTTAACTTGGCATGGAAATAATATTCAATCATGGCAGTTATTATTTCATTGAACTTGTCATACTTCTCATTAACGCCGTCAATTTCATAGACTTCGGACCAATTAAAGGTTGTTATCCATTGACCAAAAATTCTAACATTACTATCTCTTAGATCCCTTTTCTTAATCCGATTATTATTAGGTTTCACAACGCGACTAACATGTGGCTTAACTAAAATACAATTATGGTCACTCGAACCTAAGGGAGGTAACTGGCTTACTGTGTAGTCGACTATCTTAGCGTTCGTAAGACACCAATCGAGAGTAGAATTGTTTCTTGTGGGTATGTTTACTATTTGGGTGAGTCCTGTTAATCTTTTTATATGTTTCTGGTCGAATGATGTACTAAGCGGGTTAAAATCTCCGGTGACGTACACCAGGGCATCAGGGTGAAGAGAAAGAAACAGGTCAATATTGCGTTGAATATGATTATATGATTCAAGATTTGCATCCGCACCAGAGGAAGTAGAGTGGTATATTACTCCAATTAAAATGGTGGATATACATCTTGGGAGCCGTCTAGGTCTAAGCAAAAACCATAATGACTCAATGTCTGGGTGTTCATAAAGTTCGAGCCTTCGACAATAGATTTCGGAATTGATATATGCACAGACGCCTCCGCCATGGGAAAATAAACGATCTCTTCTGAAATGGACGAAATTTGACAATAAAATCATGGAGTCTGGAATAGAAGGGGTTAGCCAAGATTCTGTGATGCATACTATGTCTACTTCATTAATTTGAGTTATCAGCTCCAATTCATCAATCATCTGGGATAGAGAACGAACATTTGTAATCAATAATGAGGGTAAAAAAAACTTATCATTAGTGGTTAAGGGTGGTAAGGGGCAGGTGGATAGATTGGAGCTCCCATTGATGGTATCGGCCAGGGAGGAGGTGGTTGGCCCCGCAGGTGTACTGGGGCTCCCGTTGATGGTATCGGCCAGGAGGGAGGTATCGGCCACGAAGGAGGTTGGCCTCATTGCGGCACTGGAGGTAGAAACGGGAGACGCCATGGAGGTAGTCTTGGTGGAGCTGACGTCGTCAGAGGTGTAGGACTTTGATGATTTATCCAAAAAGGACTGGGGGGGATGAGGTTGGGCTTCAGATGGAAAACTCAACCGTTCTGGAAAAAGTGATAAATCGTTGTGTGCAAAACCACAGCTATTTCCCTTCAGACAGAAGCCGTTCCTGCGTAAGAGGGGGCACGGGGCACAATGCTTGTCGTTCTGGCAGCGCAAGGTAGGATGTTGGAAATCACACCGATCGTCTTTCGCGCACCAACCCCAACATTTGAGAAAAGGGCAGGGCATCAAACTTTTTTTAATACTGAGCTCCTCTAAGGTCAAAAACCGTAGTTGGGATTTCGACGTAGGATTTTCGTGATCCAAATCAATAGACTTGGGCTTATTTATGTTTGAGTCAGGGCGCTGATCATCAAGTGAGGTTTTATCAATTACTTGAGATGGACTCGGATTGTTTTTATTCAAATTAGTAACTCCTACGCACTCACGCGGTTGCACATCCTCCATTGTGTTAGTCTCGTTTAACGATTCAGTATCATTGTTTCGACGTTCTAAGGACTCGTTAAAGATTAATTTTACAGGGGACGTTAACTTAGACTTAAAAAACATATTTTCCTCGTTCAGGCGGCAAATAGATTGGTCTTGATTCCGCACGACGTCCTCCAATTCAGATACTTTTAATCGAAGCAAATTCACGACAGATTTGCACCGCTCCAGGCCTGATAATGCAGACGACAAACGAGATACTAGAATTGTCATGTCCAATTTTACACCCTCCAAATCGGCACTAATCGCTTTGTTGTCACAAGTACAA